>NC_087481.1:51329640-51633820 GCF_036417665.1 Passer domesticus
GCCTGATTAAACAGTTAGAGCTTCTGGAAAATATACCGGGAAATCCAGTTTTTAAAAAATGAGAATAAAAAGTACACTCAGTGCTGACAACTTTAAATATTTGTTTTCTTTTCAACAATAGGGCCTGTATGAATTTAAATAAATCTGACTGAGGTTCCTTGCTCCTTGTCCATGAGGTCATTCTGAGCTTTGCAGGTAGCCTCCAGATCACAGTTCTAGGTGGTACATTCATCCATTTCTCTCTCATTTCTACAATTCAGTATCAAAACTTTTGGTACAAATGCTGCAGTTTCCTGGGAATGACTGTTGCCATTTTCTGTCAGTGTAGTCCAGCATGTCATTGCCAAAAAGGCAGCATGGGTTTGTTAATAGGAAAACAGTTTCAGCTGAGCAGGCCCTGCTCTTCAGTTTCACAGCATTCTGAGTCTTCCTGAAACCCAGTTACTCATCCACCTTTCCCAGCCTAATTCTTGCAAGTTGTTAAAAAGGTTTCTGCCATTTCCATTACACATTTCTCTGCACTTTTTTACAAATCCTCTTCTGACTGTGACAGCATATCCTCAGTGATATGTCAGTGATCCATCATCCTGACTCTACAGAATGTACTACAAGGGTGAGTGAAGTCTCAAGCTGACAGTTGTATCTGCTTTTTTTTTTTTTCAAATTTACTACAGCTTGAACTATAATAGCAGTTTCAAGTGATCAATAAAAGTTAAATGAAAGAGAGTAAAATTAACATAAAATTGAATCACAATTTATGCTGTTAATCCTCACAATTTAACATTTTGTAAAACTCTCAGTTCTCACTTTCTGCATTTTGATGACCTCTTCAAGGAGAAACATAGAACTCATTTTCTTGCTTATATGTTATATAGTTTCTTTCCTGGTATGCTGCATGTTTTTTAAGTTAGTCAACCACTTCCCCTTTATTTGAAGGAATTAATATTTTCACATATAGTGTGCTCTCTTGTTCTTTCAGCAGAAAATCTATTAGAATATTCTTGCCCCCTGTATACATAAGTAAACATCATCCCTTACATCTAAAACCCCACACTTCTCCTCCAGTGGAAGAAACATTCAATACAGAGAGCTTAATCTGTCTTGGTTTTTTTCCTCATACCTTTTTATGTTGGCTCTTCTAAATGATATCAGTTATTATGTGTCCTCTTCATTCTAATGCACTTGTAAACCCCACTTCCTTCCCCTTATTGCATACTTTGGTTTTCTTTTCTGTGAGATGTGGATCTTCACTAAAAGATCAAAATAGTAATGAAGCTGGAGACCATTTTCTCTGTAGAGTTTAATGAGATTTTGGTGTCTTCCATTGTCATAATTTCTCAATGATGATCAAAAATATTCACTTGGGTACACACAGTTTTGAAAATGCCTACCTGACTTCTCTTTTGGTTAGTCTTTCATGAGAGTCTGGACTAAGCATTTCAATTTCTTGTCTTAGTATTCTGCACTGAAATCCTGGTTTCTTTGAAGCCAAAAGGAAGTCAGTAGGTATTTACCTCTGACAGTAATGTAATCAGCACTCACCTGTGGAGAAAAAAGTGAGACTTAAAAAAATTTTGTCTGTGTTCTATCACAGTGCTGTTCATAGGATGAACAAAATTCAGGTATTTGTGCTGTGGGTAACTGCTGGAATGCAGATTCCTTCCTATTTTCAGAAGTAATTGCATTAAATATGCTCACAATGACTTCTACTCTCATTGTAGCAGTGCTGTGTACATCGAGGAATTAAAGCCTCTGTCTTTCATGGCCTTATCAAAAGGTGAGGAGGAGAACAAGGAAATACATCAATGAATTTCTCTGCTGACTGAGACTGCTGCTTTTTGGTTGTTTTAGACATTAGAGAGGGGAATCACCAAGCACCATGCAGAAGATCAGAAAGTGTAATTTCTACAAAGTGGCATTATATACATAAATCTTCTGAAAGACAGATACCTCTGGGACATCATAGGCCATGGACTCCTGTGTAATCCATTACCCATGCCGATATAAACCTTTGATTTGTGGGTTTAAACCTGAGGCTGAGTAACCTCATAAATATGCTAATCCACAGTAATCAAGAAAAGTGCCATTGCAAATACAAAATTTTTTATTCCACAGCTCCAACAGCTTTATAGCATGCTCTACATTTATAACAATAAACTTTGGGAAATTACTCTCTTCATGTTTAAGAAAATGCTTTGCCCTTTTCTTGTCATCTCACAATGGATTTTGCATACATTATTTTGAATGGCATGATCTTTATGCAAAATTCAGGGCATGTTTTGCCTTCTTTAACCAAGTATTTGATTTCTAAAATGAACAAAACATTGCGTAAGTTTTAACAGTTCAGCTTTTGTAGCCTTATAAAAATTTTATTATCATTTTTATTAGGCTGGAGACCAGCCAGTTGGTTAACTGGTAGATTGTCTAGCAAAACCAGCTCTACTGTAGATGTAAAAAATAAAAAAACTTAGAGAAATTTGAAAAAAAAAATCTTATCCTTTTAGCAGCACATTTTCCATCCCTGATACACATGTTCTACACATACACATAGGCATGAATGTTAAATGCCATGACCATCATATTAAGTTCTGGAGTCATTCAAATAGCTCCATATAAAGTTATGAATTTATTTATGAAAGGTGAAAAATATCTTGCATGCATCATTTTTCTGTTTATAAAGTTGATAATACAAGAAGTGGAATCTGCACCTTGGGAGATTCAGATTGAATCTTAGAAAAAATTCTTTGTGTTAGCAATGGAGTGTTGAAACAAATTTTCTGGACTGGCTGTGGAATGTTCACCCTTGGAGCTTTACAAAACTTGGAAAGGGCACTGCTGGCCTGATCTGGTGCTGGCAATAGCCTGGCTTTGAGTGGGAAGTTGAACAACCTCAGTTTGTGATGTTCCTCCCCATCCCCGTTTCTGTGACTCTGTGGTGATCAGAGCACATTCCGTAACAGGTGCAGCTTTCCTAATGGGAAACTCCTTAATTTATCAAGTCATAATAAGTTGTCAGAAGAAGGCATACCAAGAAGGCTGAAACCTGGGGTTGAAAGGAAAATTCAATTCAGGCAAGTGAGAAAAATGGCTTTTCCTTAATGTAGCTTGACAAACAAAACCATATTGTCATGCAATGCTTCTCTTTGTAGTAGAATTTAATCATTCAGCTCTGCCTGACAAATTCTCTCACCTCATTCCCTTCACTTCTGTTTCTAATTTTTCTTCCTGTCCATTTAATCTAGGCAGGCTTTTAAAAATCAGAGTTTTGAAAGATGTTGTCTAGAAATCTGCTGTTTCACACAGTTTGTAGGATAACTCAATCCTGCAAAGATTTATGTCTAAAATAACTTTTCAGTACTATAGGTCTTTGTGCCAATTATTATTATTTTTTAAATTTAATTTTAAAACATGGAATTTATCTCTTGTCTATGTCTTTTAATTTTCTTCCATTCTTTCATTTACTTTAAAATTCAATATTTCAATTTCTTAGTAATGTCCATATGAATCATTATGAAAATGCTTTGCATGCTGAATAAAACTGTAAGTTAAATAACAGTTCCCTCCCCCACATTCTCTCCTTCACTTCCTGGAGTTTATTAATGTTGGGTTATTCTGTGTGGTACATGTTTCTTTATATGTGTACACAAGCACAGAATTGAATAAAGAAGTGGAATATGCATATTGAATTTAATAGATAAAGTGCCTATTAGGTAGGAAAAAAGTTCAGCTGTTATAACCTTATTTAAGAGTGTCTTTCATCTTACTTGAATACAAAACTAGATTGTCTTTCAGCCTCTTATGACTCTGAATAGTGGATATAATATCCTGTAATTATTACATTTTTTGAGAAAGGAAGGGGAGTATATTTTGATAATGTAATGTGTGCCAGCATGAGAGACAGGGCTGCAGCATGCAGAGATAATCTGAGGAAGCTGTTTATCAAATCTTGATGTGAAGTCTGAATTTCTTTGTTATCTTTCATTTTCTGTTTATGTTATCAGTATGAAAGTTTTGTTATCACTAAATCTTGTCATCTGGGAGGACTGTTTGTCAACATCAGACTGAATTTTTTACAGGCATTAACACAGCAGAAGGAAGTAGAATTGTGCAACAGCCACTTAGCTTCATATTGCTTCTTAGATCTTTTAATCCCAGCAATAAACACTTCTTTTGCCTATTTTATCATTACACTGTTTTACAGAAATACCCAGTGAGTACTTACAAACCATGGGAGAAATTTATCTCACCTAAAATTATTTATATTCTAAGTTTGACATTAGGTCTATAATCTAAACTAATCACAGAATCCCAGTGTTGTTAGTGGAGAGAAATGGCAGCTCCATAGGGCAATTCCTTCCAATTTATGAGAGTTCCACATCTATTTTAGAGTCACTCACCTATGAAGTGCCTTCCTATCTCTGCTGATTATTGAAAGCTAGCTGACTAATTTAGATGAGGTTCACACATGGGACAAGATCAGTATACTCCACATGGGAAAATTCAGATACATTTCAAAATTTCTTTCTCATGTTCTAGGAAAGTCAGTATATGGAATAATGTGTGGCACTTTTAGCCAGCAAGAGTTTAATGATTCTCTTATTTAGACATAATTATTTAGATGTGATTTGTTGGTGATCTTGTCCTTTTCTTACTGTGTTCTTTTGGAATTTCTGTTTTCCAAGGAAAAGGAAAGCATATTTTGTGCTTTGCCTGTTAAATATTTCTATTGGGAAATGGACAATTTCCTACCATCCATCTCTCACTTTTGCAGGCCACTCTTCATAGCTGAAGTCCAAAGAGAAGGAAGAGTCAGAACCATTTTTACTCTCTCTAAAGATATCCCAGTATGTAATTGTCCTTATAATTGTATTTACATTTAAATGAAGAAATCAGAATATCCTTTCATTTGTAACTACTGGTTATTCAGTAGTCATGTATTCACTGAGTTTGGAGATATCCATAGGTACCTGCCATTCCCTGCCTCAAAATGATTATGTAATACATAGTAATGTCTTTAAAACAGTTTATACTTGGGTCTCTGCAGTCATGTTTCTGCAGAGCAGATGTTTAAACTTCACTTTGTACAATGAAATGTAAATGTAAGAATTTATGTGTTTAAATTATCTAGCATCCCCATTCCATATTATCACAGTGTTTAATCTTCCACATTTTCCTTATTAAAAATTTTTTTGTGTATACGCAAAAATGTAGCGATCTACACAAATATTTTCCTCAGCTGACTTTCATATTTTTTGTCTGAAGTTGTCTCTGTAAGAAAGTGTCCCTGAAGAAAGTATGAAAGACATTGGACACCAAAATGTCAGCCTTTATGTTCAGTCAGTATCCATTTCTTCTGCTTCAGTACATACCTAGCACCAGTGTAGGAGGGTATAATAGTTTTATCCAAGAAGAAATTAAATTATGGTTTTGATGATACTGAAGGAAGTAATAATTCTGCAGGGTTTAAGTCTACATAATCAACACAGTCCAGGCAGTTTAGTTTGGGTTATATCTGACCTTATTGCATTATGTTTCAAGGTTTAATAATTAGACCTTCTATCAGAGTTTTGCCATGTATTTATTTTAGTTTCTCTTATTTGTTCATTTTTAATTTGTTAACAGTGGAAGATGGAGAAATTGTATTAACGGAAGTATTTGTTCATGGTTTGAGAGCCTGAGCAGATAGGAGTTTGCTTTAGTGGGTAACGTCATGAAATGGAGCACAGATTGTAATTGCTTTTTGTGTACATTATTTGAATATATGAAACATTTCATGGATTGGGTTCCTGTTTTCTGCAAACGTGCAATTTGGATTTAGTACCTAGTTTTCCTTTTCCTTTTGCACAATTGGTGGTGTTAGAATTGTGGAGATGGCTTCTTGACACCTGTATCTTAAACTAAAATACAAAGTTCTAAGGGCAGACTTGCTATTTCCATATGAAAGTTATCCCTGATTTAAACTTTCCAGATTGTCTCATTTTTGTCGTGGAACAGATCTTGACCTATTGTTCTCTAGGACTCTATTGCTGCTAGATGTGATAGTCAAGGTAAAGATGAACTGGAGCAATGGGAAAAAATGAATCCATCCCTGCAGGCATTAACTTCTGAGGGCTGGAAAAATCTTTGTTCAGAATTTGTTCCTCTTTCAACAGACCTATTCCATCCGTCATTATTCAGTGTAAAGTGTATTGCCTATATCATGTGTGTCACCAAAACATGAAAAGTTAAGCAGTACCATGCGTTGAAATGTTGCATGCAGTGCATCCTTGTGTCAGTGCTCTCTGGCATATTCTGCTGCTTATCTGACTTTTGAATCCTTAATTGCTGTAAAGGATTTGCCAGCAGTCACAATGCCTTGTCTTCCAATTTGGCCATGTATTGTTAAAAAAGTTTGTTAGCTTGCTTTTTTAAAACCATATTTTTCACAAACTTTAATGTGGCAGAGAAAAAATATAGTTATGTCTTGTTTGTTGGAAGAATCCCCATAGTTCATTTATCAGTCATCAGCCTTTTCTTCACAGGCTTTTCTATCACTTAAGATGTTGAGCTGAATCACATGTATATATATATGTATTTGTAAACCTCACATTTGGCTTTAGAATCTTTTAATTCTGTTGCAAATTCTACATTTACTTTGTAGTATATTGGTATTACTTTGATCTGATGGAATACAATTGCAGTTCACAACAACAATAGCAGTAATGATAATAATAGCAATAACTCATCAAGGTTATCCTTTACTATAAAAAATTATGTTCTAACAGCACTTGGGTCTGTTCCATAGGAAATGACTGAAAGGATATTTATCTTCCTTATTTACAAGGGAAGGTAGAGTTAATATTTGTGGGATCTACAAGCTTTTTTAGATGTTTTGGAGAAACTGAAAACTTCTAAGTTATGATACAAATTAACAAAAAAGATATTTGTCTCCAGTATCTTTAAGTCCAAAGTGAAAGCCTTGGGTTGAAAGAACTTTTCTTGTCCCTTATCTTATAGGTGCAAGCAAAGAGACAATTGCATTCATGTGTATATAAAACCCCAAAGGAAATAAATCTTTTTAATTGTATTATGGTTCTTTGTATCAGTCCTAGGTTCATGACATTTACTCATTTACTTGCGTCTTTGTGGTCTCCTTATAATTAAAATATGTATTCTTTTTGTTAATATTCTGTGTTGAAATTAGTCAAAGATGCATGATACTGTTCAGAAAATACTGTAGTTCATCTTTTAAACATGAACTCTAATGTAATTATTAGAAGATGTTTGATTAAAATAGGAAATTACTTTTGGGATTAAACTTTCTATCTAACTGTGTTTCTGCTTTTAAGTATGAGTATGTTTAGGAAAATCCCATGCAACCAAACAAGACAGTGTCACAGGCAGAAATTCTTCCATAAATTTGCAAACATGGACATCAGCAGTAGAACTTTGCACTTTAGTAGATCATCAGATTAATATAAGTTGGAAAATGTGAAATCCTTCTTTTTGTGTCCATTTTTGTGCAAAAACTTTATTTCCTTGAGCTTTTTACTATGCAAATCATTTAACTATTGATAATGATATAAAATCACTGACATGTTGTAAATCTGCTTACTTCATTTTTGTTGTGTGTTGGAAAAGAGAATTAGAGGTGCTATAGTTTCTTAAAAAAAGGTTAAGGTGAAACTTTCCTGGTATGATTGTGATCAGATTGCAGAGTTTGATTGCAGACTGGAATTCTTTCTAGACTTGCAGAGGCCGTGAAGTAATTATGACACCTTGAAAGAAAATAATTGTACTAATGCAAAATCTAAATGTTCCTTCAACAAAGAACATTTCAACAGGTCACAAAATGTGAACTCTATCAAAACTGGCATGTTTTTTTCTCCTTGTGCTAGTTCATCACCTAAAGTATGGTCCTTGTAAAAGACATAATTGGCCTAAAATAAAAATAAAAAGAAATTTAAAAAGTAAATTCTAGAGTATCATGAATTATCATTTCAAAAGTTCACAAGTAAGCTATGAAAGGGATTCAGAGTAATTTGGTGTAATTACTAGTCAAGATAAGATCTTAAATGCACAAGTATTTCTAAACCCAACAATTATTTGAAAAGATTGTAAATATACTTAGATAAACACTTTGTACAATTCAAAGTAGCATATTCTCTGTATCTATAGTTTGATAATTACAGACTGAAAAACTGAGCAAGACAGGGACTCATGGATATTTGTAGATATAACATAAATATTAAATGCTGTTCTTAACATTAGCAAAAATTACTTACAAAAATAATTATAGCCTGTATTGCGTGCAAGTGTGAATGTCTCTATGCTCTCTTAGAGATAATTCTTAAATATTCACAGAAATTACAGCAAGGAGCTGAACTAATGCATGTTCTGGTGAGGCTGTAAAAATGTAGCCCAAAAGAATATTTATTACTTTGTCTTTAAAGTAATTTGCTTTGAAACTGTTTTATTATGCACCAGATTTATCTTTTATAAAAATTAAATTAACATATGCATTAATTTTAATATTATACAATTAAAATATTTTAAATGCATTAATTTTAAGCTCTATATGTTGGTTTTATTCTCTAAAGCCTTGTTTCAGTGGTGTTATTAAAATGCAAGATGGTGTTGGCCAAAACAGTTGACTATAAACAAGATAATTTATAATGATATGATTTCCTAATATTTTTCATATTATTTTTATCGTTCATAGTAAGTGGATAGTTCTATTAAGTTTGCTTCAGTAAAACTCTTATATTCCATTGTTTGTGTTTTGATACCAGTAAGGGTATGGGAATTAGTTGCTCATCTCACTTTATCATAAGTGCAGGTGTGTGCAGACTAGACTGAAATTACACTTGAAAGTAATCATCCATGGAGCCATAAAGCCCTCGCCTAAAACGAGTTGTTGAGTCTGAAAATGTTGTAATTTACTTCTCTTTTATTTGCAGATTGCCTTCTCACAGCACAATACTATCATGGATCTGGTGCAGTTCTTTGTCACCTTCTTCAGGTAAATTGCTTTTTTTTGTCTTCTGACTGAAATCCTGATGACTCTTTACCATCAAACCAGTATCTTAACCAGCTTCTGAATCTTGGGAAATGCCTGAAAGGAGGCATTCAAACTGTTTTCCCTAAGTTGCACCAGTGGAGGGTCCAGGCCAATTAAAGGCAGCTGCTGGAATCTTGCATTATATAATTGTATATTTCATATTCAGTGGTACAGTCCTCACACCTCATGAAGATTAGCTGAGTTTGTACAATATATTACAGTGATTAAGAAAAGCCAGGTAAACTCTAATTCTTGTGTGGTTTTTCTATAAATACTTTCGTGGAATTATTTGAAATGATGGCTCTGTTCAATAGCTTGTTATTTTTAATAAAGCACAGCACATCACTACTAATGCTTTCATGCGTCAGAGATTGATTGTGAAAGGCAGTAGCTGATGCCTGAGATTGGTTATGGCAGCAATGCAGGAATGGGCTTCAACTGCAAATGAACAACTATTCTAGAATGTGAACAAAACTCCCCTGAAATACTTGTAAAAAGTTCATCTGTCTTATAAAATGTCACAAACTTGAATATACACACATTAGTTACAGTGCTTTGAAATCTTGCTGTGAAGATATTTCCCAATAACCATGAAGTGTACACAAAATGCAAACAGTGACAGACAGGTCTGTTCATCAGACCTGCATTTTTCTGTATTTTTAGGCCATGACTTTACTTCACAAGTTAACAGAATGGCTTCTCTGTTGGCTTTAATCACTGTGCTCTGAGGATCTGTACCTAAAGAATCAGACTCTTAAATACTGTGAATGGTCCAAATTCTCTTTATTGCTGTTGCCAAAAAGGGCACAGAACTGAACAGAACCTGAAATTTTCTGTACCCAGGGCATTGGCTAATGGGGAGGAGTTTAGTAGGTGATATAAAATATCCCATTTCTCCTCTTTCACCACAAACAGAGGATTGCCTAAAGGTCGGTTACCTAAAGGTGTTATGGATGTTTGGGTTTTTTTTTTTTGGTTTTTTTTTTTTTGGTTGGTTTTTTTTGGGGTTTTTTTTTTTTGTGTGTTTTGGGGTTTAATTCTATTTTGTTCATGGGGAGACAGCAAGCTCTAAAACTTACAATGATTATGCAAATATTTAGATTACAAACTCATATAGAAGAAAAAAAAGTCTGTTCAAGTACAACAGACCAGAGGGATCCTGTCACAAATAGCAGAGGTAAACTAAGAGCAGTTTGTTGGTGCTGTGCCCTGGTGCACCCTTACAAAAGGTGAACTAAAGGCTCTTGGCTGGTGCAGCCATCTGTATGGGTACATGGAATTGTCTCTCCCAGTGTGATGGTTTGTCTCATGCAGTTTGTTCTGGGTAAATGCACAGGTAGGATGTCAACAGTTTGTAGCCTGAAAGAATAATTTTAATAAGGGTTTGTTTGTTTCTTGTCTTGTGTGGGTTTGGGTTTGATTGTGGGGTATGCTTTTGTTTACTGAATGGGAATGAGGTGTATTGTGACTGTGGGAAATCATGGTGTTAACAGCAATAATAACCCAGGCCATATTTACAAAGATTGTTGATGGAGAAAATAATTGTGTTTAAAGACAATTTGCATGTGCTTGATAACAAAACATATTTCAACATGCTTTGATAAACCTGCCTTTGCATTTCTCCCATCCAGTATTATATTTGTATTTCCGAGGTTGTGGCAAAATTCTGCCTGGCCAGAGCAGCAAATAGACCCGTTTGACAATACCAGCTATTCAACAACCAGGCAAAAGTATAGTTTAAAACTGTTCCTTTATAGGTTTCGTGTTTCAGACTGAAAGATGAAATGGATATTTTACAGCTTGAATCAGAAGCATCCAACCAGGCTTTCTTAGAACTGTCCTGTTGTATCAAAATGAACGGTTTTAAAATAATTATTGTGTAAGGAATTTATTTAAAAATATACCTAATAAAGCACAAAATGTATGATTAGCTCTGCAATTAATGCTTGATCTACCAAGATACTGATATTGTATATCCTAGAACAAAAAAGTTCTAAGATAAGATAAAGATACATAGAAGTTATATTGAAAAAATGAGCAGAAAAACTGTAGCGCTTCAGACCATGATATACATTGTTAAAAATCCCCACCCTATTTAATTTCATTCTTTTTCTACTGGAAGGTTTTATTGCAGCTACTGGTTCAGTGACCCTCTCTCTAAGAATAAAAATGCAGTATGAGTAGTAACAGATTCCAAACTGTCTTAGAGAGTGTTGCTGTGCTCAGTGCCTTGAAGACTTTTAGTCACCACACAAATTGAGAAGTCTGTGACTTTTTCTCTTTCCACCTTCTTTGAAGAAGTACAGATCTCATTGGAAAATTTCACAAGCAGGAGATGTAAATGATCTTTCTTACACTGAAGAAATACAGTATGCACAGTTAAAGAAAGTATATTTCTGTATTACCTGGACAGCTAAAATCCACAATTTCCTAAAGTATGGCACTTTGTTTCAAACTCTAAGAGATAAAGGAATTTGCAGTGTTTACAAGTCTTACATGAATATATGGATTTAGCTAAATAGGTGCCAGGACATTTTAAGCATTTCATAAGGGTATATGATGTAGCTTTATTTTCTGAAAACATTATTTACTTCTTTTGATCACACCTAACAGCCACAAATATTGATTGTTCAATAATTGTTTGTTTTTATTATCTTTCATTTGAGTTAATCCTAAATGGAGAGCTAAGAAACACTTGATTTTTATACCTGCTTTTAAATAAAATTATAACAGTGTAACAGAATTTATAACAGTACTCAAGCAATTTCCAGATAATTATTTGTATAAAGAATCCGAAGCATAAGTTCTGGTAAGAAATGTGGTTAAATCTCATAATCAAGAACCAGGCAAGCATGAAATTGGTAGATGATAAAGGTTAGCTGTTAATATACTCGTGATAGGAAGTGATAAGCATGTGCCAGAACTATGTTTTTTAAGCCTTTTTCAAATGCATTGTACCAACTACTAACTCATCAAGCATGTTCTCTGAGCTCCCAGAACTATTACTTCTCTTGCCTCTGGTACTTTGGGTGAAGCTGATTGACTGAATAGAATATTTTAGTCACTTTTATAACACATCTCCATACTTCATAAATTACAGAGTCTCCAAGTTTTTTTAAAGAGAGCGATATTAAACAATATGGACTCCTTGAAAGTTTGAAAATCCTTCTTTTGTGTGTGCTTTAAGAAAATCCATGAAAAATTACGGTTATTTAGGATCAGGGGTACAATTCTTACTGTTAAATCTTTCTGCAAGCAGCGTGAGAGAAAACAATATTCAAAATATACCCAGTGCTTATTGCAGAAGGAGAGGATCGGTATTTTGGTAAAGATGAGCATGAGCTACAACAGGAATTGCAGCAAATGCTGAAGAACCAGATTTATTAAGTCGACATGTAGGGGTGTGTGCTGCCTGCAGTGGGAGGGGGTGGCTGCATTTCAGCAGTGTCAGAACTCCTGGGAGCTGCAGTGCTTGAATCCACCACCCTGGGGGAAAGTTTGCAATGGGAGAACTCCTGCTCCTTACCAGCATCCTTTGGTCTGTGTCCCTGCCTTCATGTTTTATTTCTATTGGAATGAAGGATGGTAAATTAGTGCTGGATTTTGGAGTGTTTATCTTTATGAGATTGAATATTGATCTCTGTGAGAAAGGCAAAAACCAGTGTGTCAGGATCATATCACGTCCACCATGGCTGGAATCTCAGAAAATCCAGAGCTCATACAAATTAAAATTAGAATATGCTTTAGTAATATGAAAATCAAGTTATCGTAGCAAAATGGATTTTACTTTTGGGGCTAGAATAAAATTGATTTTTACTTAGTGATGCAGTAAAAGTTTTCACCTCACTTAGAAGCACAGAGCTTTTTGACTTCTACTGGGAAAAGCACATCTGAATGGTGGTGGGCAATTTGAGTTGGGTTTCCTTTCTTTAAATATTTATTTTGAATTGTTGAATGTAGTTTTGTGTCTTCTGCTCTCTGAATCACACAGAAACTGTCATCACTCTGAAGTTATTTGGTGTGCTCACATTTCCGGAGAAGGCAGCCACTTGTTATTGGCCTGCAGGCAAAGGAGATTCCCCAGTACCACTGGATCAGTTGCTCATCAAAACAAGGGATGAGTCACTTAATCTGTCAGTGAACAGAACTGTTTTCCATTATCTTCTCCCTGGTCTTCATCTTTCTGTTTGTCCTTTGAGTAATTTGGAAGTGTGTGTGAGTGCTCACCATACTGTGATTTCAACAGACACTGTTCCTCAAAACAAAAAGTACTCGCTCAGATATCTGAAGATGGCCTTTGTGCCTGTGTATAAAACAGGTATGGGCTTCTTCCTTCCATAAAGTCAGTGCAGTTAAAGTTTGGGAGTCTCAATTCCTTTGTGTAGCAAATACAGTGAGAGGTGTTCATTGTGCCTTCTGAAGGTCTGGCATTTTCTCCTTTCAGGGCTGTCTTTCTAGAGCTACATTGGATTTTGTATCCTGAGAAGCATCACAGATGATTCATACTGTATTTTTGTTTTGATTTCCTACATTTTGTGATGTATTTTCTTAAATCCAGTTAGTGAGTTATTTTCTTAAATTTCAACAGCGTCAGGGCTCACAGCAATTTTTCTTCTAGAGTGCTTAATCCTTCCTGGTCACTTTTTTATGAAACTCCAGTCCACTGTACTTTAAGCAAAAGAACTAGAACAGGTTTTCATCTGTGATAAATGGAGTTGAAATTTTGCTTTTGTCATTTTAATTCCAAAGAGAAGGAATTCAGTCTTCTTATGACTTGTACCAGTTGCAAAGTTAACTTCAGGAGTTTGCTCCCAGGTGTGAGGAATACGGTGAAGTGGAGTGAAAGTTGATGAAGGGAAACAATAACAAGAAATAAAGGAAGTAAAAACATTAGTGTTTTCCTTCAGGCAGTGGTGTCATTGTCCATTACAGTGGGTGACAAGCAGCTTTGTCAAGACCCTGTCTCTGCAGGCGGGTCGGTGTGATGGGCTGGGCACTGAGTGACAGCCAAGAAATGAGCAATCTCCTCATGGCAGGGCAGAAATATTCCAGGTCCCTGTGCTCAGCTGAAATAAATCACAGAGAGAGAGGAAAGACAGTTCTAGACCATGTGCTATGCTGTGAATTCCATACGTCCGAAAATATTAAATCTGATCATTCCTATTTAGAAGAGACATCCTAAATTAAAGGAGTTCATCTTCTGTATTGGAATATTAATACAAATATTCCAGTAAAATTTCTTGGTACTAAGAAAATTGGGTGGTTTTGTGGTCTTTCTAAATTATCTGTTGGATCCAAGGTAGGGATGGCTATGTTTTGCAAAAACAAGCAAAATTATAGAAATTCTACTGTGGACTCCAAAAGTCACACTAAGAATTACACAGCAAAACCTGGTTATATAATCTATTTAAATTTTTTAATCTGAATTTTTAAATCTGAATTTAATCTTCATATCTGGTCCAATCATCTTCTATATCATAGTTGGTTTTCTATGTTTTCAGTGATTTTTTGGTGATATTTTAGGAAAACACTAAACACTTGGAAAATTATATTTCTTTCCTAATATGTTTTCAGTCTTTATTAGCTGAAATTCTAATATTAAGTTGAGGGTAATCAGGGGCTTTTTATTCTTTACCCAGTACAATTACAGAATTTTTAGTGTTCTTGAATGATGCTTCTTTGGCCTGGAAATCTAAATATCCTTGCTCTGTCCTCAGGAAAATTGAATTTTGGCAGGAATTTTAATAAGGAAAGTTATGACAATTTACACCTACTCATTTCAGTGCATTTGCCTCTTTGGAAAAAGTATTGGAAAGGCTACAGATTGAAGGGAAAAGTTATTTGGAATGTGTTAAACTTCTTCATTATATTTCAGTCTATCATGCTAAACAATGCTGACATGGTATGGTGGCTTTCTAAGCATATTTTATATTTCTCTGATGCATTATTGAAGAATAATAGCTGTACTGGAGAGAGCAGTGAAAAATAGCAATGGGTGAAAATATTGAAAAAATATTGAAAAAATTTTCTTGAAATAATGTGAATCTCTTGGTTTAGAAGGCTGAAATTTAGCATTGGTGACAATTCTTCTTCCCTAAATTCACCAGCTGACAGTAATTAGAATAAATGACTGTTTCTCCCTCTCCCCCCACCTCCCTGCCCCTCAATTTTAAATCCTAAATTAGCATAAATCAGGAAGACCACTGTAAAACAGCAGAAGTGAAAGCACAACTATTTTGTAATAGAAACAATATATTCAATTTCTAATTATTCTGGAAAGCTACTGCAGGAAACACTAAATTCGGTATTTCATTATTTGTCCAGAATTTCAGTAGACAAGTATGTTTGGATTTTTTTTACATGCAAATCACTTATTGGGAGAAATGTGGACTATTTCACCCATGAAGGGCAAACACATAAAATTGTACAAAATATTAAAGAATATTCCATAACTAAAGAAACATAATCACGCTTAATGGGTGTGATATTCTATTTATTAGGTGGAGATTAATTTTATTTTATGTGAGATTAAATGGTTTTGATTGTAAATCTTTTTTATTTGTTGCCTCAAAGAGGTGAAAGGAAGAACTACAGAGGGTAAAAGTTCACATCTAGAGCTTTATTGTGTAATATATTTCAGAGTCCTTTTACATGGTTGACTTTAATCTGATATTGGATTGGCAGATGAAATGGCAATGTTGATCTCTCAATAGCATCTTGGTGTACACTGCATCCATTTTCCCTTTGAAGTTAAATATAAAGGCTGTTTGTATAATTGATCATTCATTCATACTTCTGTATAGCAGCTTGTGGTATATTTAACATAAACCCACAGCTTTGTGGATGTATGCATGAATTATGTATGTAGGAAAATAGAAATCTAAAAAATGTATGTGTGCTTTTTTTATAGTTACTTTTTAATAATTATTTTATTGAATAATGTTATTTAACGCTCCCGTCCATCCTCTATGACATTGTGGCACATGTACATAATGAAAAAAATGTCAATACTTTTTTTAAAAATAATTTCTCTGCTAATTACAAATTCCCTGTTCAAGCATTTCTTTCATCTTTACTTCCAAGAAGATTTTTGATGTTTCATTGCACAGGAAAGACCAATGAACCCAGGCTTTGCTGAGGCAGTTGTCAGAGATGATTTTAAACTGTTATAGGAGTTTATGCTTTGGGAGAGGAAGGATAAAGTTAGTTTTCTGTATTGAATATATATTAATAAATTATTTAGCACAAAAATAGTAGCTATTCTGACTTATAAATTAGTACATATCTTTATATTTCATTGCTACTGTTTACTTTCAAATATAATTAATATAAAATGTGACACCATTGATACTCCAATCTCCCTGTTTCCTATTATGCATTCAGAGCTTAAATTGTGAATCTTTATTTATACAATTATTGAAGTTTTAGTACTTAATTTTGCTCTTTTGACTCAATAAAGTTATTTTCATGATATTTCTAATAGTAATTTTTAATGTGCTGCTCTGGAGACTTGCAGACTTGCAGCATTGTTTTGGTAATATTGTGGTTTTAACCATGACAAAGTAAAATAAATCTAACGTGGATATTCTTTTCCATGAATTCTTACCAAATACAGTGTTGAGTCTAGAAGGGCCGGATTAGAAAGCAAATATATATTTCTTATTAACTCTTAATCTGTTTTGTATAAGTTTGGTAGTTGTGGACGTGTGAGATGAGGATTTTAAGGGAAGTTATATGACTTTCATGAGACACTTTATGCAAGAGTTATTTATGGGGATATATGGATTTTCAGGACTGCATCAAAAAATAACATTTTAATCAGTCATCTGGATAAGAAGAATTATCCGTGTAATTAGTTTCAAATGAACTTGAAACTTGTTGCTTAACTTGTGTGAATTCCATTTGAGACACAAATAAATACAAATTTGCATTTAAATGATTTTTGGTAATACTTTGAGTTTTAAATACCATCGTAGATACTTTACCTCATATTCAGGCATTTCTTTAACTTTGCAGTTTGGAAAGCAAGAACTGAGTGCCTGAGCCCTGTGTGGCTTTTGGATTACAGAGCTCACATTTTCCTTGGGTTCCTTTAATTCAGAACGAAGCTGTGGGGGACAAGAATGGAATATAGATCTAGGCTGATGGAAAAAGCCCTGTCATATTTAAGGCTGTGCAACAATGACATTTTGTAGCTGAAGAGAGAAAGATTGCAGCTCTTGGCTTATCAGTTCCAGAAAATGGAGTGTGGGAGCTGCTGGTGCTGGTGGTGTTGTCATGACAAGCAGGAATAGGAAAAGGACATTCCTGAATCACCTGGATGGTGATGCTGGTTTTGTTGGCAATGCCTTTCACTGGCTGTGCCTCTCCCTGAACAGGAATTCAGCACTCCTGGCTGAAATGTCTTGGCTCCACAGTGAGGGTTTATTTCCCTGACCCCACACACTGCGCTACCATGAACTGGAATTTGCATATCCTACTTCCTTGCTAGCCAAGACTACTTTTCCCTAAATCTTCACATATTTTAATTTGGAATTGAAACACTTAATTCCCAGAATCATTCTAAAGTGCTAATCACTGAAATAGTCCTACTTATAATGATGTTTATAAAACTTTCTGATTCATAGCAATTTAATTAATCATTAAAAAAATATACTGCTGTCATACACATCAGATTTCTAATATTATGTTTACAATGCTTTGTGCTTCAGATAATTCTGTTGAAATCTTTGGAGCTGCTTGTCATGTGTATACCAGTTAACACAAGGATGGCTGAACCCAGCACATCATAATCATAAACACAATGTTCTTGTCAAGTACAATGAAAGAAATCAATTGCTGTGACAATAATTGCTATTTGAAGTCATGGTGTTAGAAAAATAATTGTTCAATTATTTTTATTTTAGAATTGTGCTTGCTTTATAAAATATCAATTAAAATGGGCTCTATTTGCCAATAAAGAGATAGTAAATAATGTGTTGGGAAAGCAGTTCTTAGAAAAACAATTAATATGATCTGTTGGGAAACTTTTGCAGTGCTACCTTGAAAATATTGACTTAGGTATGAGACTTGTTTTCTTTGCATATATCCGCATAAAAAAGTTTCTTTGTCATCAGTTTGTTTTACTGAATATGTTAAATTTTAGCTCATGTTAGTACTAGATGAGAAACAAGAGTGTGGGGTCACTCTTTAGATTGCTAATTAGGGAACTGTACATTTTTGTGTCCTTGTCAAAGCCAGATCAACAGGCAGGAGGTTTGTGGATACAGAGGGATATTTAATTACTGTCTCAGCACAGCAAGACTCAAGTGATTGAGCAATAATTGATGGCCCAATTGATGGCCCAACTCCTATGTTGAAAAAAGACTTGGGAGAAGCCTTTAAAGTCTGTGCAAATATGGATGTATGTGGGCAGTAAATGAGCCTGCTATGCCCTTAACAAACTTGGTGAAAGGCATTTTGGGAGCTTCTGTCTCTGCTGGTGAGCAGTGTGAATAAACAGATCATCACTTGGGCAAGATGGTGCTGAGGACCTGACATCCACACCGAATGCATATTTTTTTTTTTTTGTCTTGGAAGTAGCTCAAGTTTAGTTCCATGGACTGACAGCCCCTTTGACTCTGGAGGGAACATTGCACATCTTCTAACTGAGCTCCAGGGCTGCTCCACGGGAGCACTCTGGGGTTGGTTCAAGAGCCCATTCCAGATCCACACTAAGCCAGCAGTGCAGGAGTTCCCCTTGGGACACAAGGATGGGTCTGTCACGTGTTGGAGCATGGGGACAGCATGATGGCAGTTGCTAGAGCAGTCTTGTCACCCTGTGCTGGCCCAGCTGTGCTGCTCCCAGGGTGAGCCCAGCCAGGGATGCTGCCCCACGCTCAGCTCTGGGCTGCTGCATCACCTTGTCCTTGTAAGAGTAAATGTGATGGGTGCTCAAAGTGCAATCTCACGTCATTTTTCATTTTAGTAGATTTAAAAGTATACTAGATGTTAAAGTTTTGTAAAAGTGTTTGCTTTCATTGGTTTGTGGATATTTTGAATTATTATGCAAATTACTGTCTAAGTAAAATCATAGAAACAATTATTCTCTTTGTATGTTGAACAATCAGAGAATGAAAAAAGAAACAACAAAGGATGGCACATTTTGTTTTGCTTACCTTCCATTTACCATATTGATTCTTAAAATATTTAGTTCATGAAACAGTTCATCCCTGCAAAAATAAGTAGATTATTTCACTTTAACTAAAGTATTACTTTGATACAATATGTAACTTATGGGCATTAATACATAATGAAAAAAAGGAATTCTGTAGTATATTTATAATGCATTCGTAGAGCTTAAGGCACAAATGTGTCTTTAATTCATCTAGCCTAAACATGCTGATCATTACATTTCACAGGTTTTCCCCTCTATTTATCCATGCAATTTAAATTTCTTTAAGGATACCTATACATTTTATTTCAGTTTGCCCATGCCAAGTAGCAACACATCCACTAATTCCCCGAACACTTTTTAGTTTGCCACCTAAAGAAACACAGAGAAACTAATTTCTGAGTTATGGAAAACACTTTCATTTCCTCAGCCAGGTCTGCACTAAATATGCCTGAATGTGACTTCTGGAAGCCAAAAATTTGCTCTGTAGCTTGCAAAAATAGTTATGCAGGCAGTAATTATTCCTTGCAATTTCCCTTCTCTTTGTTCTATTAAATCACTATTTCTTTTTTCATATTACCCAGAGCCCTTCTGAGCAGAGCATCTGTATGGCCCAGACCTCCCTGCTAGCCCTGGTGTTCTCTTTCCTTGACCCCTTTCCTCTGCTGTGCTGGACACAAACTGTTCAAAGCTTCTTCCTCTGCAGTTAATTGTTTCTCCAATTGTTTATTGTCTCCAAAATTATGCTAGGGCAATAACTTCCAACCAACCTGTAATCCAGGCAGCTGGTGATGGATTGCTCATTTTCAAGCATGCTTCTTTAGTGTTTCCTCGAGTTTTGTTCCACGTGGTTTGAAGGGAAAACTGTGCAAAGCTGTATTCTTGTCTTCTGGCACTTTATTTCTTTGCTCTAGAGAGTGCAAAATCTTGATAATGCTTGGGCTGCTGTGGTTTTAACAGTGTCTTAGTATGGCAATTGTCTGATTGGGAAGATTTACATTGTTAAGTGCAGAAAGTCACTCACTCTGTGCTTGGGGTTGTCATTTCATAACCCATGTGCTTTGCAAAGGCATTTATCCAAATATCTGTTGATTTGGATATCACTCAGTCTCAGCTGGAGAGGCAGAGATGGTGGACATAATGTATGATCATGTGGATAAACTGCAGGCAAATTGCCACTTGATCTTTTCCAAAAGTGAAATTATTTATTTGTAAAGTCACTGTCAGCAAAAGATTTTTGTCCAAATTTTGAATACTTTTTGTGATTTTTCTCTGCATTCTTTCCATGTTTTCCAGTCTCCTTTCAGAAAATGCCAATGGCAGAGCTTTATGAACAGTCTGATAGTATCTGTTTGGGCAGTACCTGGTAGAGTGATAAATTTATCTCTCAAGTGCTGCTTACTACTGTGTATCTGAGTATTTGAGGTTGTTTTAACTCCTTCTATTTCAGCATCCCAGCAGTAACTCATACTAAATTGTCATTCACACTGGTCTCTAAGCTGGTTTGGGAACTGCTTCATTCCAAGGGAAAAATAAATCCTTTGCAATGTAAATGATGTCTGACTTCCTTGTTCTCATAAATACAATTTAGCAATGATTGTATATATTAAAAAAAATCTGAAAGTTTACCATTGTACAATCTCTTTAACCTCTGTGTCATTAACCATTATTTACCACTTTTGTCTTCATGTCATGCATAGAGCTCTCAGCTATTATATATTTGTCCCAACAAAAATACAAATATTATATATTTGTAACCCATCTAGAAGTTCCCTTTTTTGATGTTGGTCCCCTGCTGAGAGTTTCTTTTTTATTTGCCTGATGGCCAATTTTTAATTCATTTAATTTGCACTGGACTTTCTGTTTTTATATCTCTGTCACAAGGAGAAGATAAGAAGTTTAATGGGGGACTGGAGAGCATCCACCTATACCTGTCCTGCTGGTTTTTTACATTTTTTTGCCTGTGATGTTAATGTCTTTATCATGGTTCCCTTCAAATCCCTAATGTTTCAAAGCCAAAGAGAACTTATTTCTTCTACCATTTCATTCCCCTGACCAAGCTGACTGCTTTCTTTTTTACCTTTTAAATTCAGCTTAGATTTTTAGAGATAAGGTGATGGTTGCTTCAAGGTACAGGCACATTATAGATTTATGCACTGACGTCCCAATGCTTTCTGGTTTGTTCTTTATTCTTTTTCTAATCTCTTTCAACATCCTATTTTCTGTTTTGACTGCTACTAAACATTCAGTTGATATGTTCAAAGAACTATCTGCAATGACTTCAAGATCATTCTCTTGAGTGGTAATTGCTAATTTAGAACCTATCATTGTGTATTTGTAGCTAGTTGTGGTTGTTTTTTTTTTTTTCTTGTGCACATTGCCTTCAGTTCATTGTCACTGAATTTCATTCTCTTATTTTATTGCCAAGTCAGTCTGTATTGTGAGATCCTTTGCAGTCAGCTTTAATTTTTATTGCCCTACATAAAGCAAGGATGTTATCTCACCACAGCTTGGAACTAGGTTAATTTCATAAAATCTATTTTCCATCTCTTTCTTCCTTCTCTTTCTATCTCTTTCTTTCATTCTTTAGCATGAATTTTGATTCACTCCCTAAGAAACCACCCTCTTAGAAAAAAACAAAGAGGAAAAAATAGAATATTTAATTGCCAAGATTATACAAAAGTCACATTTTCAGTGTTGTAACTTCCAATTATTTATAGTATTTTATGGGTGCACCTTCAAGACATTAATTTCTGATTTTAGCTTTGCAAGTAATTGATGTTTTGACTGATTACAAGAAAATTCAGTGTGACCCACTCCACTGATGTACAGAGCACAGAATCCATTTCTGGTCTTTCAGCCAGAACTCTGAATACTTTTTATTCTACTAACTTAAGAGAATGGTTTAAGAAATTAAAAAATGTGAAGGACAGAATTTTCTAAGAGTAGAGATTCTTTCCCTGGTCATAATAAATCAGTCACACAGTGCAAGGCTCTCTTAGTTTCTTATGTCCAGCTCCCTTGCATGTGTTAACTTTTTCTAAAATCCAGGAGCACTGAGCTAAAAATTGCAAACAGAGTTGCTGTTGTTTCTCTAATTTAGTGGATTTTGGAAGGACTGTAGAGGAGAAGAGTGAGATGGCTTTCCCTTACTTCATGCACAGCATCCCAGTCCCTAGCAGCACATCAGTTCCCTGATGCTGCCCTGAAGCATCACCTGGACAGTGCAGTGTAGAGGACGGGAAGCATTTCTAGGAAATATTATCTATAAGTCCTTCTTGACTTAAAAACCTTAAAGATGTTGCTGCAAAACTGAATTTATTCTGGTGGTCAGTGGGGTTTTTTTAGTCCTGCAATTCTCTAGACAACCAAAGATGAGTTTACAGTCACTTGTACTTACTTTTAAAGGAAAACATTGGTGTTACTTTGCACTTATACACAGTACTCCTCTGAACTATACTACTTCCAGAAATCTTGCTATTTCCTGTATTAAAGAATACATTTTGATGCTTTTTTGCAGAAAAGAAAAATTGTAGATGTCTAATAGTTAATTCAGTAGTTGGTATTAGATTAATTGAAACCACTTTGTATGGTAGAAGAGCTAACATGGTATGAAAGTTCTTCATAAAATTAGTAAATCCAGATACTTATATTAAAAAACTGTCTAAAAATTTGAAAGATCTTCTGAGTAATTGATGTTTTGACTGATGACAAGAAAATTCAGTGTGACCCACTCCACTGACGTACAGAGCATAGAATCCATTTGTCAAGTGCCAGCTTTAGAAGCCTTTTTTCAAATCCAGAAACTCACTAAAAGAGGTTGAGTTCAAAGATCTTTTTACTAAAATACTTTATGGATTAAATGTTACAATACAAAGATACTGAAGGTGTATGCTCTGATTGTGTGCTGCAGGTGTTTAATTTTCTTTTTCTTTTTTTTTTTTTTTCTGTTGTGTCTTTGGAACTGTAATGTGGTGATGTCCTTCGAGATGTTTTCCCTGGGCAATTACCCATGGAAATACTCAATAAGATAACAAAGGCCTATTGTCACTGTGCAAACCCAGCTCCTCAAACTAATTATACTCCTTGTGTAGTTACCCTGCCTGCATCCCAGGAAATTACTCAGAATTTACAAAGTGAAAGAAATATAAATTGCTATAATTTTTTTTTTTTCTATACTTCATCCTCTTTTTCCATCTACTGAACGTGGACCGGGCAGTGCATATTTCTTGAGACTGTTATGGGTATGTGGAGGGTTGTACTGAAGCTTATCCCATTCTAATAGAAACATCTCCAGGAGAAAACCAGAGCATGTGATGTGCATTTGCTTTTGACTTTGAATGTGGATGGTTGACTCTGTAATTCTGGTAGAGTTTAGTTTTCCCCAATTTCTGGGGTTTATTTTTCCATGCTAGAATGCCTTTTTGTTGCCTTTGATACCCTAAAGACATAAGCTTTTCACGAGTTACAATTCTTATTTTTTTTCTTTTGTAATTGCAGTTGTTTCTTATCCTTACTGCTGGTAGCTGCTGTCGTTTGGAAAATCAAACAAACCTGTTGGGCTTCTCGACGGAGAGAGGTATCAATAACTTTAAGATTATTGTAGTAGCTTTATCTTTCAGTGTAAGTTGAGAACTTTGATGTACAATCACTCCTTCCCTTTCTCCTGTATATGCAATTTAAATACCCATTTTATACCCTTGACTTTTTTATGCTGAAGAAGAAATAACTTATTTCTTTCTTCTGTCAAAAATTAATGGAATTACAGCACTAGGCTGCATAAAGGTAAAATTTCCTTATGGTGGCATATTTAGAATAGAATTGAATAGAATATTTCAGTTGAAAGGATACTACAAAGAATTATTCAGCCTGACCACTTCAGGGCTGACCAAAGGTTAAACCATATTATTAAGAGTATTGTCCAAATAAATAATAATTTCTTGCACACTGACTCCTTGCTAGGAAGTCTGTTCCACTGTTTGACCACCTTCTCTGTAAATAAATGTTTCCTAATATCCAACCTGAGCCTCCCCTCAAAGGAGGAAAATTCTCTCTCTATTAGAATCAGTAGTTTCATCATTAAACCTGTGGCACTCTTAAAATCTTCAGTAAATATTCATACATAGAATCACCTTATTCTTTTGTGGTCTGAATTCTTACAGCTATGTTGAGAAATGTGGGCTAAATCTTTGTTCTTACATGCTTAACAATTAATTACACTTAAATGAAGTTAAAGTTTATCTATGCTACTACATGTATATGATTGTATACTGATAGTTGTGATATTTCATTTTGCAATCATAGATGAGATCTAAAATTTGTAGACAGTGATGTTTTCCCTTCTCGAACCTTCTAATCTTGGTGATTTTTGGATAAAGCACTTTCTTAATGTACTATAATCTTGAGGGTTTATTATAAAGACAAGCTTTGGTCTACTTAATGATTTTTTTCTTCTGGCACTATGAATGTTTAAATAACATTTTTACTGTTGATCTACAGTGAATCCATATATGCTTTAAAAGTGCCAGGTAACTAGCACTCATAATTTTCCGTCACTGAAATTATTTAGGTTTAGCTTCAAGTGGTGCTACAAAGGAAAATGTATTGGTACTTGTTTCGTTTTGGTACCTATTTTTTTATTCATATGAACATTGTTAAAAATTTTCTGAAGGCAAATTCTCAGCTATTTTTTATTACTTGCAAAATATAGATGAAAGTTGCTGTAAATTACATTAACTTAATATTATTTCATTTAAATTTGTCTCAATACTTTGATAGTTCTGTGCAAAACTGTGTTGTGATAGAATGTAGTAGTTTGTTGATTTAATTTCTCATGTTAATGAAGTTGGTTTATTGATGTTTTTAAGAACAGATATGAATGTACCCATTTCCAGATCTAGAGGTTCTGGTCTGTGTTCTGTGATTGTTCTCCTAGATTTTTGAAATATAATATTTCTAATGTGGTCTTTAGGCATCATTTGATAATGAAAACATTCTCATACAAAAAGTTTCTGAAGTTTTCCAAGATTTATTTTCCTAATGTCATCAAAAGTACTTCTAAGACTGTTATGATAGCTACAATAAGCTCTTTGATAAATGCAACATAAACATCAACCAGCTTCTTCAGAAGAGCAGGAGAGAAGGACATACTGGGTAACCAGATTAGAACTCAGAGCATCATGGTTCGTTCTGAATCTTGGCTTTCCTTGAGTACAGCTAGAGAAACTTGGTTTTCACTTGTAGCCAGAGTTCAGTAGCATTATGAATTGTAAATGCTGAAAGAAATCTTTATTTTCAATCTTCTCTTGACCACAAGCTGCAGTCCATGTCAAGTACAAGTTTTTGATTACATTCTGTGCAATATTTTCCTTTAATCTAGCTAGAAAACTTCTTTTTATATGTAACATATAAGATTTTGCAATTAAGTGTTGCAAATAAATTGTATGAATAGCACACAGAGACAATCTACTGTTGAAAAGATTTCTGAAGTATCTACTTTAGAGCCCATTTGGCAGATGAGGTTTTCATCTCTTTCATCATTCTTTAAAGACAGGAATGTTTGACTCTTTAGAGTCCTTCAATATGGACCCAAACTACATTAATAGAAATAAAACAAGAACACAAACAAATACAGAAAAGCTTGCTGTTAAAAGCTGTGCATCCTTTTATTGTTCCTCCTGATTTTCATTCCTCTGAAGGAGGAGGAGGAACATTAACATCCAGTTCTTGTCATCTTTTAGTAATGCATTTTATCAGGCGCTTGAGGTAAGCCAATAATTTTTTTTAAGATTTGTAGAGCCCTATGTGTAGCTGAAAATTCAGAACCTTGTCCTGTTCTGCCCTCTGACTTCAATGCTGAGCTAAATTGGAACGTTATTGATTCCAAATTGAACATAGCATGGCCTCAATCCAGTACAAAGCAGGAGCAAGTTTGCATTGTGAAGAAGGAATGTCTCAGTTGTCCCACTAATTTAGAAATTTTCCCTCCATTTTTTTTCCTAACTCATTGCTCATTCAGCAAATACTTGCTTTGCACTGCTCAGAGCACTGCCCATATCTTGCTGAGTAGTTTAAATTTAGATTCTGTCATAGGTACGTGTAAAAAACTGTTACATTGTGTATATCTGAAAATGGATAAATAAGTATCTTCCAAAATACTTTTAACTGATGTTTTTCTACACTGAATTTAACTTCCTTTGCCCATATCTATTGGTCTTTCAGTTTATTTACTTGAAATAATTTTTCCCTAAGTTAAGACCTTGAGCTTTGGTAATTTTTTTTTTTTTTTGCTCATAACAAAATTTTGGTTCATATTTTTTTCTTACTTACACTGCTGTCTCTTAAGATATATTTTATCTCAGGGTTTTGAACTCTGTATTTATACTTTAGCTCCTGGATAAGCTTCTCTTCTTCTCTCCTGCCTTCTGAAAGGGCAAGGGACAGCAGACACTGTCTTACCTTGTACCATCAAAGTTATCCACGTTCTGCATTGAGGGAAGATGGAAAGTATCATTCTTTTATTTTATAGTTCCAAAAAGATCAGTGAAACTTTGAGCAGGAGAACATGAACAGCCTCCTGCCTGGCATCCCATCCCTCCCATGGATTTGTGACATTAAAAAAAAAAAAAAAATTTAAGAAGGGCTGAAGTAAGATAGTGGAATATTGCTCATCTCAGGGAGCTTGATTCTTGAAAAGAATAATACAGAATACAATGAGATGATTTCCAAAGCATAATTCTTATAGCAGTATCTTGATAAAAAAAGAAAAAACCCAAAGTCCTATGAAAACAAAAACAAAACAAGGATTTTGGAACATTCATGACAGATAACTTTTACAGGTGAGTATGGAAATTGATGCAGGATTAGAAAAAGGGAAAGATATGCTTGCATATCAAATAAAGGATTTCCTAAATATTGCAAGGTTTAGGAAAAACAAAGCATTTTTTAGAAGAGTCCTACAGCATGTTAAAGGATCAGATATGTATTCTAGATTCTAACCTCTCATCCTTCTTTTTACTCCAAAGGCTCACAAATCTTTCTACCAGCACCTTTCTCAGTAAAGTTTGACTTTCTAGTTCACTGGATGAAAAACCAAAAGCTGTCATTTTCTCCCAAATGATTTGTTGGCCCTCTTCCATTTTATACCCTGAATTCACACAAGAGCCCATCCATGAAGCTCCAATCTGACTGTTTTCCTCCTTTATACAAGAAAAGATCTATCACCCAGATTTGCCAAATAAGAAACATAAAGAGAATATTATTTGTTTTCTCTGCATGTTTCATATCTAAAATATTCATTGTCTTCTGCTCAGAATAGGTACAAGACAATCTGTTCATAGATCATTTTACTGAAAACTTGATAGGTTGCCTGCCAGATTTGTAGGGGCTCAGAGGTTTTGTCTCATGAACTTCTGATTGAAAGGCATCACACTGCAGATAGAATCTGCATCCAAATGATTTCTTTTTAATAGTGCATTGAAATTTTCTTTTTGTTGACAAGATTACACTGAGGTCACTAACAAACTCACACAGATGGGATTATAAACCAGAAAGATTCTAGTTGAGTTATTTTAGCAAGGCATTCGCCCTTCCTAAGGTAAACCAGTTGCTGCTCAGATTTCCTTTTGTGCACCTTTTGTACTCTTGGTCCCCTCAGACGTTTTAAAGAATTGTTACTTTTAATCCAAAAGCCTGTAATCACTGATGTACATAAAGTACCTTCTTGCTTTCACTCAGACACCCAAAAGACGTGTGACAGTGTGTCATGTGTTGCTATCTAGAATTGTAGAAACATAGAATTGTTTGAGTTGAGAAGAACCTTTAAAGGTCATCCAGTCTCACCCTCCTGAAATGAGCAATCAGAACAGGCTGCTCAGATCCTCATCCAGACTTGAATGTTCCCAGACCTGGAGGTTTCACCACCTTGATCATAAAAATATATTCTCTATATCTTTTCTGAAATATGCATTTGTGTATATTGAATCAATCAGTTAAAATAGATTTGTACTTTTTAAAAAAAATGTAAATAGCTTTTTTATGCATTATTTTAATTACACACTAGAAAGAGTACATATCTTTAAGATTACTTAGATTCTTATTTCCTCGTGTAATACACTGTGAAGCTCTTGAGCAGTGAGGAAGTAATGCGTGCTTGCACTTTTAGGTAAAAAAATGCTTGAAAGCATGGATTGTGTGTGTAAAGTGCTTGCCTAACTTTAAAGGTTAATATCATTTATATATAGCTTCTCATTATACAGTCAGCTGTTCACCGTTTGCCTGTCTTAAATAATAGCATATACAAACATAAAAACATAGAACTGTTGGAAATGCTTGCTACATACAGTGCGTGGGTGCCACTCAAGCTATTGCTTCTGTTTATTAAATATGCTTATATTTGTTTAAAAAACCCTGCACCTTTTTGCCTTGATTTTGTTACCAAGGTAGTTTTATTCTCTTAAATATTCAGAAACTCTTACAAATAGACAAATGAAACTGAAGTAGACTACTTCTTAATAGCAGTAACAATTCATGTAATAGCTTTAGGCTCATTTCTATGGTAACTCTAATAAGAACAAAGAAGTTCAGTTATGTCGATAGCACTAATGAATGTAGTGAATATGAGCATTTCAGCTCAAGCTCTTTGCTATCTATTGAAATGACAACACTTTAAAGTATTCATTTTAAAAAAGATAGGAATGGCTTTTGGTGTATATGATATTGCTTATGGGATGCAACACATTTACTTTAGCAAGTATATGAGAATATGGTGTATTCTTGAACAACAGCTTTTGAAGGAACAAAAACAATACTTTGTTTTTCAGGTTGAGCAAGGAAACAACAACAGCAGATGTAAGCAAACCAAGAAATATTGACATGCATAATTAATGTACCCCAGTGTGTAATAGTATTCATGTGTGTAGGTGTCTACAGGATTATATAGTTTATGTTTAAAAGTTGTTAAGCTCACAGATAATTTTTCTTTTTTTGCTATCTTCTTGTCCGTTGCTTAGCAAATATCTTGCACATCTGTATGTAGTTACTCATAGGCTGTGTGAGTAATCCTACTGAAGTCAAAGGAGCTATTCATAGGACCAGAATCTCAACTTGTTATATTGCTCAGGCTCCTCTGAAATCAATAGAGCTATGACTGCTTATTTCAACTGTGTGTCTAGTTTTACTGAGGATAACTGGGACATTTATTTTAGGTTGATGTTTTCTGCATTCTCTCCAATCTAAAATTTAGGTTCCTCTCTGAATGAACCTTTCAAGCAATATGCCTGGTTAGCTGACACTAGATCTTGTCTCAGGACTCCCTCTGCAGTCAGTATAAAAGGCACTTGCAAATGACAATTTATCCTGCCCAATTTTCACAGTGTTCACTCTTTATACTCTGATACTTGTGGGGACCTGACTCTTGTTAACAATACAAATAACCCATTGAGTCAAATCTCCCTCACTGAGAGTTATTCTTCACTTTCTTTGCTTTCATTTTGTAAAATTGAGGTTCTATTTATAATACTGTCATTTCATACAAGTAAGCATGTGATTAATTCTTATATTAGTAATGCTCACAACATGCTTGTTCTCTGTATAAAGAAGTATTAAATGGTGCCAGTAACAGACTCAATATTATATTGAAAAAATTTCTGTTGGGGAGTGAATTAAGCAAAGCTGATACAAAGTATTTGTGAAAGCTTGCCAACAGATCTGTTTCTTTATTCCACAAAATTCAGAAGGTAAAGACAACAGACAACAACCAATTGTAAAACTAAAATTGTGAGTTCTTTAATAAAAAAAATAAATCAGGGGAAAGAAACAAAGTAGGTGTTTTATTATTTGTACTTATGACCAGGAGAAGAAAATTGTTTGCTTTTCTTAACATAATAACCAAAGTTCTTTCTTACATTTGTGTAGTGGAGTTAGCCTGAAGATTCCCAAAAGGCAATAATCAAAATAAATTAGTTTCATTATATGTGGTTCCTGGGATATGCATAGAAAGGAAGCTTGAATGTAGTTTTTCCTGCTGATAACAGTACTTTAAAATTAATAGTTGTGATATTCTGTTCAGTAGAATTTATTATCAAAGTTGAGCTTTCTAAATATGAATATAAAATGCTTCTGGAGATAATGCTAATTTAATAATGGCGATATAGAGTCCTACTCTCTGGTTAACTCTTGCAAGTGTACTGGGGTAAGTTTTCAAGGCAACAAGAAGGTAAAATTAAGGTTATTTTCGAGAGAGAGAGGGAACTGGCCCAAATGGAAAAGACTGCCTGAGGCAAGTGGCCACTTGGCAGAGCCTGGGGGTGCTTTGAGCTACGTGGTCTGAGAGTTTTCCATGGGACTGGTTGTAAACATAGGAGCATTAGCAGAATTTGTAGCAAACTAGCTGTCAGCAAAAAGCAGCAGACAATGAGAAAGGCAGTCCTTAGTGGGACCCTGGGAAGAAGCCAGATAACTCCTTTAGAATTTATGACAAGAAAAGTAATTTGAATTGGTTTCCACAGTGCTAAAGGAGTGAGGATGGTGGATGTGTTCTTTGTAAATAAAGAGGATTGCACAAAAGTAGATGATTCATTTCTGTCTCCTAACAAGAAAGAAAGAGCAGGTGTTGAATATTGGCCCAAAGTGGTGAGACTCTTCTTTATGTTTGTATTTCCTCTGTCTTTGCAGCATAGCATCAATTTTTTTCCCCTATTAAAACACAAACAAACCTGTTTCTCAAAGCCCTGTAAGAAAAGAGTGAATTTAGCTGCAAACAACAGTGTTGCAAGAAGAGAATGAAATGAATATGAAGAGAGAATGAAAAGGTTTCACAATTTACAGTAAGAGGTCTTCAAGAGAAAAATGCAAATACTCCTCTGTAGATACTCCATTGTTTTTCTCAGAGTTCCAGAAATTTTAGTTGCACTGGGTGGGCAACTTTGGCCTAGGTGAGTCACCTGCAATGGGAGAAACATGAAAGAAACTGAGGCTGAACTGTCCTTCCTCCAAAGAGCAGGGAAATAACTCAAAGTCCAAGCCTAGAAGACATAGTTCCTCTCTATTACTCTGCTCTTCCTTTCTACCTAAAGTTTTGTTTATTTACAGTTGAATGCTAGTCATGTATTCGAAAAATTACATTAAATCATGCAAACAATAACTTTTATTGCTTGTAGTTTATGGAACATTTGCTGCTGCTTCTACAAACATCCATTTCCTTGCAAATACGTGATTTTTTTTTCAGAGCTGATTTTTAGGTACATTTACATATGTGTTCAATTGAGTAGCAGTAAGGTGGGATTCATATAATTCCTGAATCTCTTCCAAAGTGTTTGCATTCACTTTGCCCAGTATGGATAGTAGCTTCCTTCTAAAATAAACACATCCACCTTTTTATCTCTTAAAGTTAGTGTTGATAACATACAGACTAATGGTTTTTTTCTTCAAAAACATTTTGAAGGCACTGAAGTTTCTCCTATGTGGATGACCCCCTGCTAAAGTCAGAGCTTTAATAATCAATGCAAAGCAGATGCAAAGATCAATGCAGCTGGAAATTAAATAAGTTCACCAAGTGATTTTTTTCAGTGCCTGCACTATTAATTGGTTTACTCTGTCAGCAGATTGTGTTCACTGCTGTGAGTGTCAGTGTTGTTGCTATCAACAAATTCCATGGGGGGCTTCTCTGCTCTCTGTAGATGTTTGTACACACAAACATTCCTTGGGGTCACCCCTCTTGAACAAACACTGGCTGTGCAGTTCATCTGGGCACCTTCAAGGCTTCTTCCCCTTCTCTGGATAGAAGGCAAAATAATAGCAGGGTCATGGTGACAGGATTTGCATGGTATACTTATTTCTGGAGGAACTTGCCAACACCTGTGAAAGGTTAGGTTGGGGAAAAAAAAGCCAGCAATGCCCTCCACACCCCTGACAAAAAAATCCAAAAACCAAAAAAAAAACCTCCAAAAAACCAAAAACTACACAATCAAATAGAACTTTAAAGAAACCCAGGGGTATATGACACAGCCTACAAAAAGATAGAGTAGTTGTTCTTTTTCAAGAATATAATAACGCAATATTTATCCTTCCTGGAGCTATATTTTTTATTGCTCCAGCAGTTCACAAACAATAGTTGAGAGTTAGTGTGACCTGATATAAACCAAGCTCATTACACTATTTTCAACAGATAATTAATAATTAACATATAACCTTTGGCTTTCCTTTTATCTTCAAGTATTGACAGAAGTTGCATAAAAACATACTATGTGTGGAAAATATGCTTTGAAATGCAAAACTTAATTAAAATTAATGTAATGTTATTTTAGTACAGTTGTGTAGTAGCAAAAGTAATATAGGGAATTTGAATATCTGAACAGATGATTCTTTTTATCCATGCCAGTCAATTTTTACACAAGTAAATTTTGGAGAACAGAATATCATTTGATATTTTGTTTGGGTTTCATTGGATTGAGTGCACCACGGCAGTTAAATTGTGACATCAGTAAATTAGCCCAGACTGCTTTGGCAGTCAATTGACCCACATGCAATTAGCAAAACTGAAACCACAATGAATTCTGTAGCTTGAGCTTGTTATGTTTTTTTTCTGCTTCACATACATTTTGAAAATCCCAGTTAATTAAGACTTATCATAGACTTAAATAGCTGTAGCTTCTTAGACTTTTATATTTGTGCAGCCATGGTCAGAAGTACTGAGGGAGGCAGGGAAATACAAATTGCCCGCTGGAGAAGTTTGGCTTTGGAAGTCAGTCCTTTCCTTTCTGGTGTTGTAGGTGCCTTTTTGCCAATTCTTTCACTGCCTGGGCCATCAGTTCCTCACCTGTGGCACACAAACAGTTGTACAGGTTGTGGTGATACAGTTTTCATTAAAGATTCTGTTGGTATTAATTGGGGGACTTTGATGACTCTTTTCTTTATTCCGTAATGACCCTTTGTCCCTAGGCTACTTATTTAGGTTTCTGTTCATTTAGGCAGGAAAAAGGAATGAAATGGACACTAAATCATTCTCCTAATTTTTTTGGGGTGAAGAGATACAAACATGTGAAATACAGTCTGTTACTTTAATGTGTTAAATTTCATACATATTTCAATATTTGCTAAAATACATTATGAATGTATGAAATATCTTGTATGTGTTTGATTTTCATCTTAATTAAAATCAATCACCCATTTCTTAGGGTTTTATGCTTTCTGAATAAGTTAATGATGCACAATACTGATCCTACACTGCTTTTTGCCTACCATAATAATTTTATCTTCACAAAGTTAAGGAATAATATTTGCAGAAGAGTGGGAACATGCATGTTAGAAAAATACTGTATCCCAGCATATGTGACCCATGTGCAAGTATCAGGCACACCAGGTTTTGACTTAATACTTTAAAAGTGTCTAGTAATAATATTCAGTACACTATAATATATTATGAAATTGTGTATATTAAATATAATATAATGTATAATATTAAGTATAATATAATGAACTCGTCCCTTTCCACATTCACATGGAAAGCAAGTCCACGTTGTTAATGACTAAATCACCCATGCACAAAATGTCCACCTCTGATTAGAGCATCCAGTGTGCTGTCAGCTTACAGAAAACGATGGACATAAATCATCTCAGTGGAAAGGGAGGAAAAGAGGAGCCAGAGAATTAGTCAGTGAGTTCCCAGAAACATCCGTCAATAAAAACGAAGCTGTTTGTAAGCATCTATGAAAAAATAAAAAATGATTAAAAGCCTGGATGTTCTCTTCGTTAACCAAATCACACAAAAGGAGTATGCTTTTCTTCCAAGGTAGGATAAAAGTCCTTTTGAATGGAGGAGAAAACATCTGGTGCTTGTACAGTTGGCCATTATAAAGACTATAAAAAGTCTATCCCAGGATACTTTAATAGGGAAGGCAAGGAAGCATTGTCATGATTACATAGCTGTGGAGTAGGTGCAAAAGTGGTCAAAACCCCATAATCAGATGTTATTTATCAGTGAAATGAGGGATTAACTATGTGTGGACTGTAGTTATCTGCATTAGCCCCTTCAAAGCTTTGTCCTAGCTCCAAAACTCATCAGTGTTTTTTAATGACCTAAGTCCTGCAGTTGGAGATTACATCTCATCAATTTGCATAGGAGCAGCTGGGTCAGGAGTGTGTTGCCAGCAGGATCAGGCTTCAAAACAACCTTCAGAAACTGGAAGCAATATCCATACTGGTAAAAGCAAGTTTTAGAAATAATCTGGTACAAATAATCATCTTCACAGAAACAGCAGGAAGAAAAAGCTGACTGTGCTACAATTCCTCACAGCTGATCAATGGCTTAGAAAGGTTCACAAGCTGAATATAAGTCAACAGCAATCTAGTTACAAATAAAGGAATATATTTCTGGCTTGCATATATAACTCTAAGGCATGTAAAGAACTCTAATTCTTGTCCTTTCCTGACTATGGCTTTAAGTGGAGATCATGGCCAGCTTAGACAGAGCAGTTCAAAAAGTCTGGAATATTTGGAAATGTTCAGAGGAGAGAGGTGGGAAAGTGTGTCTGTTTATAGTTTCATAGCATTAAAGATCATGGAGAGGTGTGATAAAAACCTTGAAGGTGGGGAATGGAATAGTGCATTTATCAGAATCTGTTGTAGAAAGGATGAGAAACGAAGTGCCCATGTTGCAGCAAAGAACATTCAGGTGATACAATGAAAATTAATAAATTATAATGATATTAGTAGTGTAGTTCTGCAGTAGATAATCTCTGACATTCCAGAGCCTTTGTCAGTGTAAGCCTTTAGGAGTGGGGTGGGCAAATACAGGACAGAAATTAGAAGACCTGGATATGCCTTTGTAGGGTGGTGTGGAGTCCCTTGACAGTCTCTGTAGGTCTCTTTGAACCTTATGACCTTATGTTTTAAAAAACCCACTTGAGGCCAGAGTATTTTGTACATACCAGGAGCATTTTATTTGCTATAGAATCACAGAATCACATGGGTTAGTTTGGGGGGGGATCTCTAAAGATCATCTAGTTCAACTCCTCCTGCCATGGGCAGGGACAACTTCTGCTGGAGCAGGGTGCTCCAAGCCCTGTCCAACCTGGCCTTGAGCACTTCCAGGGATGAAGCATCCAGGATTTCTCTTAGACTAAGGCTACATGATATGATATTGCAGCACCAAAATTCCACAGTAGTGCTCTAATAGCACCTGCACTTCCTCATTAAAGACTATTTAAAAATCTACATTAATTTGATATTTATACTTTCATTGCAAAACTATGTCCCAAATGGCGATAAAGGCAAGTAATTATACAGATATTCCATCATATTTTTTGCATTAAAAAGGCTTTTAAGGAGCAGCTTTCTTCTTTACAAATCTCATTTGCATAAATGCAGCCTTTGAAGTTATTGATGTCATGTACCATGGTTAAACTTTTCAAAATTTCAGACACGAGAAAATCAGAGTCAAAAATAGCCCCTTGCCTTTTGTGCCATTTAAGTTCATGTCCATGATGTCCATCCAAGTGACTGAGTCACCCTGTGGAATGATTTTTTTTCATTTTTGACTTTTCATTTCATGATTTGGGCTGGATTATTTGTTTTGCACCTTACATCCCCTTCATTGTGTAATACTGGTTTTCCTGTATGAGTGGCAGGCAAGGCAAGAGAGTTTGAGTTTCAAAATGAAAACCACATATAGATGAGAAATTGAGCAAGTTTTGTGTTGTTTTGCTTGGGGTTTTGTTTGTTTTGGTGTTTTGTTTGATTTTTTTTTGGTCATACATAGTTTTGCAATTATTCTGATTTTCCTCTAACTGAACCTTTAACTGACTTTAAGTCTCAACAGTATTTTAAAATACACATTTTTGCAACAGCACTGTTTAGAACATATACAAAATTCTTATAAAAGGTAGCTGCTGCATGTTTGTGAGTCATTCTTCTTGCTTGCCTGTATCCTGTGACAGATGATATCTATCCTACAGATGGAAAATACTGTATTTTTTCAGTAGTTTCAGAATTGCTTGTTGTTTTCTGACATGCAACTAACATAATTTAAACATGCTTTCTTTCCTTATATAATGACCAATTTACATATAACCTTTGGCTTTCCTTTTATCTTGAATCATTGGTAGAAAACTGCATAAAATCATACAGTTTAAGCAAAGTATCTCTCACATGCAAATTCTAATTAAAATTAATATTGTGTTCCTCAAATATAATGCTTGGGATATCACAAATATTTGAATATGCTATTAATTTTTCCATGTTGTTTGTTCCTAAAAAATGGTTTAGGGTAAAATATTTGAATCAAGCCGAGTGTGATGCAAAGGCTAAATCCTAACTTTATTTAATTACTTTAAATTTTTTGTTCAACTGGAGTGCATGCAAATTGACAATGAATAAAACACAATTACCTTTATTTTCCTTTTTTTTTTTTGTATCTACTTACAAGGCTGCTATTAACTGGAAGTAATAGTATGGTATAAAAGCTATTACAAAACATTTTTTTTTACAAAGATATTTCTCTTCAGGCTGAAAAAAATCTCACTTTTGGTGGAACGTAAGCAGCTTCATTTAGATGAAACTTTTTTTTTGGTGGAAGAAGCAAGTAAATATATATTTCTAACATAAAGAAATAAGGTGATTTAGCTGGATTGCAAGAAAAATATGATATGAAAAAATACAGTCTATCATATCAGCAGTAAATAGGTTTTTGTAGTAGTTGATACAGTCAAAAATTCCCTGTCAACCCACATAAAATTCACATTCATAGCTAAGAGTTACAAAGGAAAGTTTATATCCCTCTATTTAGCTAGCATCCTGCTCAGGTCAGACTGACATTATTTTGAAAAGTTTCTGCTATCTTTGAGAGATCTTCCTCTAATCCATATATTTTGCAGATGCTATTTCTGCTACCAAGTTGAGCAGTGTATTCACTTTTTCATTGCATCCCAATCCTTACAGTCTGTAAGTGCCCAATTACTGCTCAATCCCACACCATCCCAGTACACAGATTCGTAGTTTATGGGTCTCCTTACTCCAAGAGAAGGGAAATATTATCTGTTTGGGGGGAGGGGGGGAGGTTAAATTCCTTTATTTTGCTGTTTGATTCTTTCCAACATGAGCTGCAGGATATATGTGCGCAAAACTCCTGGCTTTGTTTTTCTCCCCGTGGTGGAGGGAGGCCTCAGGCAGGCAGCTGTCATGCAGCACTTTCATTCTGCTTGCTCAGTGTCCTCCAGGTGGGAAGGTAGTGTAAGTGTTTACAAAATGTTTCTCTGATCACAGATTCAGCTTCTTGTAGGCTTCGTCCCCCAGTGGGACTTGGCCCTCTGTTATCAGCTTTGGAAGCACTGAATTTCAAAAGCAGCATTCTCTGGACTGCTCTGCACCAGTTGAAGTAGGTACTTGACACTGAAGTCTGTCAAAGATACGTTATTGGTGTTTCTAAGAAATCAATTGTTTTCTTTTCCATTTTATGTGAAAAACATTGATTTGTTCACACATTTGTTTCTGTATAAAAACTTTTGCCTGATTTACTCAGGGCAGTATTTTCCCCAGAGCTGATGTTAAGAGCTAGTTTTACCTACCCATCAGTGCCCTCACATTACTGTTAAAAAAAAAAAAAAGATGCAATAAATATTTTCGTAATATAGGTAAACAATCACTAAACAAAGCATTGTTGTTGTCAGTGAGTTCTGCCTTGTGGGATGAGCCTGGAACATCACAAACAGAAAGCATGTGCCTTTCTCTAGGTCACTGTAATACCATGGCCCAAATGGGTAACAGGGAAATGAGGAATATGCAGGTGTAACTGCCTACATTTAGTGCTTTTTCTGCATGTTCTAGGAGGCAGACTAAAATTTTAAATACATAAAATTGCAAGAAGGGGAATCCTATGGCAGCTGTTACTGGATTTACCATTGATTTAGTGGGGTTAAAACTTTGCCCTTTATTTGAGCTGCTCTGATCTGGTGTTATGCCCCATCAGTAAATTGTATATAAGACTTCCAGCATTTGAAAACACTGAGATACACAAGAGGCACAATACAGTTCAGTGTGCACTGTGACTTCATTTTGCAGCTGTTCTGTACCTGTCTCTGCTGTGCTTTGCATCAGGTGGGTGTGATTGCTTTGAAGAATCCAACACAGTTTGTAGTTCACACCATTCACAAATATTTAAGCAGGGAAAAAAAAACCCAAACCCACAATCTAAAAATAAAAATTTTATTTTTGGAGGGTAAAAAGCTATTTTTTTAATCATCTTTTGTTTATGATTGTCTTTGATTTTCACACCTCAAAGTGCCATAAAATCAGCTTTTGATCTTTATACATTCTTAAAGCAATCTAGCAATTAAGTGAACAAAGGGAAAAGGTAGGAAAGTAAAATTGTTTGTGAAAGATAGTGAATCAAATTATAAATAGGGCTTTTTTGTCTGATTAAATTAGAGTAATGTTTTAGCTCAACAAAATTACACAGTGACACCTCCCCCCGCCCCCATGTTCACATTAAAATTTGTCAAGTGGTGCTTATGTGCTTTTGATAATAAGGAACAAAGTTCTGAAGTTCTGGAGAGTTTCATTCCCATTTTAGCTGTTGAGCATATTTAATACCTCTCATTAACGTACTTTACAGTTTCTTCTTCAAGATAAATGTTTGTTGAATCCTAAGTGAAGGTGCCTTTGATGCTGAATGGCTGCTGTGTGTGATAACAAGGGAGTAACTCTGCAAATTCGAGTCCAATCGTGTTTTGCAGCAGGTCATTGTTCTCTGGGTGTGAGGCCAGCATACTTAGTGCCAGGCTCCGAAGAGATTGTGTGGCTTTATACACTGGGACCCACTGGTTAGATAAGGAAAAAATACATCTTCTTGATGTCTTAGGGAGTTTGTAATCATAATTCTCTTCAAAATGGAAACTCATCCTTAATTGAGTAGGGCTCTGTTTGATTTTTATCTCTTAATAGAAATAACATAATGCTAAAACCCCAGTTTTTTTGAGAATGGCACATGTGTATCTATGATACTGGTACGAAATGTCATTCTCCCAGAAGAAATATTTCTCTAAAAATACTGCTTTATTTGTATTATCATGCTGTAAGAACACTACTTTTGTGTTTAGCTGTAATTCAGTTCTCCTTACTATTTTTTACACAAGTATTCAAATGCACTCTCTATATGCCACTTATTCAGAAAGCTCCCAGAAGAAAGATTAGCTATGACAAAGCTTTTTCATGAGGAGCCTCTCCAAGTAAATGACAAACTTGTACAGCTGTACTCATTTTCTTATACTGTTAGTCTCTGCCAGAAATATGGGAAGATTCTAATAAGCATATTTAATTGATCTTATATCTTTCCTTGTCCTCCTGATTTTGATTGTATGGCTGTTATCTTTGATTTTTCCACTGTTCACATTCCCTCTCCCATCAGATACATCTGTTTCTCCTTTCTGTTACTCATCATTAGTTATCTTTTCTATTTTGTTAGTACTTGAATATGCTCTTATGAAACACATCTCAGCTGTGTTGTGTTTCTGTTAAAACTGGCACTTCTAAAAGGCCTCTGCCTTCTGGCTGTTATGCTTGAACTCAATTGTCAAAATGATTTCTCTAGATTGATGACTCTTTAGAGAAACACTGCCTTTGCCTGAGTGCATTGCTGGTATACAATAATAATGAAAGATTAGACTGTTTCTTGACTGTCAAAATCACCATACTAAAGGTTCAAGAGGATAAAAGGGACAGTGCAATGGTGTAATGAAGAAGGGAGGATGCAGCAGGACAATATTGTTGGCTTCTGCCAGGAGAGCACTTGCCTTACTACCCAGGATCAGTGCAGGAAGAACAGTGGGAAACTGAGGACTCTTGACCTCCTTAAATTTGGACCTGAAAACTTAGGGCTCTCCTTATTGACAGGGATCAAAATAAGGGTTGAATATGACCACAAGGAATGGTGGTCCATGTTTCGTTTATGCTACACAGCCATGGTTTATTATCCACTCAAAGGGAGGGAATAAATGGAAGTTCAGACAAGTTCCAAAAGAAAGAGATTTACATCATTTGGATGTGAAACTTTTATTTTCTTACTGGTATGAATGGCTTAAAAGCATATACTATCAAAAAAGGCACCAGCTATAAAGTATCTGTCAGTGCATTGGTAGAGGATTATACCTTTAATTCTCCAGAAACAGCTCTTTTGCTGGAAGCTTTTGGAATAAAAGAAATAACTATTCAGATCCCCAGATGCTTATTCACATCTGACTTTTTTTTTTTAATTTAAAAATATCTACAAGCTGCATTTTATTAATGCTTTTAATTTTAAAAGTTGTCTCCTCATTAGAGGTACACATACAGTGGAATGTGAAGCAAAGCAGAAATTGAAGAAGAAAACTGTAATACATGGCTTAAATAAGAAAACACCAAGTTGCAGCTTATTAAAATGAATTTCAGTAATAGCTAGCAAGATTGTTTCTTCCAAGTCACTGCATTTTCTGGAGGAGTACAGGTGAATGGGAAAATGCAGGAAACTCTCATCCCATCATTTTATTTGATGTTAGGGGGGGAATTTATAGTTTGTTACCTACATACTCTTACCACTATTATTTGCTTCTGCAGCTTAAGCCACTTGAATGTATAAATGCATCTGCCCCTGCGGTGTCTCAGTGTCTGTCCTACACACAGAAAGTGTCTGTTTGCAAAAGAAAGGGGCAGCTGGGGCTTGCAGGAGTCTTGCATTGCCCTCTGGAGGAGCAGGCCTTTGCAATGAGGTCTGAAATTTGATTTAGATACCTAAAATTCCCATAGGGATTCCCCTGTAATATAGAAAGTAGCATAGAGTGAGAGCAATATGCGATGGAAATTTCTCATTGTAACTGCTTATCCTTGTATCTCTGCATTTATAGCTGTGCCATAATCTAAAAAACACCCAATCAATCCCCCACCCACAACCCCTCACCCCAGAGAAAGACAGCACAAGAGTGGACTGAAGGACTGAAAAAAAATGCCAATAAACATTTGTGAACTTCAGCTTGTGTCCCTGTGGGAGAAGCTCCTGAAGTTTTCTTCTTGGGGAGTTCCCTGGGCTCTGTTAATTGACATGGTAAATGAACTGCAATGTTCACCCTTTCATACCCTCACCCTTAAAACTTTCCCTGTTCCATAGGTTCATTTGCTTTTCTTGGAAGAGATTATTAATATCCCAACCTAGGCTGCATCCTGAATTTAATATCGAGTTTGATTCCATTTCACTGCATATTGTATCCAATAAATGTTCAATAGCTTGGGAGAGAGTCAGCTCCCCTTTCAAATTAGATTTTAAACTTTCCATTTGCTACTTTAACTCTATTAATATTTTTTTCATCTTTTGTGTGTTTTCTTATCCTTTTAAAATGAATTTTGGGCGTGCAAGTCTGAAACCCAACTTGATGTCAGGGGAGTAAGCTCTGTGGCAAATACTGCCACTGCAGAGTAATTTTATTCAACAGTAGCACTAAAAATATCTGAGTAGTCTTCATAGGTAAATATTCATTTTACATCTGTGACCATATACACTCTCCATCTTTTATGTAATTGGCATGATTTATATGTTCAGTTTCATTTAGATTCCACAAAGAAATGAGCACTGATCCTGTTTTAAGTGGGGATTTTTTTTTCCGATCTTTGAGAACTTTTATCTGGCGATTCAGAGGTTCAGAACATTTCTACAATGCACCTTGGAAATCTGTTTTTGCTTTTTCATAGCATGGCTTTTTTTAAAAAGTGCAAATGAAAGTTACTAGTGCAGCAAGCATTTTAATACCTGAAGCAATATTTTGTGCTGTTCTGAATTGCTTTTGGCAGGGATTTGTTCTGATTTTAAAACATTAGAATGAAATTATGCATATTTATCAGATATTTTGAAACTTTGAGATGTTTTGAAGTTTTGAAGATTTTATGTTCAGTATTAATTGGTATTTTTCTTTCAGTACAGAGAAATAGACTTAACTAGCATCACATCAGATTTTGGATTTTGTCCTCTAAAAATCAATAGTTTTGGATACACAATCTTTAAGCCTTCAGAAATTGACATCACTGATAACTGAATAGTTGTTTACCCTTAAAATGGGATATATCAAAGGCAGCTAAGGTATTTAGCCACAGTTCCCAGTAAATTTCCTTTGCATGCAGTGCTCATGTCCCTTTATTCTGTTTTTTTATCAATTGCCTACAATTGTAGCAAGTTTATTTGAGGATTTATGCATAGTAATTTGGTCCAAAACTAATTACATTGAATTTATGAAGTCCTGGTAATTCCAGGGAGAGTTGAGTCTGCCCTTTTATCGGACTCATGTCCTCATCACCTTTCACATCCATACTAAACATGCTTTGGATGGCACCACTGTAAGAGCAGCCCACTGACATAATTGCCAATGATTGTGTTATTCATTGTTAGGCAGGATGGAACCTGCTGCAGTGCTCTGCATGCCTTCATTGGAGTGGAATGAAATGTCATCACCTGGGTTTCATAAAACATACCTTTGTAAGAGGGCTAGGAATAACAACAGTTCTTCCTGATATAAAAATAGCTCATAGATTTAGGGGTTTGGGGTGTGGTGGGTGGTTTTTTTTTCCTTTCAGGTGGGTAGAAAGGCACAAATGCTTGGTGCCCTTGGTACAAAGTTAACAAAGCATTATATTGCCACTTGGCCATCTGTTGGGATAAAATGGTTGTTGTTTTCAATGATGCTACTTTGATACTCTCCCCACCCCAACTTTTGATTTTCTCTTCAGGCATTATGCAAGGGGGCATTTTTTCCAGTGTACTATAGGTGAAAACTTGCTGAAATTTGTGTGCTTGTGGCTAAATACCCCTTTACCTGTTTGCTTACTGTGACAGATATATTTTATGTATTGTTGAATCCTCATAGAAGCATCTACATTTTTTGCTCAGTTTGATGTCAAGCAAACCCTTGCAGTTGTTTTTTCCATGAATCAGATTGTGTTCACTGGCAGCCAATTCTCTCAGGTGCTCTCTCACCTTTCCTCTGTCCTTCTCCACCTGCCATATGCTGATGTGGCTGTGCCTGTGCTGCTGCTGTTCTTTTAGTGGCCATAGCAGATACTCAGGTAACCTTACTTGCATCAGAATGACTCTGCAATTTGTTTAATTTTTAATTAGTATTGTCATAAACCAGAATAATTGCCTTCCATTTATGTATAGCACATTTCACATGTTTTGAGACAGAACAGCTTGAAGTACCTCTTGTTTTTAGAGACATACACAGGATAGAGACACAGTATGTCAGTTTATCCCTTAATATTGTTTCAGATCAGGAAAAAACAAGGATTAATATATCAATGGAAATCTGTATCTCTTGTGCTGGGTATATTGCTTTTGCTGTTTTCTATAGTTGTGGTAATCAAAAACATGCTTTAAACATGCAAAAAGTGCAAGATTATGATGAAGATTTTACCAAATATTATCAAAATTCTGTAAGCAAAGCCAGTGTTTCCTCCTGCTACCCACAAAGAAGAAATATTGCAAATGGTCTATGAATGAACTAAATTCAATTTGTTTGCAGTTCTGAGCTCCTTTGTTTTTTGAGGATTATACAAAGTGAACATATGTGGAATACTGCTACCAGCTTGCATTCTTTGATAAATCCAGACAGGCAGAAGAACACTGGTGGCAGAAACTGTAGTATAAGGGTGTTTCTTATGGTTAAAACAAAATCTGCAAATTCCAACCCTTTTCAGAAACCAATGTTTGCGAGATTAGAACACAAATTATTGGATGAATGTGTTAAATATCAAACGTTAATGCCAAATATACTTGGCAATAAATTAAGTTTCTGTTCTGTGATTTCCATCGATTTTCCATAGTATACAGATGTAGCAGAGAGAGAAGCTGAGAGATTTCCATTCATAATTAGGGTCAAAATGTGCTCTTTTACCAGCAAACATCTGATTTGCATTGAAAGGCTTTTCTTATGGCAGCAGACTGTTGCAGCTGTCCTGTAGCCTCCTGCAGCACGGCAGTGACAGGGGTCAGGCTCTGTCAGCTCGGACCTTTGCTGCTGTGCAGACGTGAGCTGGTGTCACTGCACAGCCTGTCAGTGCCACTCTCCTACTTCAGGGGCCTTCCTGTCACTCTGAGTGACCAGCTCTGGAGTGTCACTGCTGAGCTGAGAGAGGAACTATGAGCACTTCAAGGAATATTGACTATTGTGTGTTTTCAGAGAACCTTCTTGCAAATTTTTGATTAGGGAAAGAGGGTGATTTGTCTCTGTCCTCCATATCCTCCTAAAATTTTTTGTTGATAAATATCACAATTTCTGGACAAAAAAGAAAAAAAAAGGAGAAATAGCAAAGATAATAAGCTTTAACAAATGTGATAAAAATAACTGGCTGTTTAGAGGACTGAGACTCATCCTATTCCTCTCATTGAGGGAGAGACCAGAACACAACAACACGTGTTGTTTGGCAGTACCCAACAAACCACTCTGTGCAATAACCCATCCCTGACACATCAGGACTCACAAAGAGAACCCAAGGGAATCTGATATCCTTGAGTGAAGGAAAATGAAGTGTTAGGGGACAAAACCCACAAATCAAAACTTCATTAAATCTGCTTGAATGTAATTTATGTGTTAGGCATTTTATTCTGTCCAAGATCTTAATCATGGGGATATTGTGACTTTTGATAGAGTAGATATTCCTGAAAGTGGCAGAACAGGCCTTCTTTCCAGATTTTTAAAGTGTGTCTAACAACATGCATGGCAATGAGGAAAGTGCTTATAGGTTTTTCACTACCAATGGGTAGGACTTGGAATCAGACAGATGCTTTTGAGTTTTTTAACAGAGATATTTTTCATTTGTATGAACAAAAATACTTAATCTGTTTTTAATGGAAATGCATGCTAATAATTTCATTTTTTCACAATAGAGACATCATAATCTGGTTTCCTCTGAGGCTTCAGATGCTGTGGGTTGATCCTAGCCTGCATCTCCTTGGTGGTCTGGGTAGTCCTTTGCTGAAAGGCATTGTCAGCATCAAAGCCACTGCAGAGAGTTTATCTTGCTGCTGTGATTTCTTTGCATTCATCAAGGTTTTAGGACATCCTCTTGCTTATTCATCTGGGACATCCCTTATTTCTCTGAAAGATCAGAAGGAATCTGGAATTAAATCAAACTGCTGAGTAAACTGGCATAGTATATTTTGGAAACTTTTAAGTTGCTATGTAAATTCCACAAGATCTATTATAAAAATATTCTATAGAACTTGTCATTAATTTCACCTGTTCTTTTTTAATACTCATATGATTTGACAAATTTGTCTCTATGAAATATTTGGACTAAATGTTCTATTGAATTTTGCTTTCATAAAACCTTTTAACCATGACTCGATAGATTAATTTTCTTTTCTAGCTGAAACACATAACCTACACAAGAAAATATTTTAACAAGATATCTAAAACTATACACAAGCCTTGTAAATAATATATAATTTTGTAATAGGAAGTATGCAAACATAAAATTATGCCACCTTCAACTCAGTTTTACCTTCAGGAATGAGCACATGTGAGAAAACATCCAATTTTAACTTACCTAAATTTCTGTGTCACTAGCAAAGAACTACAGGAAAAAGCCAGTTTTCAGATTTGTGTTAGCAAATATTATTTACTAAAAAGAGAATAGTAACAACCTTCAGCCCAAAGCAGAGCTGAACATCAGAGTGGGAGTGTATTCCTACAGTTGTTATCTGATGTCTGAGGCTTAGTGTTGCTGACATCTGGAATATTTCTCAATGTGTTTCTATAATGTGTTTCTCTCCATCTCTCTGCTATTGATCATGCATCCATTTGCCATGCAGTCAGATTTCCCTGAATGTTTGGAGCCTCAGTTTTATTCTCTTCCTCACTCACTGCAGCTATTTTACATTTGTTAAAATTTTTCTCAAAAAACAGTGGAAAAGAGTCAAAAGTTCAAGAACAGACCAAAGACAACAACTGCCAAATGGAACTGTTGCACATGGAAAGTATATCTGCCATGGTTAATATGGATTTAAGGGAGATTAAGTCTGTCCTACTTCTCTCTTACCAGATCTTCAAGATAACTGTTGAGCAATATTGGCACAGGTTGACAGAGATGCTTCATATCTGCCTACACAAGTGATGTAGAGGATAAAGAAGCATATTTCAGTCCAGTGGGGGTAGAAAAAGGAAATTTTACTATTCAATGAACAATTCCTGTCTTTCTGTGTTGTTGGAATATTGACCTCTTTCACTGAGGAATCCTTTCATCGACTTCTGTGGATTTAGATTGTCTTGGGTTTCCTTTGAGGTCGATGTCATGAGAGACCCCCATCTGCCACTGTTTATTTTTTTCTAAAGAGATTGCATTACAGTTTAGAAATTTTAGCCCTTTGATACATCAGTGAAAATTTACATTATATTCACCTGCTCCTTTAAATTAGTAGCAGCATTAGCCTCCATATTGTAATTATCTGTATCTTAGTGAGTATACAAAAGAGTGCTTCTAACACTTGGAGTAATACAGTTTTCTATTTATAGTTTGGTTTATTCCTGTTAGGAAACATTCTCTGTTCTAATGGCCAGTATAGTTTACTCCATGTCTTGCAAGCATGCAAAGTAGCCTCGTTTGATGAAAAATTGCAAGGTTTTAGTTTGTTTCACTATGTTTAGTTTTAAATTTGTCTGAAAGTTTGGGGTAGGTTTTGCTTACTCTGCTACTTAGGGTTTTTTTGCCATCCCATTACTGAAATCTCATGGGCCAGATAATCTGCAAAAGCCCAGCAGCATAGCTGCTGTGGTAATAAAGACATAGATTCCCAAGTTGGATTTTATTTTAAGTTACTGTGACACACTCTGCTCTTGAATAAATGTTTTTATTTAAAACGTGTAATTTGTACCGAAGTGTTTTATAACTGAATCACTGAATAATCATAAGACAAGGCCCTGAACTAGCAATCGAAAGGTCAGGAGAACGTGGTCAGTAATTATGTGATCATGTTGGGACTTGGGGCAGGAGGCTTTCTCTGTTGCCACAGTTTATCAGGGTTTTTTCTGCGATGGGCAGGATTGCAGCTGGCACAGCCTGTGTGTTAGGCTCCTGTCAGGAAGCCTTAGCAGAGAAATGAACTCCAAGAATGTGAAACACAGCACACAGGGAGTCAAACCAAATGAGTTCAGCTTGACCATTGTTGGGTTGGAAGTGTGGGCTGCAGCACCCTCAAGAACAGCTCTGAATTGCAAAGAGTCCGATTGTTAAATGATTACAATCGTTTACTGCCAGAGGCCGTAAAAATTAAAAAGATCCAAGTGTTTCTTTCAGACAGAGATGCAGAGACTAATTTTACATGAATGCATGCCCTAACAAGATTAGCTGGCTTATTCAGGCGTATGAATTGCACTTCTGTTCCTCGTGTTAAACAAGCTTGTATCATCAGAGCCCCTTGGAGCTTGATCAAGGTCTCAAGCAGGCCTCTACTTTCACTCCTTTTGTTTCACTATTCTAACCTTAGATCTCTGAGGTTTTCCCTGTTTTCATGCTGACCTTTGCTGTTAGTGCTCAGCTTGAATTCTTCTTTTTCTATGCTTATTTTTCTTTATTTTTAGCACATTATTCTCCTAAAAACTCTGTGTGTGATGCAGAATGATGTCATAGTCTAGAAACATTGTGCCAATGAAGGAATGGAAATGATCCATTTTTTTTACCAGCATTTTTTGTGTTGCAGCACATGCTACGGTTCTACAACCTCAGTGGTGCCATTAGGGTAGCCACCATTTCTGCAGTAATGATGCAAACAACTAAGAATTTTTTTCCTTCCATGGAATGAAAGATTGATTTTATGCATTGGATGATCTATTGATGGTGAAACATTAAAAATTACTAGATTACTGCAAATAGATATTTTAAAAAGTCAATCCTTCTGAAATTTCTGTAGCTTCTAAGAGCAAACACAGTGTGCTTTATATTTTATTAAGCAGTCTGACTAAAAAAATCATATTGAAAGCAGTAGTACCTTTGTAATTTTAGGTGGATTAAAAATTCTGTAATATATTATGGATCAATTTTTTTAAGGGGCCAAAATAATTTGTTTTGAACAATTTTTTTTTTCCTTAATTTTAACTTTTTGCATTTCTAACACACCTTTGAATTCAGGACTAGTGTATATTATGCATCATCTCACAAGCATTGCAAAGTTAATGTTTTTTAATGTGTTTTGAAAACACCTGTTCGCTTAATAAATCAATTTTAAAAATCCTCCTACAGCAGTGAGTATATGGGTAACTAGTATTTTAACACTCTTTCCTTGTCACTTTGTATACTTACCAATTTGCACATACTTTTACCAGTAGCAATAGCAGTCATGAATGTGGATTTTTGTTTCCAGAACCTAAAACAGGCTTCTCTGTAACAGTTGCTTTACACAGGGCATATGAACCTTTACTTGTGTAAATCTGTGTATATGGGTGTGTGTGTGCTCATATGTGCTTTTTTTATTATTGTTGTGAAATTGTCTGGGTGCTAAATGATTTCTCATTTCCTTTACACTTTCTTTAGGAAAAATTACAAGTAATTTGCTTATATTATTTGAAACCTCATGAACTTTAGATACAAAGGAAAGAATAATAAAGCTTACCCCAATTTTACTTAAAAAAAAATTCATAGGAGAGAAGGTTTCTATGTTTCATGTTAATAACAGTTACTAATAATATTTATAATACATAATACAATATTATTTTTGCATTAGGTTCATTTGATTGCATTTAATTACATACCTTTGAATACAAGTTGAAATGTTGAATACCTTGGAAATTTCCTGATCTTTTGCCCTGTTTTTATTATTATTGTTGACACAGTTCCTCCTTTCTTACTTGGCCAGACTTCAAAAAAATTGAAATCTAGATCTTGTGCCTTAAAAGAAACCTAAAGGAAGAAGCAAGTTGGCAAAGTAGTGCAGGAAAACATATGGGGGGAAATAAGTAAGATTAAAAAAATATACAAGGGTATTGGAAACAGCATTAAAAATAGTGGTAAAATGGAGCCCAACAACATCAAGCCATGGAATCATTTAGGTTGGAAAAACCTCTGTTAACCTGCACTTCCAGGTCCACCACTGAACATCCCCCAACAGCCAGTGTAGATCCACCTCAGCAAAATCACTTGGTTTTGAAATGAGGTGCTGTCTCCATTGCAGGCAACAGGTGAGATGAAGTTCATGTCTTTGTGGGTTGCTTTGTGTTTGTTTTTTTTTTTTAATCCGTGAAATTGGCAAAGCAAAATTTTTATTGACTTTTACACTGAGGTTTTTATGTACGAGGATCAGCGTATCCAAGCAGTAAAACTTGTCTCTGATGAAGAGACAGCTGCTAAAACAGACTGTGAATAGTTCCAAATCCCTGTTAGCCATAGCAACACTCCAGTCCCAGGATCACACAGCCACATGCCAGGGCTGCTGATGTTTGCTCTGAGCTCAGGTATTCCAATTTTAGTCTAGGTAAGAATCCTGTAGTACTCTTGCCTTTGGAAAGGGAAGACATTTTGTGCACAGGAGAATGGGGTTTCAGATATGGCTTTAGGGACAAAGAATTGCAAAAATCTGTTCTTATCTTGACTAGAAATAAAGTGCTGTTTCTCCTTCAGCTGTGGGTGGAGGATTGGAAATTGTGGAATAGGACACAGTGCAAGCCAAATGCTGAGTGTATGAAGGAAAATAATGCAAGGGGAGGTTTAAAACCCTACTTTATTCACATTTCTCTATATTACAATGATTGAGTTTCTATATACTCTTTGTCTTGTGTAAAAGTGTATGGGCACATAAGTGACTGAAGATAGAACCTCCAAGGCTTGGAAGGCAGCCTGGATGGGGCAATAATGAGAGACACATCTTCCAAGTTTTGGCATAGCTGACATGGGTCTACAGATTTAATCCTGATTTATTTTCTTTTCACAAAGCTGCACTCTACTATTAACACATCTTGCAGAATAAAACATGTCTCTGAATCTTTTTTTACAGACTTTAGCAAATGCCTTATTACAGCATTTGAAAGAAATTAAGCATTTTGTTCCCTTATGTCGCCCGTTGTGTCACATTTAGATAGCCATCTGAAAGGCAGATTTTCAACAAATAAATATGCTAAAAGGGTACAGAAATATGTAGACATTTTATGAAAGAAGTATCATGAAGAGGGTCTGCTAAGGGGAGTGGTATCCAACTGTGTGGAAATAATTTCTGTTTAGTAGGACAATGGCATTTGCTAATTAACTGCTGTAAATTCCCTTTATGTTTGGCTGTCTATTTATTTGCTTGGTAACATAAAGGCAACCACATTGAAAATTCTGAATAGCCAGCTGGCTGCTTTTCAAATGTACAGCCTTTGAAATTGATTTGAAACTCCTTTGTGCAGTAAAACAAATATAAATTGTTGATGTACTGATGACACTGCACAAACTGCATTTTTGTGAAAGAGCAGAAACAATTATTTTTCCTTCCACAAAATGAATCACTGGGATGTAAACCTAAGCAGGATCTTTTCTGGCTGGACTAGAAACCTTAGATTAGCCAGTGTTTTTTCCAGGGGTGACATTTGTGATTCACATTTTTTGAGAGCTGATTCATCTTGTTTCTCATACATTCAATTATATCAACAATTTAGTGATGGGTTTCTAATTCTTATAATTAATGTAGAACACAGTTGTCTTGAAGTGTATTGCTTGTTTTGAGAGATGCTTGAGTGGATGAAGAAGTGTCTCAGTTTTGGAAGCTGGAAGCTGGAGTGTGTGCACTTCCAGGGGGCTCAGATGAGGAAGTGCAGTGATGTGATTAAGCACTGTTCTCTCTGGCCAGCTAAGGCCACATTTTCTTACTGTTACATGTAAAACAGTGTTAGCATGAGTTAGCCAGTAGCTCATGAAACTGTTGGACTTTTTATTATTATTATTCTGTACTGAGCTTATGTTGTTAGATATGGCTTACCATTTCTTTTAGTCCTGACACTCCAAGTAATTAATAAGTTAGCAAATGGGAGAGAAATCCTCCTTTGTGCAGAATGTATTCTTTTCCATGTCTTTTCCCTCCTCAAGTCCTGTGGAAGGTGGATTTTTGGCATGCTAAGTTAGATTTGTTAATCCATGTCTTCAAACCACAGAGTTGCTGCCTCGTGATGTTCATAAAGGAGAGCTACCAAAATATTTACCCAGATACCAGCCAGCTATTTCAACTCACCTGATTTCCATACTGCTGAAAATCAGTATTGTGAAAATCTTGGCTCTTAACTTCAAAGCTAACTGGGGCATGTCTGTATGACTTGGATGAGCTGTACCTTTGATTATTTCAAGCTGTTCTGTAGTGGTTGTACACATCTTCATTTCTAATCTATGTTTTATGACATCTTGACACTGTGAGGACACTTCCAGCTCTCCATCCCAGCACAGAGGCTATTTCCTTTTGTTTTAAAGACAGGGCAGCAAGAGACTAATTTGATGTTGACCTTGTCTTTAGAGTGACAAAATATATTTCTTCTTTGACACTGAGATAATGCAGACAATGATGTTTTACTTAAACTGAAGCCTGTAAAACGTCTGAGCATGCAGACGTTTAAATGTGAGGCATACTTTAAATGTGAGGCATCATTTTTAAGGTACCTCCAGCTGACATGTATTACAGCAGCCATACTGCATAATGCAAATGGTGATAGAGCAAATTCCCTCAAAGGTATAGTATATTAGGCAGCCAAACACACATCCTGGCTCTCTCACAATCATTGGACTCTCAGGGATATCCCTGCTGAACTTGCTTCAGCACTAATGCTTTGTGGCATGTGAAGGACAGGGATCATCTTTCTCGGTTACTCTGGTCCACACACAGCCTTTGTTAGACATGCAAATAAAAAGATAGGGATATGCTTTGCTGAACTGGGAGCACAGAAGAGGAGGAGAAGCTGTTTTAGCTCATTTTGTGTTCTCCTTCAGCTGATTGAAATGAGTTAAGAGAGCCTTGCAGTCCTGTGCAGTTTCCTGGCTGTCACTCAGGTGGGAAAAGGAGGAACGATTCACTAAGACTAAACTTCTCTGTGATTGCCTGCAATCAGGAGGAGACAGTGGAAAAGGGACCTTCTGAGAGATCTAATCCCTCAATGCTGTATGACTTCTTTTGTCTCACCTCAAGTAATTATGCACATCTGCATCCTAGGGAAAGATATACAGAGCTAAGGAAGCTGAAGTATTATTTATGATAACTTCCACTCATAAAAATAATGGCTAACTGGACCTCACTGGACTAGGCCTGATTGTCTCTTATCATGTGTAAACACATAATTGAGAAACAGTTTTTCTTTCCAAGTATGGTTAAGGTCAACTTGGAAGGGAAGGAAGATTGGGAGAGAGAAAATAGAAGTTTGTTTAGCCTAAGCCTCCTGCTATTTATTTACATACCATATGCTTCCTAATGCACATTTGCACCGGGTGATTTTATTTGGATAGACAACTGAAACATCAAAAAAGTAACAACAGTTTTTGCACAGTGAAAGGCTTATATAGCAGCAGCTTGCCATCCACTGCAAAGTTCACTTCTCAGCTGAGCAGTTTTGAATGCAGTACAAAGAGAGAAAGCTGGCACTTAGTTTCATTGTCACAATATTGAAAATCACCACAATTCATAACTGTGCTCATTTCCCTTCCTTTAAAACAGTTCCACAGCTTCCAATATCACATTTTAGCTTAGTGTCCTGAAAAATACATTTATGCAAGTACTCTGTCTGCTGGCTGTCAGTAATTGTTTCTGGGCCTGGCTGCCTACAGTAACTGCATTACTTAGATACCATGTCCAAAAATTCACTATTCCTACCAAGAGATTGTAACTTTTCCCCTCACAGAGGAGGGAAGCTCAGATTTGTGAGAGAAAAGCCAGCAGAGCTGGATATTTAGCTGTTCTGTCCCATAGCAGCCCCCTAGTCAGGGGACATGTCACCCAAACCTGGCTGCAGCATGTGCTGTTTGTCCAGCTGCACGGCAGGGAGCACAGCAGGGAGGAGAAGAGATTATCCAGGGGCTTTTTAGGGATATAGAGTGAAGCTGAGGGTTATGTGAGGGGCCTTAAAGGGTGAGTGGGTGTAGAGACTTTAGAAGACCTGTGGATTTGAGGAAGGCTTATGAGTGATGAAGCTGTAGGGTTAGGGAAGAATTGAGAAAAAAAATCTACTGGCTTATTTTTCCTCTCTCCTGCTTCCACTTGTCTTTCTCTGTGAGCTGCATGAGAGAGATGTTTCTGTGGCTGTACCTAAGAGTGGTGGGACTTTATGATAAAGGAATAAAGGTGTTTAAATCCCTAACATTTTCTTGTTTCCACAAGCATTCAGACTTTTATTGTATCTACAGATAATGATAGATTCATAGTTTCCAAATATGCTTTCCATTTCCTTGAAAACACTTGAAAGCAATGTTCACTTGAACATAACAATGTGTTTATTGAGAAGGAAGTATTTAAAAAGAACCATGAGTTGGTTGGTTTGGTTTTTTGTTGTAAAAAGGACAAGCTAGAGGGAGGCCCTGAAGTGACAGGGAAAGAAGCAAAGCCTTATACAGTAGCATAATTAAACATTAACAGATTTTGCTCAGTTCCAAATGGATCCATGATTAATTTCATTTTCCTGAAGTGGGGCTCAGCTCTTCAAAAGATGTCAAAGCAGAACTTTGATACCCATTAAACCTCCATAAAGAAATACTGCTTTGCAAAGTTTGCCACTCCACTTTCCAATGCTGCTTGTCAGCTGAAAATTAGCAGCACTCACAAAAGCAGTTGCTAACTCAGCATCTCTGGAGCTTCCTAAATTCCCATTCAAGTGAAGAACCTGATTTTTTTTTTTTCCTTTTCCATATACATTAATATATTTTTCCTTGCATCATGTAGGAAGACTCTGACTGGTACAAAAGAGAACCCTCTGTACTGCTATCTAAGTGCCTTAAGTACAATTTCATAAATGAGGAATGTTTGTTCTGAGTGGCTAAGTGAATAAAACTTGGAACTGCTGTGCTGGAAATTGAGTTTGTAATGCCAGCGTTGCCAGAAGTGAACAATGTGCAATCCAAACTTTCTGCTTTGTAGGGCAAGAGAAATGAGATCTCTTCAACGTGAAGGGCTGGATGTGGACAGAGCAATCAATAGCAGTCAGTGGCAATGCTGAGAGGAGAACTCCTGTCCTCCCACCGGAGGACTCCCGTCTTCCAAGCCACAGGGATGACTGTAATAGCTGCTGTTACTGTTTCCAGAGATGATGCTGTGTCTCTGATGAAAAACTATTTAGCAGAAGCTTGGAGCATTTTCAGGCTTCAGTTCAACAAAATATTGACAAATATATTTTAGACTCATCATTCTGCAACAAAGCACAACAAAGCAGTCCCCGTGTCCCACTGGAATGCACGTTCAGAGGAGCAGCCACTCTACCACCTTAGGGGGAAATACATTCTATCTGATTAAAATAAACATTCTTTGCAATAACATTGATAGTGGTGGATACATTAATTAGATTATTATATAGGTTCAATCCTATAAATTTCATTAATGTGTACACTTGCATTATGTGACTCAAAAAATCAGGATGTTTCATAAGTATTTCTTATTCAAACACATTAAAAATATTACCCTTTCCATCATGATTAAGAGGTTTGCAGTAATTTGACTCAAATTACCTGTTATATAACAATGTATTTTGGAGGAAGTCAGAATGCTTTTGAGAAATTTGCATCCATGGGGTAAAATTGGCAATCCAATAAATGGTTTATATATTGTTCCAATGGTGGCGTTAAAATTAAGGGATTTTAAAATATTTCTTGGGGAAGATGAACATATTTTTTTTCTTTTAGCCACAACAAGAAATGCAGATTTATTTCACTTTCATGTACAATACTACTGTGTACAGCTGTACAGTTTTTCCAGAAGACCAGTCTCAAGACATTTGCACACCCACTGGGATTGTGGGTGCACACAGAAGACAGAGTTCCTAGTGTGGTTTCCTCCAAAGATAAATTATTGTGCCATAACTTCTCTGTAGCCAAAGACAAGAGGGGACTGTAGGGGGTGAACTTCAAAACCAGGCTACTGTGTTTGACCAATGCAAATGGAATTTTATGTGCCCCCCTCTTTCTGCTTTGCCAATTCCCTTGTGTTCAGCTCCTATAGAAATTTGTGCAACACTTCCATCCAAGGTATTTATTTACAACTGCACCTACAGTGAAAAGCCTTGGGTTTAATATCTGGGCCCCTTTTGACCCAGATATTATTTATGAGATAAACTTCATTTTGGTTTTCTGGTTTTCACCACTCCTGTAACATTTAATTAAATAGTAATAAAAAAGATCAATACATACCAATTTCTTTGTAGCAAAATATTGGAGGGTTTGTATTCTACAGTGTCATTTTTCATATTCAGAATCATTTCACTGTGAAAAAATTGTTATAGGTAGGTGCCAACAAAATTCTTGTTAATCTTCCCTTTTAGATAAAAGCATAAAAAGAGATCTTTATTTTAAATCTGTTTTATAGGAGGTTTGAGTATATGCCTAATAAAATTCTTCCTGGATTGCTATCCTATATGCTTAGCTTCAGATTGGAAGGAATGTGTCCCGAAGTTATAAACCCTCTGAAACAGAGAAATAAAAGGATATCTAACAGATCATTAAGTAGAGGGGTACTATCAAGCATAGCGTTAATGTCACAGAGATCTCGCCTTTCACAAAGTTTCAGTGCACAGTGATATGAGTTTTAAGTGTGGTAGTCAAGTGGTTGTAACACATATGTGGTCAGACTTAAACAAAAGAAAAATCTTGGTTTTTTTTTTTTTCACCCCTACTTTGAGTGAAGTATAACCCTAAAATGCAAGAAATAGATCTTGAAAATCAGCATTGCATCTTTATTCAATGTAAAAGCAAAAAATTGAAATGAAGAATTTCTCAGAAAAATATTGTAAGTATTTAAATTAAGATGTTGAATTTATGAGAAATCTCAGAACAAAAAATATGGATTTTGTGACATAAAAAAGAGCTGAATTCATTTCTGATTCATAATCCTCTCTGAAGACCTCTTGAGTGGAAGAAGAACTCAGAAATGAAGACCAAGAACACACAATACTAACTGCGGCTTTCCAGTGAACCTCAGGTCACCTGTCATTTCTGTCAAACTCCATTTTCCACTGCACTGAAGTGAGTAAAACAAGTGGTCACCATAAAAATGCCTTTAATATGGCAGTTTCAAGTGTCATTAACCTCTGTTCCATCTGCTTAAGGAGAATGTGGCCATCTAATTGCTAAGAATGTTGTTACACTCAGAGCAGTCAAGCATGTAGATTTATTGTATAGAGTCTGAAAAAAACCCCAGCTCTATTGATGTTCTGCTGGTGTTTGTTGAATTTGTATGAATTCACTAAACAAGTCAATTGTATGTTCCTCATTTAGGGTTTAATTCATATGGAAAAGATGAATAAGCAATGGAAGATCAGGGGTTTATCAGTCTGCTTCTTTGGCTCTTGTTGACTCAGGGATCAATTTGTCTTTAGGAACTTTTAAGCCATAAGACTCAAAGCCCTTTAAGCATTAGTAGGTATAATTTTTTAACAGATGAAGACAGAGATGTGTCAATAATACGTCACCACATCCATTAAGTTGGAGTAAAGATCTGAGTGTTACCTGCTTGCTGTTTCCATATCTCGGTACAAACATTTTTACCTCTTATCCTCTTCCATTCTTTCACTGTTCTGCTCTTCACTTCTTTCCATTTTAATCTACCCCTGTTTGTTCAACTTCTTGGATCCTGAACACTTTTGAAAAGCCTGTGTTGAGAATTTTAAGTTTAGCATTAAGAATTTAAAGAAAAGGAAAGGTCTTGGAAAAGATTCAGGACTGACTTTGTCAGCTACCTCTAATGTACATTTGATTTATTTGTCTCTCTGTTACTTTATTATTAATTCTCTCCCAACTCAATTTGCTAAAGAATAAGGAAGTTTTAGTGAAAAATGGGAAAAGGAAGGAAAAACCCATGAAATTCTATGGATGTGCAGGGAACTTAAGATGAAGCATTCGTAATAAATATCCCTTTAGACATTGCTTTTGCTGAAGACATTAAATGAACCATCCCATTTCTTTTCCCTGCATCTAGATCAGAATTATAAATAGCTATAAGCTACCTCATGCCCCAAATAGTATGAAATGTGCTGTCAACATATTCTGGTCTGGTGGCTGGAAATATTCGTAAGTTAATAAAATTGAACTGATTTTCTTCAAAGGTGAGATGTTTTGACATTCTTGGCAAGGTCAGTAAGTCAGATTGGAGTTTCAAGTGTTTAACTTCAGCTTCTCTGAGTAGAGAGCCAAAAAGCAGAATTGCAATTTTCAGGAAATTAATCTCCTTTTAAATACCTAATAATCAAAGGAACAACCTAGGCAGTTAAATTTATTTTTTTTTTACTGCACACATTCATAAAGTATAAGAAAAGGTATCCCAGGAGAATTTTTTTGAGAAAGTTCTGAGTAAAATCTATGAAGCATCAAGTGTGATGATTTGGCAGAATGCTTAGTATAATGTAAATTATAAGAAAACATTTGAGGTAAGATGGAGAAGAAGTATTTCTGGTCATATACATACTCTCTAAGACTAAACTTTTTTAAAATCATAATATTCTAAAGCAATAAATCTAATAATATAATAGAATTAGCTGATACTATTAAACCAAGCTGTTCCTGATTCTGCAAAAATCAGTTACAGCAGAGACATACCCATAATTATTATAACTTCTGAATAATTTTTTTGTAACTGTATCTCCATGCTAACAAAAATGCATTTAGGAAAAAAAATAATTAAAAAGCATAAACAGAAGCCTTTGGAATGCTCATTTCTCACTTTGTAATGATTAAAAATTTGGGCTGTTCCAGCATGCTGGTTTATTGCATAGCTGCATTAAAAACTTATGTTTCTGGAATTAAACTACGGTTTAGTAATCATTTTTAGAAATAAATATTCTTTTTTATTAAGGAAAGTCTCTATATTTCATCATGCAAATAAAGCAGCAGCTTTTAAGAGAGCATTGAGTTCAACAGATGTGTGTAGCACATACCTGGTTGGCTGTGAGAGAAATTGTACTGTCAGATGTTAAAGTTATTTTGGAAAATATCAGAAGATTTTTTTGGGTGAAGTGTCCTTCTGTTGAACTACAAAAGAGTAGATGTCTGTACATCTCAGAACATTTATATTTGAACAGAGTGATTGAACTTACAGAACTGTAAGCTTTGAATTAAATGCACACTCATCAAAATAATTAAAGAGGAATTGTAAGCTGAAGTGAGCACTGGTGGGAAGATGCAGTTCTCCTTTGTGTACTTGTCATCTATATGAGATGCAGTACTTGAATGTAATTTTCTCATTTTGAAATGAATATTTAATTAAATTACTTTAGAGATACTTGTGGTTAATGAGAAAACTCAATTTGCCAAAAGTGTACTCTTGGAATACTTTTTGTGACATTCCAAGCTTGAGTCTTCATATGCAACTATTATGCAAACATCATTGCTTTGGCAAGTGACCTTTACCATGGTTTGTTTTTTAATAGAGCAAGGTTATTGAATTGTCTAGATTTTTAGGGGGTTGTTGGTTTTTTTAGCAGTGGTTTCTATGACGATGTTACACAGAAGACATGAAGACTAATTGCTGGCAGTAAAAGCATCTGCAATTGTTACTGGTGCTTTTCTGCATTTTAAAATGTCAGGAAATGAGACATTTAAATATTTTTTTTTAAAATTTATTCATTAGCGTTTCCTGAAATATGTTTGCTGTGGATGGCAGCTCATCTTTTCCAGTAAATGTGAGAACTGTGATTGTGTCCAGCTTTTCTTTTCCAGCTGTCACTAGCAGAGTGTCATAATATTTAGAGATACACTCTATACCTGTCAGAGTTTGTTACAGTTCAGTGATGCATGATGAAGTGTGAGGGACACAGTCTTCCTACACTACTCACAGTATAAATGCAGTGATGATACTTCACAATGACTCCTTGCTCAAGGTCAGGACAAAGAAACTCATCTGTGGTGCTCAACAACTCACTTATTAATTGCTGAGTTCTAGAACTCAGGGCCAATTTCTTAAATATGCCTCTAATTTGATGGAAAGATTGCTGGGTGTTTATGAGAAATGCAACAAACTTTTGTAACAAGTGCAATTTTTCCATGCAAATTCTTTCAAAATGAACTGATTTAATAATCTGAAATTATTTCCTTGCTCAAATCCTTTGAAATGAAATACGATAGCATTAAGCTTTTGCTATTTTACCTGAGGATTAGTCCTGCTGGTATTTGAAGATATAACTGAAAAGGTACCTCTGACTAATACTTATTCTGGTAATTTTTATAACACCTTGAAAAAAAATTAAAACTTGCTAGCTAAGGGATTATTATAAGCATATAAGAATAATATACACCTAACTCATTAGCCTTATTCTTCTGTTTTGCTAAAATACGCAATTTTAAAGCTTTAACACCTCAGGTGCTCTTGGCTTATTTTGTGAATGCCATTTAAATGCATGCTAGTGGGAGTTATTCCATTAGAATATTTGCATGTGCTACTTTTCCAGTTGCTAATTATCTAATAAAAAATACTTGGTAATTTACAGATGTTCTGTTGCTGCACTATTGTCCTGAACCTTTCTTTCTCCTACACTGTTCCCTTGAAATCATAGGGCCATAAAAGAGGTATGACTAATTGCATTACTAATGGCATGTTGGGATGTTTAGATCCTTCAAAAGGCTTCTTTTTAATTCTTTCATCCAAACAAATACATAAAACTATCTCAATTTTATGCTAAAGATCTACAACTCAGCAAACTTGAGTTTTCTTTTTTTAAAAAATGCTGTTCAAATCACACAATAGAAAAATTCCTTTACACAGAACAGTTTCATGTAGAAAGGGGTTTTGAAAATCTGAAAATTGTTACCAAAAAAACCCATTTAGATGACAATAAAAGTGAAAAAGTTTTGTACATTTTCTGAAGAGTACACGCCTTGGATGAGCTGTTCCACCAAGCTCCTGGGTACTATCTCTCCAAACGTGCAGATGAATCAGTGTGGGAGATGCCCTGGTGCAACTGGGCTGAGGTGGCTGAGATCCTCTGACTAGCCTCTCTACTATTGTGTATCCTACTCAATTCCAAGTGTTAAAATTCATGACATTTCTTGGGGGAATGAGGGGGTGTGACTCTCCTGATAGCTTTAGTCATCATCTGTCTCCTGTCTTGCATTGCAAGGTTTGAAAGGAAGACATCCTGTTTTTCTCACTGTTTTGGGGTAGAGCTTACTTGTTTGGTTTGGTTTATTTGTTTGGGGTTTTGGGGTTTGTTTGTTAGTGGGGTTTTGTTTGTTTGTTGATTTTTTTAACTATACTGAGTATAAAAGAGGGGAAGTGAGGCAGACTGAAACATGCTGTACAGTCTAGTACATCTGCTGGTTTAAAAAGAGCTTACCTGAGACTCATAAAGCCAGCAGCCAGTTAGGTCAGTTTGTTTTCTGGGCACTCACATAGGACAGGAACAGGGAAATGTGACCTTACTTGCTACAGGTTTTGACTCATATCACTTTAACCTCCAGGGCAATGATGTGTAGGAGACCAGAACTTCAGTTTCTAGCAAAGGCTCCCTTCACAGATTTGAGTGAAAACATAATATCTATTTCTTTCTTATGTAACAGAAAGAAGCCTGGATGCCATCGAAAGGCCTTGTGAAAAGGTCATTAAACAGGGTGATTTTGGTGTACTTTTGCTTTTGGCTGTAATGTAGGTTAGTTCACATACACATCAATTGATATAGCTATGAGAAGTTTCTGAATAACTTAAAAATATGCTACAGAAATTACAAAAATTGGTTTCAGGTGTACATTTTGCTGAAGAGCTAAAAACTGCTTTAAGCCTTTAAAACTTTATTCTTATCCTCAGAATTTGTCTTTGTTGAAAAGCAGCCCAATGTCCATTATTCATTTTGCTTTTGACATTAAGACAGAAAATCCTAAAGAGCTACAAAGGTGTGTAAAATTAGGTCTGAAACTTAAAGTCCTACAGTAAGGCATGCAATAATTTAGAGAATGCATCCATACCACACGTTCTTAAAAATTTTGTTACAGTCCAATAATCAAGTTATGATGTCTGCTCCTTTCCTTAAATATTTATCTGAAATATCTTTGGCTGGATAATTGTAAAGGGATCAAGAGAAGAGAGACAAGAATTTGTCTGAGGTTTGAAAAAGTGCTTATAACAGGCTGAAGATCTCAGTGTAGTTAACAGAATGAAGGTTAAGGTGAGCTGGTTGAAGTTTATCTCATCTTTAGAGAGAAAATTGCTAGCTCTACATTGAGTTCTTTAATGTAGCAGGAAATGGTACAGCAAGATCCTATAAAGAGAAATGGAATTTCTCAAAGGTTTCAGGGATTCTCTGTCACTAAATAAATGTTGTGTGGTTGATGCATAAACTACTGGGGGCAATTCTTTAAGGTATGTTACGGATCAAGTCAGACTGGATCATCCTAATGGCTCCTTGGTGGGCCATTGGTTTGGTTCTTCTCTAGGCATTGAAATGTCACCTCCTCCAAAAGTGTGCATCATTCTTCTTTTATGCACATACCCATCTATTCTTGCATTTTCTTAGTTTATGAGATCTGATGTGTCTGATCATGAGGTAGGACAGCAGCTGACAGGTCTCTATTACAGTTGTTACAGCTTACTTGAAAATAATTGCAAGTGCAAACTAAAATAAGTTTGTATAGCTTCTATTATGTTTCTAATCAGTATGGGCAAGTTTTTTTTCTGTTTTTCTGCCTTATTGTACCACATTATAACATATTTTTTTTCAAACATCACACACTTTTGCAGTCCCATAGCTAAGGAAAAAACTGAAATATATTTACAGTAAGTTGTCATTAGTTTGAGTCGGTGTCCTTCCATGAGTGAGCTATGTATTGGCTGCCAGGTTGTGTGAGGAGCAATTTCATTTTCATTGGTGTAGCAAAAACCCCATCATGCAATGACAATTACTGAGACCTCTATCCCATAAAATGTACTTCAATTTTTTTTCTCTTTCTGCACTGTTTAGGAACAACTTAGACCCCTTCAGCACTTGGAAATTTACACTGAAATTATTGCCACCAAATTATTCTTTTAAGTATAGATTGCAAATCCTTTAAAGCATTTATTTGAATTTGTGTCATATGCTGCAATTAACTTGCCATTACTTGCAGCTGCCCTTTCCAGTGAAAAGATTAGAAGATAGGAATTTATAATCACGGGACCTCAACACAGCTGTCAGAAAATACTTGGGATCAGTACAAGTAGTCTCAAGGGACAACTTGAAAGGCAGATTTGAACTGTGAACTTTTGTGTCAGAATTTTGATTGCCAAGGACCCTTCTAGGTCACACAACAAGGATAATGAGAACTACAGTCTTAAATGCTCTTGGACAAAAGTTTATTATAACTACACAGAGAAATAGCCCAAATATGTCACAGTAGATTCATGGTTATTACTGGAACAATGCATTAATGTTGGCAGTCACATGAAATATGGTATGTATATAATAGTTTCATTTAGTATCACTTAAAGGTCTCTATTGCAAAGAGGCATGACCTGTCACTGATGTATGCTGCTATAACAAAATATGAGAGTTATACCTTTCCTTTGACAAATTTCAGATCACTCATCTACTGCACAAAATAAGACTAATGTAGGAGAAGTTATAAAGAATTTAATTTGGCTTTGCCAACACTGTGTGTTCCTTATTTTAGAAATTTAGGTGATTTCTCCCAAAATAAAGAACATCAGTAGATTAGGTATTGTTCTTATCATAATTTAGAAAAACAACCCTTTGCCCATAATCGAAAGAGAAAGTAGCTTTAAAGTTCCTTGTGTTTTAACCTGTTCTTTTGTGATGGCTAAAGATACTTTATTTGAAATTACTTTCCCAGATGTAGTTCATTCTGAGATTCATCATTCAGAAATGTTGTACACCAAAATAAATATGTAACAAGAGAGTGTCTCTCTCTGCCATAGAAATGACAGAAGCTAAAAGAAATTATGGCTTTTCTGAAGGAAAGTAAAAGTTGTCTTCTCTAGTCTCTGTCTGCTGTCACCTTTGGAAAGAATCAATGTTTATGTTGCTGTCGAGGTGTTGTGACATGGTTTTCAAACTGACTTGCATGTCATGCCATGGTGGTTGGGAAGAGAGTGAGTGTCACCAGTTTTCAACAGGAATATGGAAAACAAGATTAGTACCTCCATATAGTGCAGTAAGTAACTTTGCTACAGCAGCTGATGCTAGGGAGATTGTGAGTTTGTGTTTTACCATAAACTCTGATACCTCTGAGGTGACAGCAAGTGATTTCAAGAATTCTATTTCTGTGACTTTTAAATCACTGCAGAAATGAAATAAGAAAAGACAGTGGAAGCTCTTGGAAAAAAAAATCCAAACAACTGAAAAATTGCTTTACACTTAAAAGAGCAGATGCAGTTTATTCTGATAGTGAAATCTGTCAAGTCTGAGATTTTATTTCTAAAATGTGTTCACAAGTGTAGCCCTGTTGAGGAGACCGTATTGACTGTGTAATTCAGGATGCAACAAAACAATGAAAGAAGAGTTTAATAAGGTGGAACTGATTGGGTTGGACATTCGTATACCTCTGTGAGTATTGTTTAATTGTCCATGAGATTGAGTTGTTAAATAAGCAGACTAATACAAACTGAGTAACACAAGAAAGAGAACTAATATAAGATCACAAAAATAATTTTGTTTCTAATATATAGTTCTTAATTATACTGTTCTACACTCAATGCTGTATGCTTGAAAGCTTACAGTTCACAGCTGTGTTGAAGGAAGGAAAATAAATGTTGTTTGTCAATACTTAAAATTTCACTTGGGTACGTATAATATGTGCTTGAATTTTAAGACATGGAATGGTTAAAAGATTGCTGGGATGATATTATAGGTGTGCCTGGAAGGTGTTATAGAGAAAAGTTTAGGATGAATTTTTGATTTTATTTTACAAATACGGAGTGAGTGGCTGACTGAGAATTGGATGACCACATCAGGAATGCACACAGCATTGATTCTTCATTTAAGAATGATTGCCTGTCTTTCAGATGTAAATGTATCTGTTCTTTCTGGTCCAGTTGTGCCAGTGGAAAGGTTATAATCTTGTTTCTAAGCCCAGCTGCTCCTCATTGCTGTCTGCTGGGGTTACCCTGCTCCCAGCTGTGCTGAGTGGGTTACCAGGGCTCATTTAGCCCATTTTAACCAGAATCAACTGGGCTTGCAAAGCACTGTTTAAGTGAGACTAAGGTGGGGCTGGTTGTTTTTGGCGAAGAGGGGTCAGTTGATCGAGTTGGCTTTCACCATGCCTGGCAAAAGTAAGTGGCTGCTACCTTTAACTTGTCATTACTTGTTTATTCCACCCAACTTAGTGACTTCTCTGGATGACCCTGGGCAGCAGCTGGTTGTTGTGCTGAAGGGAGATTTCCTTAAACTGTGTTGGCATTGACCAACCTCGCATATCCACATGAGAAGTTTGATAGCTACAAGGGTGTTCCACAAAGTGTTTGTGCAATGGTGTTTGCATGGTCTGGGAAGATGGTGGCATAGGGGTGGTTGTTCATCTGCAAGATTGGACAGTAAGTGGGGGAAAAAGAAATCATTCTTGGTTTGCTTCTGTCTGTTTACATGTCAATGATATGAATTGGAGAGATGGAAATGAAAAAATTTCATTTACCTTGTTTTCAAGGTGGCTTCTGTGCTTTCTGCAGTCAGTATTTTCTTAAAGACCCTTTTTTCCTAGAAGGTCTATGTAACTTTGTGAATTTTGTATTTTGTAATTTGAGCTGTATTAGGGGCAAACTGTTGGATGGTTGTGAGAAAAATGGCTAAAAAGTATTCACTTGGAAGCGTTTTTGTAATGTTTGGTTCTTCACTGAGTAATGAAGTGAAGCAAGCATAAAAGATAATGAACTTCAGCTGAATAGCACCTGAGCATTAAAGAAGTATTCCTCTAGGAACAGTGTTGACTAAATTTTAGAAACAGATTTCTAAATAGCTGATTTGATGAAATGTACTTCAGCATTTTCTGGTGAGCTGGGTATGATACTTGGAGGAGCTACACAGTATTCTGGATTTATGAGAATTGATGTGGGATGTCTGCTGTAAGAGCGACTTATTTAATGTAAATTAACACTCACAAATTTTTTCGCAAGTGTCCGTTTGTAGGCTAATATACAATAAAAGTAATCTAATTTGTTAATCATGAAAACAGCTGTTTTATCAAGTCACCGTATTTTGAATTCTACCAGCATTAACAAGCAATGAAAATGCCTTTTAAGTAGAAACTCTGCAGGATTCTAAGTTAACAGAAAGACATCTATGGTTTACATCAAGGAGGATCTGACTCATTGTCATTAGCATTTTACCAATGCACTGTACAAGATGAACAGATTCTTAGAGCTTCCAGAGAGCACTGAATGTGTTGGCACTGATATTTGTGGGAATGAAAAGTCAGAATGAGTTGGAGTTAAATATCTGTGGTGCACTAGTCAGATTAATCATGTGAGTTTACTTTGACAAACTATGAGGTGCTGGGGAAAAATTTTACTATGAGGAGTTTTTTCTCTCTGCCCTCTTTGGGACTGTTGGATGTGATGGGTTGTGCTGTAATCACTCTGAAACCTCAGGATACATTTGAATTTAATTACATTGCAAAGCTGTAAAATTCATAGCTTTAAAAATAATTATTTAAAATTCAGTAAATTCAGATGAAATGACAGCTGCTCTTCAGCTCTTAGAATGAGTTCATTAAGTTATCAAAATCAGGCATGTGTATTTTGCATAAATCAGGTAAAACTGTAAATTCAAAAATGTTAACATAATTTTTCTGACAGAAAAGTATTATAGAGTATAAGTAATGACATTCATAAAAAAATGTGGCATTTGGGAAGGCCTTTTATGGGACAGATTTTTTTCCCCAGCTTTCCATCCTTAGACACTATCACACATTTCCAGTTTTTCCCTACCTCTTTGTTGGAGTTGAGTCTGGCTGAGAGAAGGCAAGAAGGCACTCTCCTCTTGTAGCAGGAGAGTGAGTTACAAGCTGCACTGAATTTACTCTCCAAGAGAATGCTTCCCTCATACTTCTCTTGGCAACCATCAACAGCCACACTTTAAAATGCTGCCTGGGCTCCAGAGGATGCTTGATATCAGTCTTATCTAAGGGAAATGTCTGCTACCATGGTCTTGATCTTCCTCAAGTATTGTGCACTCCAAAAGTGCAAATTTTGTTCTGCCTAGTGACATGTAATTTTAATAGAAGCAAAGAAAATCAGAATCTCTTAGTAAAGGAATATTACAGCAATATAGTAATAAAGTCAAGAAGGATATGTATTAAGATTTCTGGAAGATTATGTATTATCTCCTGGATAGACATTTGAGAGTCTCTTGGCACACCTGTCTGGAAAGAAAGTTGTGTGAAAGAGAAAGGAAAGTAGAATTTGTAACAGACAAGTGAGCTGAGTGACCATTTTGTTTTGCAAAATAATCTACAATTAGAGAGGAGTCATCATGACATGAAGGACTTGTGGCACTCTGCCACTGTTGTACTGCTGAGCACAGGTGCTAAAGAGAGAGTTTAATGCACACCCATATGTTATAAGACCTCAAAAGACTCAAGGAACCTTGTTCCAAAGCTGAGAGCTCCTGAATGTAGGTTGCTCCTACATAATTCATGTCCTTTGTATTGGTGTTAAGACAGTCTTTTATTACCTGATCACAGATTTTAACTTTTTTCTCAGGAAAAAGCAGAAGTCATAATATCACTATCCCCCTTGCCAAATTTCTAGTTTATCTCCAAGGTATTAAAGTACAGGATCCTCTTTGACTAGAAAAATAGGTTGTTTCGAATGTACAGGTAAAATGTGCATTCATAATTCCTAGGAAAAAAGAATGCATTTTATCTGAAGTGTATGCACTCTTGGAAAAAATTCACTTTGAAGTGTTAAATGTGGAAAAAAAATCTACCTTAATTAAGATTTTATGAAATTATGGAAAATATAAAGCTTTCTTTCCTTGCAGTAAGAAAAATCAAATGATTATATATCATTTTACTTTGGAACAAGTAGTTAGAGACTGTAACTGACCCCTCAGAGCATACAAGATCAAGGCTTTTTACATTATGCAGGAAAATGGTTGAGTGCTACTTTTTAATATGATTTTTTAAACTTTCATTTGTGGAAGTAACTTACTAAAAATACTACCATTAACTAATTTTTTTAGATGCAGCATTACTTTTGCATACAGTGACTATCTATCACTTTTCTCAAGTACACATATCAGTTTTGGTAATTTTCCTGCAAAATTAATAAAATATCTCATATTTCCAGTTTCTGAAGGAATTGCTCTTATGGGTTATGAGAATAGAAAATATCAAATTCTCATGCAGACCAATAATATAAGAAAGCTGAATCAAATTTGCAAGTTGTGATATGATTTATCTATTTTAATCCTTGTGGACTCATCCACTTTTAAGCGGGCTGAACCCATTTCAGGCTGACACTTGAAAATCAAAATAAAGCATTAGAATAGATTATTAAATCCCAATAGGAAATGAGATGAGTCAGACAAGAATTTGGCTGCTGCTCTGCTCTGTAAAGTTCTACAGAGGGGACAATGTGAAGACTGAAGAATGAAATTTTGGGGTGGTTTATTGGCTTGCAGATTTCTGTCAGTACAGAATTCTTTGAAAGGTGTCACACCATCCGTGTGCCTTCATTAATGAGAGAGAGCCCATCAACTCTTCCAGCCAGAAGGAATATCTTGCCAAATTACCTTGCACAGGTCCTGCAGTGGGTTTCTGGTAATGTGCCAGATATTAATTTTCTTGCTGAGCAGTGATTTTCTTCCAGCAATTCTCAATACCATGTAAAATACTGTTATTCAAACTACTTCTTAAAGGCTTATAGAACATTTTAAGAAGTTTCTTTTGAACACAAAAATTCTCTTAGTACTCAGAATTAAAAGAGGGCTAAACCTAAGATATCCAAGATCTCAGGAAACTCTAACTTCATAAAGAATGGATTTCACTGGTTAGTGGACTGACAGATGACATTCCAGAGGGAGATTCACATCTTCTCACAATAGCCATGAAAGTGGTTTCTTTCTCTCTCTCTTGCTCCTGTTGACATCTATGGGTATCTGCAGTTTGGTCTCAGTGGCAACAGACAAAATTAGTGACCGTTTGTAAAATGTGTGAACGTGTAGTTAGGCCAGTATTGATGACAGTGTTTCCCAGGTTACATATTCATTTTTAAATGAATTCTGTATTGACTGCCCACCTCTAGCAGAAGAGTACAGTTCCCTGGTGCCCAGGAGGTCTGTTCCTCTTGGTTGTCTAAGCAGCTTAATTAATTCAGTGTCTGTGGGTGAGGAGCTCTTTCCTACTTTACTGGAACAGAGAACCAGAGCTTTTCTGGCAATCTGAAGAAATCTGCAGCTTTTGTGAAAACACAGGGCCATGAGGAGGAGCAGGTTCTTCCCTCTGGGATCAAACCCTGTTGTGCTGGACTGTGGGGCTGTATGAGGGGCCACCTGGAATCCCAGCTGACCTGGATTTGGCCATGCTATTTACTTGTTGAGAGCAATGTAGCTCTTGTGGTTCCTTGCTGTGGTAAATTATTTGGCCAGAAAACAAAAACCAAACCGAAACAAAAGTGGGGAAAAAATTATGGGAGAGAGGGAGAAGGTGGTGGAATACATAGAATAACCTTGGCTTTTGGTCCCAAGCTGGAGACCAGTGCTCCAGGCTCAGTAACACAAAGCATATGCTATTCTTCCTGCAGTAGGAATCCTTTACTTAATACTTTACTTTTTGGTCAAATTTTCTTTAGTGGTGACTGTTTGTTGTAGATGTAAAAAGGCAAAATAAAATTATACAACATTTAGGAATTGTACCTCAGCCAAAGTGGCTTAGATTCATTTGAAACATCATCTGTCTCAGTAATTAGAATACTTAGAGTTAACAGGGACCTGGCCCAAACTATTTGGTTTTGGACTGTGTTCTGTTTAAGCATCTGCCCTTGAGTTAATATTTTAAAATTTTTCAGTATGTTCTAGCTGTGGTCTGCATATTTAATTCCTCTTGGATATTTTGATAACATTATGGATGAGTGATGGTTTCATACTAAAAAAATCTTGATATTTTCTGTTTGGATAGAATATAGAACTGTAGTATTTTCTATTATGAGAAATCTTTCTTATTTTTATTTCTGCAAAACTTATATTTTAAAAAAAATGTAAAACCATTAGGATGTGGGTGAAAGAGTCCTATTTTTACCTCAGTGATTTTCTATGGTAAAAAAATGCATTATAAAAGTGGGAAATTCTGTGACAGGAGGAGCAATAAATATTAAGCTAGAGTAGTAGGAAATTATATAAATTTTGGTTTTTTTAAAGTACAACCATTGTAGTTCACTTACAGTATTTTAAGGGCACATGTTGGGACTAGTTTGATATATTAGCCTAACATTATTTTGTGAATTATTTTACTGATACATCCATTTGTAAGAAGAGATGCAGAAATTTTAGTTTAGAATATTCAAATTATTTAAGAACATCGATATAACTGTCACTTGGGGAACTTTTCTGGACATCAGTCTCTCACAATCAAAGTAATATGGAAATATTTATGGAATTTTATGTCCAGAAGTTGAAAAAAATCAACATTTTAAATAATAAGTAATAAATAGAGGGAAAATTTCTGGTAGTTTTTGGATTCATTTTGTATTTCCTCACATTCTTCATGGATAAGAAGGAAAAGAAAAAAATCTTTAAAGATGTCAGTGGAGGAACTGACAGAAAATTGACATAAGACACTTGACCTTGTACCATATATAACTGTAATATCACTATAGTTTGTGCCTGTATCTACATCTGTGTGTATGTGTTTGTCATACACAAAAGGACCTTTTTTTTTCCTCCAAGAGAGTCACAATATTGTATAGAAATTAAGAAAAGTAAGAATTTTGTATGTGTCACTTTCCAATCAAATATCTCAAAATTCTACACAAAAATGAGAGCTGCCATTCCAGTTAGAGCTGGAGAAAACAGGGTCTGGGGTGTTCATACCACACTGCAGTTCTCAGCTTCAGTCTGGGCAGAGAGAGGGGTAAAAACTCTGCTTGCTTTATTTCCACTCTACTGTCATCTCTGACAAATGCCATTTAGTGTTTTCCTGTTACGAGGTCACTGCTAATGACACCTGAAATGTAGATGTGAAGTGAAAGTGTGAAAAATGCTTAATAGCTGTTTTGTCAGGAAAAAGTTATACATAAAACCGCTTTGTACTTTTTATTGGAACAATTCAGCTATTAAAGCATATTTAACAATTCCAATTTTTTGATGCATGGTATGCCGTAATTACCATCAATTTTTATTATTTTTGGCAAATGATCATTGCTGTGCTCAGAGGACTTCACCTAGACAGATTTTCCCATTTCATGCAGCACAAAGGCACTTTTTTAGCTCTTCTAGCAGTGCTTTGCTCAATCCACCATATTAAGCAGTGACCTATTAACTGGATGGTTCAAAGGCTTAGCAATACATGTGTTTGGATTTAGATTGGCTTCCACTGTCCTAGAAGTTAAGCTCAGTCATTTAGAGCTCCTAGAAATCACCCTGGAACAGTGAATTTAATTTACTGCTTAGTAAGAAAATAGTATGTAGAAAATCTTACAGCTGAGTTACCCTTAAACCCAGTGGAGCTACTGTGCCATACTAAGAAATCCTTAGCCATATAACATTTTAGATTCAGTCATCAAGTTTTGGCTTGCTAGTTCATATTCTTCTGACAGAACTGAGTGACTGGTGTGAAATATTTAGCATTTTCCTGAACCATTATCTTTTGCATAAAAAAATTATGTTTTAATTTTATTGGTATCACATTCAACCACTGCATTGCTTTTGCCTTCCTTATGTAGTCATGACAGCAGAGAAAGGCATTTAGAGTAAATGAAGGCACTTCTAGGCTACTTAAAACTGTTATTGTTCTTTCTGATCTTGGTGCTCTTTGTTACCCAGTGGTGTACCAACATGTTGTGTTAGGCACAGCTCAGTAGTGGAAACAACAATCTATCAGCAGAAATTCATTCAGCTTCCCTTGGCCTTGGGTGGCACTGGGGACTCCCGTGGTTCTTTTGTCAGTAATGGGTCTTTCTAAGCGGATCTGGTCTTCAGATTCCCAAGGGATGATTTTGTCCCCTGTGCCTGCTTATCCAGATGATGTCTGAGACTTCCAGGAGCTCTGTCATTGTCTGGCTTGTGGCTAAAGGATGTGCTCTTGGCTGTGCTCCAAGATAATCCATTCAGCTGCTTGATGTCCTGTAGCCTGGGGATGAGGAGAAGGTGACTCCACCAAGTAATGAAGGCTCTATTCTTATTGGCTGGATGGCAGTTCTGTACAATAATAAAATAAAGTAATTAATGTGTCTTAATTATAGTCCTCTTTAAAAACCCATTGCCTTAGCATATTTTTCCAATAATGTGCAACTAAAAAACCAAATCCAGAAAATATACAGATGCAACTTTGTTAATAATTCATACACACATTTTAAGTGCAGTTTGGATAAGGTACAAAAACAGAGAAAGTACTGAGCACTTTTTTCTCCTATTCAATGACTTGATTATATTTTTTTCAAAGATTCTTTTTCACATTGTGTTGTTTTGAGGATCATGAAGACCACCATTGCCTATCTGCAAATTACACTGGAAAATGCTGATTTCTTTTAATTGCAACTAACTTGTCATCAGTAAAAGTAGCAAAGATTTTTTGAAAGGTGTGAGCCTTATCTTCCCTAAGTTGGTGATAACCAATCTTTCTGTCTAGAAGAGATTTTAAGAAGCCTTAGTATTTGGCATGTCATTTAATTTCATAGATCAGAAAGCAAGTAATTGTAGACTTCCATTCTTTTTCTTCCAAAATTGCGGGGGGAAAAAATATGTAAATGATTTAGAAGCAATTAGCTACATGCATATTGTCCTGGCAAGCCATTCTATCCCTTTGCTGTGTAAATTTTAGGCAAGGTTGATTTATCTGTCTCGTTGATATGAAACAGGGGAAAACCAAGGCTGCCCTTCTAAACTGATGTAGGTTGCTTTCCATTCTAATTTTATTGTTATAGAAAAATAAGACAATTGCAAAATCAGTTTTAGTCAATAACAGAGTAATCGCATCCTAAAATGATATTATTATTTATTCATGCTTAGTTAAATATAACTGTAACATGAAATAAATGATTATCTGTTTTGGATATAATTTCATCATAAGGCCTTTGAAGGTCATTTGGACTACACAACTAATTAATGTTTTATTTCCAGCCTTCCTTAATTATTCTTGCCAGATGGTCCTTTATTTGTGTTATTGCTTGGAGTTTCCAGCTGAGGTTGTTTGATTGTTGAAGAAAAATATGTGATGGCACCATAAGATAACTGTAATTGAATTGTTAGGTATGTTAGAACATTCAAGCCTTCTGTCCCTGCTTTAGCCACATCTGGGAAATAAGTTTGTTAACAAAGTGCTTTGGCACCTCATAGAATACTTGATGTGATATATGAAAATGTTTAGAGCAAGCTCAATTAGCATAAAAGCCTGTAGAAATAGAACTCTGGTAGCTTCTCATTCATTTATGAATTACAAAATCTTCTGGGAAAAATGCACAAATGGGTAAATTACCAGGTGGTTGCTTTTGTTTAGGCTTTTGTTTGGTGGAATTTGTTAGCATCTGACTTTCTTTTCACACATCTGGACAATATTGCTTTTGTGTTTATAACAAAACGGTAAATAACAAAAACCAGAATAATGTGATGAAAGCAGAGTTATAATATTTGTCTGTTAGGTTGACTTTGGTAAATAACCTCTCAGGATTCTCAGGAGTGCTCATTTCTAAGGGGGTTAGATACAACACTGCCAGATTCCAGATTTGGGACCAGGAATGTAAATGCAGCATTTACAGTCAACTGTTTTGTTTTAATCAGTCATCAACCTTGTTGGCATTGTACTAGTAAATAAGTATCACACTTGTTCTTTGAAAGCCCCATGGTGCCAGGTTCTATATAGCAATAAATAAAAATGCATATTTTTAAAAAGCAGAGGAAATCAGAGGAAAAATGGTGCATGATAATACACAAATGTACTATTTTGTTCCAAATACTTGTTTCATCTCTTTTCCAGCCATTCTTTTCACCATTTTTCCATAATCATTGCAGGAAGGAGTTTAGGGAAATGGAGATGAGTTTACAGAAGATACTGAATATTTTTTTATAGATATGTGTGTCAGGGGTAGCTGGGAAGAAAGAATTGAGGTATTTGTATGGGAAATTGATTAATGAGATAAGAAACTTACTGACACAAAGGTTCAAGATCAGAAGGAAAAATTGGCTCATCTAGAAAGTGAAAAGTGAGGTGCATCTTTGTTTCATTCATAGCTGTGTCCTTCAAGACACTTGGGTAAAATGTACTGTTAAAAAAAAAAAGTTGACTACAAATCAGAAATTGCAAGAAAAAGCTTACCATAACAGTGGATAAGAGTTTGTTGAATAATAGTTTGGAGATGACTTTCCTCTGTTGTTTTGTTTTGTGTCAACTATCATATTAGAAAACACTCTGGAAGAAAACTATTATTCTGGTTGTGGAAATTAGTGCCCAGTGTTGAAAATATGGATGTGCTATACCAAGTTTCACCAATCTAGCACAGCATTTTGAAACATTGGTAAATTTTTGTGCTGCCTCTTGCTACTGGACTATATGTTTAGCAACCCGGTGTATCTCCTTAGCAAATCCTCCCTCATTTGAGGAGTAGTTTAGCCAAGCAGAGAAATCTTCTCCCCATCAGCCAGCATCAGAGATGTGTGTTCTTGGCTTGTGAGTGCTCTGAACGTAAAACTCTCTTCGGGTGTTGGGGGAGATGGGAAGCAGCTGCTGCCTTTCAGAGCACAAATGTAGGGCTTTCAGGATGGAGCCCACAACACAATACAGATGCATCGAATTAGGGCTCTGCCCACTGGTGTCTGCTGCTTCCTCTGCAATTCCAGCGTTTTGTGCTTTAACTCGTTTGGTTGTTAAAATGTTATAAATATGCATTTTCTGAATTGCTGCTCTGAAAAGTGAGGCCCTAGAGCTGGTGGTAACATCTCTACAGCAGTAGTGGAGTGAGTGGGCACTTCTGTCAGCTGCGGGAGATCTGCCCATTCATATTTAAATCCAGTCCTTGTGCCAGAACTGAACAGCAAACTGTTCACAAGCTCATCTTCTCCAGTGCTTAGCATGCAAGTCTCTGAGCCACCAACAAAAGAGACACGTGAATTTCTGTAACAACCATTTAAACCCACCAGAAAACTGCTTTTAGCCACTGGTTACCAAATAAACACAATAGGTAAAAGAAGAGTACCGGGGGATTTCATCTTTGTAATTTTAAAACTCTTTTCCGTTTTAGCTTTCTTCTTTTTATTAGTTCATCATTTCTCTGCTTTCCACTTCACTCTCTTAACTATACATATCAAATTACCCAAACAATATTGCATGGTATTTTTAGGACTCTATATGTACTTTCACTCCCGTTCCCTCTTTTTTTCTGGTGTTGCGAAATAATAAATTGAGGCTGATGCCCCCAAGTTCCATAAGCTGCCTTGTCATCCATAAGCTGCCTTGTACTGAACTCTGCAGCTTTACAGACAGTCTTTTCCAAAGTCTCCCAAGAGGTTCTGTGTTTTGCACTCAGTGCAGCAGGAAGGAGGGTGGCCAGCTGGGAAGAGAGACAAACCATAACAGAAGTGAGCTGACCTCTGACTGCAGGATCTGTGTGAATGGGAGGTTGGTCCCGGACGGTCTCTTACCACAGCAGGATATCCCAGTGTGAAATGCCAGCATGAAATTACTAATTATCCTGCTTTTTAACTTCAGGATATGCTGCTGACTGTGTATTTTTGTAATGTCACCACAGTACTACAGAAATATTTGCAGGAAGAGGTATTATCTTGCCATTGTGACATTAAATTGTATCAGACCAATTTAGCAATCTTTTGTAACGCTTATTTTAATACCTCTGCCTTTTATAGGGATTTATAAAAATGCTGTGCAGGAAAAAAAAAAGTCTCCAAGCAATAGATTAAGTGGGTTTTTTAACCTTATTGTGTAAACCTCTAAATGCTTCGACATTACATATGGTTTCTCATAGTGTAGAAGATCAATATTAGTGTTTCTTTGTGCCCACAATGCAAGATGTATTACTCAAGGTACATGACATAGTACCTCACCAAAGTACCCGCTGAGATTTGTAGGTGGTGTTGGGTTACAACTGTTTTTTTCCTGGAGGCTAAAATTGCCTAAATCTTGGCTCTCACTGTTCTGTTTTTTCCCTCATTATATATTTAAGAGAGTCAAATCATTCATCATTCTCAATTACTGGGATGTAATTCACTGCATGCAATGTGAGCTACAGACCAGATGCCTGGAAATTCCTGCACTGACCAATAATCTTAGGTCCCAGTACACATTCTGGTTTCAATACAACAGTAACATGTTTGTTTCCTATTGAATTATTTGCAGAAGATGCATCCCTGATCAAAGCTTTGTCAGGCAGGTGGTTATCAGAATGGGACACAATCAGGGAGACTCAGAGCAATATAAACATTTGGAGCTCTGCTCCTTTTAACAGCCCATAAAATGCCAATAACATTTAAAAGGAATAACTTGATTTTGTTAAAGGGCAGGATCTGCCATGGGAACTTGAAGCTGCAAGGTGTTTAAATGAATGTCTCATAGTGGACTGGAAGTCCTGCCCTCACTGCTACGGTACTAGGGTAAAAGGTGCTTTGATTTCACAAGTGCTTCAGTTTGTCTCTGTTCCCTCTGCTGTTGCATAAAATAATGTATGTTTCATGGTTTAATGAAGTAAATTCATTAGAGCTAAGAGAGAGTCATCACACAAAATTCAAAACAATCTCTGTGTGAACAACCTTGTTGTAGTTTTGAATTTTTTTATTTGCTGTACCTTCACATATTTTGTGCCAATTCTTGAATAATGGAAACAAATGCAAGGCACTAAAGGAGTTTAAAGGCTGGGAGTTTCTTCAGACAATGAAGTCTCAATATCTGGTGGAATGATACAATGAAGTATCAATATCAAGAGGTCAATATTCACAACATTTTTGCTTTTTAAATATGAATCTCTAGCATAACTCAGTTTGTGTCCAGCAGAGCATTTAAATGGAATAGTTTTTGAAGAGCTAAGAGGGAAGGTGTTCTGTTGAGTAAGGCCCCACATTGAGTGCTATGCTCAGTTTTGGGCCCCACATTTCTTAAAATACACTGAGGTGCTGGAACATGTCCAGAGAAGGGCAATGGAGCTGGGGAAGGGCCTGGAGCTCAAATCTGAGGAGTGGTTGAGTGAGCTGGGGTTGTTTAGCCTGGAGAACAGGATGCTCAGGAGGAACTTTATTGTTCTCTGCAACTGCCAGACAGGAGGGTGGAGTGAGGTGGGTGTTGGTCTCTTTGGCCGTGTCTCAAGTGAAAGGATGAGAGGAAATGGCCTGAAGTTGCAGCAGGGAAGCTTCAGATTAGATATTATGAATTTTTTTCTTGCTGAATGAGAAGTCAGACACTGAGATAAGTTGCCCAGGGCAGGGGTACTGTCACTGGGAGTGTTCAAGAGGTGTCTTGGGGGTGTGGTTTAGGGATAATTAGGCAGTGCTGGGTTCATATTGGTATGAAATGATCTTGGTCTCGTCCAACCTTGGTGATAAGGTCGTGGTGGTGTGGGAATCAATACTGCTCATTCAGCTCAGCACACCAGTGACCTTGTTATCCCAGTTTTCTGGGAAAGTATTGTCAGAGATGAATTTTAAGGATTGATGGGAAGGTTTCAGTGGGTGAAGTTTTTTTGGGTAGCCTAAGGGATAGTGTAGGGGAAGGTGCAAATGGTCTTATTTCAGAAAGCAGCATTAATGATTCAGTACCCATAATGATAACATATGAAAAGTGCTAGATGGGAGAGAAGAAATTTCAAGTGGTTTTGAAACTGAAGGCAAGTAAAAGGTACTCGAAATGGTAGGGAAACCAAGGAACCAGGTGTTAAGTAAAAGATGATATGATCAAAGTGATGACAAGATAATGATCTCTCCAGAAATGCCTTGAATAGATGTAAGTGGGCCAGGATTGCATTTGTTAAGGCAGGTGAGAGAGCTGCAGTGGTGGAGTTAAAAGCTGCTGACCACATTAGTGAGAAACAGAATTGTGAGAGTTATTAAATATGCTCACACAGTTTGGTAGTTGTGTTTTAATCTGTCTTGCTGGTATTTGCAAAGCTAGAACTCAGCTCAACTAATTGTTCCAGTCTTGTTTAATTACTGTTCTGTGAAATACTGAAATTGTCAATTTTGTTGTTGTTCATTGACACTCCTAGAAATGGAGAAGAAATTTATTCGGGTCAGCCCAAGTGATTTTTTTTCTCTTGGATTCTCACTTTTATAAGCTATCAGGGGAAATTAAATGCAAAGTTTAACATGACATGTATTTTTAATAAAGGCAAAGAAAACTTGAAAATGAAAAATTAGAATCTTACACTTCAGTGCAATTCACTGTCTAGAAGATGATTTTTTATTAAGTCATGTGCCTTTTTTAATTTTTAAGACTGATGCATGAGTAAGATAGATAGAAAACCACAAATGGAATTATTCCTCTGTCTTATCTGGAGCAGCATGCCCTGATTACTAAGTTAGTACTTTCTGGAGCATCACACCCTCTGAGCCTGTCTTGTTAATGGTTCTCACTGGGGGTAAATATTATCTGGATCAAATAGCAGCAAATGAGGACTACTGCTTTCAGCAGCAGGCAGTCATGCGAAGTTCCTTTTATTTTTTGTGCCAAAGAATAATTTAATTATAGATATGAATTGGAATGGCTTAAAGAGGAGAGAGCATAAAATCTCAAGCTAGCCAAACTAGAAAAAAAATTATTTTAAAAATAACTGGGAAAATTATGAGGCGATTGTACTAGCAGGTTTCTTTGTGCTTTGTTGTGTTTTTAAATCTAAAATTGGTGATGGATGAGAGGCACCTCTAGAAGTTCATATGGAACAGGAGCTGGATTCAGGTGTTTTGACTTGCCCTGTGGAGAAATTTGCCTTTTTATGGAAAATACAAAGGAAATACATATGTTCTTTAAAAGAAGGTTCTATGGCCAAGTTCATGAACATGAAGGAGCCTGATGTTTCCATATATGAGGAAAATATGATTAAACAGAAATGGAAGAACTTGAGTTACTTTTGAACAGGACATTTTGGCTTAATATATAGTTTCCAGTTTTTCCACAAAGGTGATGATTTGCAGACAGCCCTTGTTCCCTCTGGCCTGTATCATTTCTGTCGTATGAGTGTGGTGCTTTGACTTTATTTAGTTTAAGTGAAGAATGTATGGAACAGCACAGCCCTTCCCTGTCGTCCTGCTGCAGACTCTGCACGTTTTTCTGTCTCAGCTACTCTAGAAGTTTAAGTATTTCCAAGTATCTATAGGAAATTTCATCTAAATGCTATCAGGACTGAATAGTGATGATACAGGAAAAATGAAGTCTCATTCAATTCATATAGTGAAGTGAGATATCAAAAAGCCCAAACCCTCAGTTTTCACTTGCTTAGTCAATGCCTTTCCCAACAGTCATTCTATCTTTTCTCCCCCTTTAGTGGAAGGTCATGTGCTTTATAACAAAACAGAAAATCTTTTCTAGCATTTGCTTGTGTTCAAAAAGAAATCAAATGCCTGAGACTGCAGTGGGCTTCACTGGGAGGTGTGTAAGAGTGAGGATTAATCAAATTAAAGAAGGTCTTCAGGTTTTCTTTGGGAAAGCTGTGATGAGTTCACCTGTGGTTGTTTTTCCTAGATAGTGTATAATGAAAATCAAACTTGTTTATATTAATATCTGTAATACTGAAATTAACTTTGACTATTACCCTGATCTAATGTCACATTTAGCTGTTATATTTAACCTGAGATCTGATGGTGAAAATAAGTGTTAAAGTAATGTAAATTCAATTTCCAGACCTTTGTTAGTCTTCAGTTATCAGGGGTTCCTGATTATTCTTAAATACCAATGGAAGTGCTTAAAGTAATTTCATATCATATATAAAATACTTCTGAATGATTACTTCAAAGGTTTGGCAGCATGTATTAAGTATACATGTAAAAATAATTTCCTTTATAAGAGAATAGTATAAGTTTTCCACTTAAACCAAAATGAGAAATTATACAATTATATTTGCAATGAATAATAAGTTTTGCTTCTCAATTTTAAAATTAATTATGTGCATTTCAATGTTACTTATATTTTTTAAGACTTATGAGGAAATTTATGATGATGACTATAGTAATGAATAACCACTTTATATAAACACACATAAAATTCCTTTAAGTATTATAATTAAACATTTAAAGGCACACACTTCCTGCTCAATCTTTTGCATATCGCATGGATAGATATGCATATATATAATTAATGAATAAGGAAGTTGATCATTGAATCATATATCTGAAGCTTTCTAAGTTGTAGCCTCAGGTACTAGATACCTCAAACATTCTCTTCCTAAAGCAATGATGTTTATACCGTTGTGTTGTGAGCAAGCCTTATCATGAATTTTCTGAAATCTGGAAAGCCTGAGGTCCTTAAAATTGTTCAGCAACTCACCTCCTTCTAGAGGAGGGAGGTAATTCCTACTGCACCAGTGATTGGATTTAACTTTTCACCTTCTGTAACAAATACAGAGATATTGTGGCTATGGAAGAAGTAGATATGGAATGCATTTTCTTCAGGAAACGGTCAAGGAAAGCTGGAGGAGTCAGCAGCTGCATTGCAAAAGAGGATCATAGTCTTGGAAAATTGAGGAAATATGTATTGATGGCAAAGTGTAGTGAATATTAAACTGATTAAAAGTGAAGATGGGGGGGGCAGGAAGCAGGATCTTGATCTGTTGATAAACAAGACCTGTAGAAGACTTGAAGTATCTCTTCCACTCTGCTTGATTTCAGCCATGTTTCATGAGACCCCTATGTAACTTCTGAGCTCTGCAATTCAAAGTGCAATCTGGTTTTAGGAAATCTAGAGAACAATATTACATGAAATATCGTCCGTGGTGTTTTTTATAATCCATGACTGTATATCAAATGTCCTTAGAAAAACAGGGTCACGAATCCAGATCATGCTGTTCTGAAGCAGTGACCTATTCAGGAGACATAACCATAATATTTTTTCTTTGTATTATTTAGCCGTGGTCCAGACTGGTTTACACTGTTTTCTTTAAATGAACATCCTTAGTTTCTCTTTGAAATTTTAAGGGTAATTTTGAAAGGATTTTCTTCCCTTCCCCATCAAGGGTTTAGTGGAACCGATCTTATACAAAATATGATGTCACCAGGAAAGAGAGCATACAGTGTGGGCTCTGCTTTCATCAGTGTGCTGATGACCTGGGGCTCTGGGATTTATTTTCATTAAACTTTATCAGTAGAAAGTCTCTTTTGTCTCTGCCTTCACAGAGTGTCTGTGAAATTGGATTTGGATGACAATGAGCTGGTTAATGCTCTGTCTAGGAAAAGCAGGCATTGCTTGTTTGGGAACTTGAGATCCATCCTTATCTGTAAGGATCTTCATGGAGGATTCAGTTTGTTCTCTGATTAGAGCTCAAATATGCTTGGTGGAGTTTTGACATGCTTTTGGGTGGATATCCAAAGATTTAACACTGGAATTTGTACTTTGCCACACCAATATAAATTTGTGTAGCTGCTCTTGGTTACTACAGGGATCTTACCTGTTGTTTTCCCTAAGGCCAGAGGGATCACTCAGTTATTGCTGCACAGGCAGAGTGCAACCATGTGGCTGTCACACAGGTTAAGGTGGTGTTTGACACTGAGTCTTCCTGCAGCCTCTGGGCTTCTCAGGTGTTTTTATCAGTTGTTGGGTTTGGTTTTTTTTTGGTAGAAGTACAGGGTCTGCAGTGGATCCTTAAGTCTTATATGATTTTGGTCCTGTTATCTCCACAGATCTTTTTGTAGCCTGTTGTTCCTCCTAGCTCTACTTTAAATGTCTTTGTTGAGGCAAGGGAAGGTTCTCAGTGGAAGAGTGATGATTGTTTAAGACATAAATCATAATCTGTCTCTCCTCTTTTTATGACAGGCTGCTCTTTCCTGTTAACTCCTACATAAAAGGCTGTTTTTTTCCTTTAATATTTTGTGTGTATTTCCCCCAGGAAAACAGTTTGTAGTAGACCTGGATGTTGTAGGATTTTTGTTTTCTAAATGGTCTTTGTCTCATATTTTACCACAACAATTTTTAATAAAGCTTTAAGATACATTTTACTTGCTTTGCTCTGTCAGCACAATACCTGGGAGGCATCCAGATTTACACCCTGTGATTCTAAGCTCACACAAAGTAAAAAGCATCCAAAACTATACAGGTAATCAGTGCTATGATTTTTAGTGATTTGGTGTTCTGAAGTGACATGAAATCAACATTTCCTAACTGGACATCACAACCTTCTTTTTTTTTTCTCTAGAACCAATTATATTTCAATGAGCAGAATATCTGCAAATACACACTTCAGTTGCAGTAGCACCAAGCCCAAATCTGCTTACACTGTAAAACGAGATGAGTAATTTGGCCTTAACTATGTCAGCCATGAGAACAAATTACTGGGTCATATTGTGTTATATTTTTTCTTTCATGCAGTGCCTTGGGCTCTCCCTTTCCATAATCCTCCAATGCCACAGGTGGCTGTTGCTTCTATTAAGAATAGATTTAAAAAAAAAAAAATTTAAAACTTATTTTACTTTTAAAGTACAGATCCCAGCTCAAGATGAAGATACTATCAAGCACAGGAGATTAAGTTTCAGACTTAACAGTGCATATAATTTAAACTTGCATGGACTTAAGGACTTCAGTACAAGTTCTTTATTGCACTGAGGATGCTCTCTGCAGCCTGGAAAGGAGTTTCGTGAGGATAACAATTTGCATTCCCAGTTTCTGCAAACCTGTGGCTGCGTCATGCACATATGGAGCAAATAGGAAGCAAGAAGATGATAGATGACCCACTTATTGTAGCAGCTGCCACCCAGTTCCTACTTGCTTTTTGTAATATTTAGATATTTGAAGAAATATTGGAAGTACAGGTATACTGTGTTTTGTTGTAAGGTAGAATCTTCAGCTACTGGAATTTATCAGAAAAGGAGATCTCTTTTGTTCCAGTCCATGTATTTTGGAAGGGATAGGCATGCTCAGGAATGTATAAAAAATAAGGATTGATCTGTAGACAAATAATTGTCTTTTACCACAATGAAAGCGACAGCTTTCAGGTAGAGAGAAATAAGAGCAAGATGTGTGAGTGAGCTATCATCCTGTAATTTAATTTAGTGTGGTCAAATATTAACTGTTGAATGAAAACTGACACAGCATAGATTTATCAGGTGAGGCTGCAAAGTACATTTCAGATTATGTTTTTGAAGCTAATGGAATTTTCTTTATGTATACCTTTGTATTAAAATATTTAATTTTAAATCAAATATTTATTTCTTCTTGCTGTTCCACCATGTAGTTTGCAAGATGTCAACATTTTCTTTAGAATCAGTCAACAATTTGTTTTATCAAAGTAAATATTTACAAAATATTTACTTTTTTAAATTACTAAACTTTATTTTCAAATAAACATGAAGGATTTGAATGTTTATTTTAACACTTGGTCTTGTAACTAATTTGTAAACATCTAACAATACTATTTGATAAAAATACATGCTAACACCTAATTTCAGTACAACACATCTGTGTGGTCTGGCAATCTGTGAGGTAATATACTTATAGAAATAACTTAGCACTTGTGTTCAAGTTAATTACAACTATTTTATTTTCTGTTTGAGTCCTAGAATTTTTAGTTTTGATTGCAATTAGCTCAAGGCCAGCCCTGTATTACCTTGGCTTCTGACTAAATCAGGCATCACAAATCATGTACCAACCTTGACATGCTCCTCATTTTTTGAAGTTAGGCATCAAAACTCCTCATGCAGCTAATCTGAGTGATAAACGTGTGCCCCCATGCACAGATGAGTGGGGAGTAAGGTTTAACTGAGATTAGAGATAGTCAAAAAGAAGTGCTGTGCAGAGTTTAATCCTATTACTGCCACACCTGTTTACCAGATAATTTTAGAAGAGTTAGAAAGTGCAAGCCCCAGTATTTTTTAAATACTGTACAAATAATTTTTTTAATAAACAGAATCACTATAATCTAAAATAATTCCTCTCTTGGCATAGCAATCATTAATTACAGAAATCTTTGTGGTCTTATACAAATACCAGGAATAGCTTAAAATTAGTCCTTAAAATATCAGATCTAAAAAGTTTCTTTTGTCATTAAAATGACTTCCATTTAAACCATGCCTTTGGGAAATGCCTCTACAAGGTTTCTAGCTTAATAAAATAGCTGAGAAAATACCTGTCTGTTGACTTTGGAAGCTGGAATGTACATTTTTATTTAATCTCTCTGCAACTAGGAATGAAGTTATCCAGACAAGATAAGTTTCTGGAATATTTGCAAGCACACTACCTACTGATACAAAGTGTGCTGAAAGGGAAGTTTCTGTCAGCTTTCACAACCTGATTTTAAACAAAATCCTACATTTATTTTTTGCCCTACAGTGAGGGGCTTCTTGGTCAGGCAGTGAAGCTAAGATCCTAATATTATACATTTATCCATGAAAATGAAATTTAACACACATTTGCCTAATACACAACATGGCATAGAAAGAGGAAAAAATGTAGACAGGTGTTTTTCTACTGTGTTATGTATAGCCATGCACATTGTAGTGGTATTAGTGGTAGTGAGGCTTGCTGGTTTAAATTGTTTATTCTGTGTATATTAGTCTGGGGACTGATCAGTGGCACTCATGTTCAAGAAAAGAGGAAATTTTAAGTATAGTAAGAATTCCCAAATGTGTACATTTGTTATGTTTTCATAGTCTCTACAATTATTCTGCTGTAAGAAAAAGCAGAAGGAGTTTCTTCTGAGCAGTCCTTAGGCACAATGTATGTTAAGTTTACTTTTTTAGCCACGGTGTACTTTGATGCTTTTGTGACTCAGTTCTGGTAACTGCCAGCCTGTTGTCCATTTACTAACAGTGATGCTTAATCCTGTGATATTCACCTGTTTTCTAGGATTTATACTGGGAGCTCCTTCAGGCAGGACTTTTTACTTCTATGTGTGTAAGACACTTGGTGCTGAGGACATTAAATTGGGCAGTTTAAGTGGTACTTAAGGATGCTGCCATTACAATGCTGTGCCTCACTAGGGGTGTTTAATTTGTGGACATTTGATATTCAGAGTTGCACTTCAGCTGGTGTTTCCATTATTTTCACTTATAAAAGCTTGGGTTGCTAATCAGACAGAAATGATTTTATAATAATGGTTTTGTAATAATTGCCCTTAAAATGAGGTCTCCTTGATTTTTATTTTATTTTTTTAATTATTGAAATTTTGTTCTTGACTATGAAATGTGAATGCATTTTTCTATTTTAGTTGAAAATAAGGTATGATGAACTACTTGAAATAAGTCATCTGCCCTTGCAAAGATGTTTGACAGCTGTATATAACCAGACACAGGTTTGCATTGTGAGTGCAACAGTCAGATGTTCTGCAGGAGTGCTGAATAAGGGGCTATTTCAGCCTTTCTTTTTAGCGCTGCTCACATGCAGCAGTGTCATTGGCAGGCATAACATTTTTGTAATTCCATGAACTCAGTGTCTTGAGTGTGTGAGTAAGCCCTAGAACACAGAACTAGTTTGTGTTCTTTGTCGTAAATTTACCCAGTGATCTGACCAGTGAGCTGATGATCAACTGAGACAGGAAAAGATTTGGGGTTTTTGTGTGATCAGTGTGTGTATTTGAAGGGAAAACACGTGGCCCACCATCTCCTGCTAGCTCATTCAAGTGAGGAATGCTTCTGCATCTGATTCTTAGTAACTGAGGATAGCACAATGCTGCTTTGTTCAGGGTGGGAGCACACACCCCGTGTAAATGTGGGGAACAAACCATGCCGATTGTTTAGCAAGACTTAAACATGCAAAAATTGCTATATGACTCCAAAATGCATCACAGGGATTCACCCACATAGTCTTTTGTCACCTTTGTTCACAATTATCAAATATACATAAAATTGTTTCTTGCTTTCAAAATAGTTCAATTTGCTTTGTAAAGAAATGTAGTGGGCTGCTGTCCTGCTGGTGGGTGGAAGTGCATCCTGGAGCTGCTTCTGAACCTGAGGATGGATTTCCTTAAAAGCAGCTTATTACAACAAGGTGTTAGAAAGCTGTCAGGTACATACAATTGTATGATAGTCCAGATGGTAAACAAAACCAAAACACAAGATAGAAAAGGAAATTACTATTTGTTGAAAAGCCTTTTTTTCTTTCACTTTTTATATCCAGGTAAAAACTTAAGTGACAATCAGTTCAGAAGCCCATGGAATATTTTCACCAGAGGTCATAGGTTACCTCTGATATGTCCCTAAACTGTTCTTCTCAACTCATAAATATCTCTTATTTAGCAGAGTGGCAAGAGTTACTGATTTCCAGTACATTCTTTTAGAACTAGAACTTTTAAACTGTGTCTAGTGTTGGTTTCCATTAGAAGATCTGAAGCAAGTGACAAAGGTTGCTTTTGTGCCTGCGTTTGACCTGTTGGTACTTTACATTTTAAAGCTGGGGTTCTTTTTAATAATTAGTTTGTAAAATCTATTGCATAGATTAGGTGGAAAACATAACTTCTCTTTCTGTTTAGGTAGCTTATGGCTTCATGTTACTATTAGTCTTCAAATAAGATCACGTAATTTTTTTTTTAAATCTGGGAGTTTATAGGAGTGCAAATGTGATTTTAAAAGTCTCCATGCTAGGGAATATACTGTTTCATATCAGAATATCCAATTGTTATTATCAGAATATTATTTCATTTAATCTCACTTGTTCCATTAAAATACTAGAAATCCCTTAAAACTTACATCAATGTGGAACTCTTCAGAATTTGTACATGATAATGAAGAGTCATGACATACCTTTGCAGAGATGTTTTGGTTGTTTTTTTTTTTTTTTTTAAAATAAATTGTATCATCCCTTATTTTCAGAATTTCAGGTAATAATTCAACAGATAAGTCTAAATAAGTTGAGTTGGCAGAGACCCACAAGGATCATTGAGTCCAGCTCCTGGCCCTGCACAGCACCATCCCCAAGAATCACCACTTGCCTGTGACAGATATATGTACATATATATGGAAATAATGTCTGCCACTTATGATGTTCCATGTATCATAAAGTAAATCCTATTCATAGCTGTGTTGCATTCTTCTGATGGTTCTTTATGGTTCATGAATTCATCAAGACTAACATTTTCCTCAGAGCTGGTTGCTGGAGCACTATTTATATAGTCCTATAGTGTAATTTTAGCTCACTAAATAACTTTCCCTCAGGAAGCATGATCAAAGTGCTTTGTGCCTTTAGTTATTGTCAGTAACCAGGACAGTTTCTAGTGGAGTCTTTGGGAAGGGATGATTTATGATGTTTTGCTGGAGGCCACACAGGGTATCTTTGTCTCTTGAGACTTGGGGAACTCCCTCTTTGCTTAAGAAAATTTCTGAGTCTCATACTTTATTAACATCTGCAAGTATTCACTCTCTATCAGTATCTGGTGTTAAGTAACATGGCAAAAGCTCTTTGTGTTTTTCTATTTTCTCCTAATTGTTTGTTCTAATAAACTAACTTTTGGTATAAAAAATTATCAAGAAGATTCAGAAGTTAATGAGTCTAAAGAAACATCTGTTAGAAGGACTTTGATTACCATGCATTTCCAGGGAAATCAGAACATAAGGCAGGACAGCTGATGAAGGGTCTGTTTGGCTTAAGCAAATGAATAATGTGGCCCAGGACAGAGGATCAGCTTTTCAGTCAGATCCTAATAAGCAATGCATTGTTTTTGGCAGTTAACCCCAGATGCTAAGCTGGTGTCAACTGCATTGTTCTGTCCTTTTTCTCATGTCAATGTAATATGTTCATCCTGGCAGGATCCACTTTCCCTGTTATTTTTTCAAGGCACCGTACCCAGAACATTTTATCCAATAGGCTTAAAAAATACCTGTCCCTTGTCTAGAATCTAAATGATTTCCAGTCTAAAATGAAAGCTCTTAAATCAACTTTATGCCATGCTGTAAAAGAAAAGGGTGGTGTCTTCTATATTTAAAAAAAAAATCTCAGGTTTTTTTGTGTAATGTATCTTTTTATTTCTCCCTCTCTCCCTTTATGAAACTATTAAAAAGTTAAAACTGCTTTTTCTACAAGGGTTATAGACATACAAAATAAGCTTTTATACAGCAGGCACTCAGGCGAAAAAAATAAAGGCAACAATACTTCTTACACAGTGAAACTTAAAGCACATTTATTAATCATTCAGGCCCAGATTTACTGTTCTGCAGCCAGTACTTGTATTCTGACATGACAAACAACATATAATGAAATGGACATATGTAATTATAACAAAGGGGCAAGAGTCACTCCTGAAGTTCTCATTGATGCTCATCCTCCTTTACAGCACTGATTGCTTTAAACATCTCTTTATTAACACAGAGGTGCTGAGTTGATGAAAATTGGTCAAATACTTTTTAAATCAGACTAGACATGGCATGAGGCATTTGATAGAACCAATACAAACAAGTTTACAACCTGAGCACTTTGAAGGGAGGTTGTGGTGTGGTTTTAAATCAGTCTGATCCGGGGGAGGTGGGGAGGAATGGTGTCTATAAAATAACTTTTCTCCAGAATTTGGAATAAGGGGATACTTAAAGTGATATCTTGGAATGTTCATGGGATATTTTTGCAAACATAAAGCCTGTGTGTATGTAAATTGACTTTACATCTTTTGCCTGTAGCTGGTTCTGTAAGGTGAAAAGTTGATGGGAGTTGGAGAAAAATGTGCCCAAGAAGGGGATAGTTGAAAAATCTCTGTGTATGGCAGCCCAGTGTTATCTGTAATGATGCCTGTGGTGTGGAAAGCAGCAGAATGTGGATCCTTTTCTGTATAAACTGAAAGCTGTGGTGTGTTCCAGTATTCCTCACTGCCTGATGCCTCCCCCAGCTCTTATGGCTCTCCTGATCCACTCCAGCCTCAAGTTCCAACCTTGAACAACTTCCCCCTGCCTTGCTCCTGAGCATAAATATTCTTTTAGTGCTAAACATGTGTTTCTTTCTTTGTCATTGGATAGAGTAAAATTGTTCCCATTTGTTCTGAAGTTGCTTTAGTATAACCTGGCTCAGTGCTTATAATTCCTTTTTGATCAACCTGATCCATTTTGCATCAATTCAGCAGAATTGAATTTGGTCCTTAATATTAGGGACATCAAACTCTGTTTCCAGGGTTGTGCAGAGCAATTAAAATGGGAGTTTTCAGGACAATTTTTTCTTGATAGTTTTCTGCTCTGCTGAATAACAGATGATATCACCCAGCACTTGGCATATTCATTTTAACTTACATATAATTATTAAATCTTAAAATAATTTTAAATATTAATCTCAAAACTATTGTATTCTCATTCTGAAAAAAATGGTTGGTTATTAAAATAATATTTTTTGTATTAGATCCAATTCTATCTTCCATAGTTTTAAAAGTTGCTATTACTTTTTTAGTTCCTGAATTTCTGTTTTCCCTCTTTTGTTCAAAAGATTGCTTAATGGGAATAGTGACCATGTAGTCAATTTACTCCCTCTTAAAATTAATATTGAGGATATATGTCAATGAGTTTAAAGGAATGTTGGTATTCATCATGAGTGAGTAGAAGCAGACCATTAATATTTTCTTTTAAGAGCAGAGTTATTTTTGAGACTGAATCTGTCAAAATTTCAAATTTTGATGAAAGACTTTTAAAATTCAGTCTTCTGAATTGCAAGGTTTCTGTAGTTGCATTTTCCTTCTGCAGTAGTTTTTAATTTGGGAATCTGGTTATTGGCTTATAACAGAGTCCAAATTCAGTATTATATTTAAAATTCAATATTGATGAATACTTATTTAGCTCTATTGGTACAATAAATAGATTTGGGTAATTGCTACCCGCACACTTTATTTTAAAATAACATCTACCTTATGTTTTCAATGTTTTCAAGAAATTATATAAATGTAGTGTCAGTATATGGAACTTTTGATGATGTATTTTACCTGAGTACCTTCTTAGTAACTTAGCAAATTGCTGATACAGGGATAGTTCATTGTGTTTTGAATTCCAAATTGTCCTTTAAACGCAGCAAATAAAGATCTTGGGAAGGCAGAGGGAAATTAATCAATACTTCTACTCTTGGAAAAGCACAGAGACAACACCAGATTTCTTTTTTACCAACCCAGAACCTTCAGGGAGACTCTGGGTCCAGAAAATTGCAGTTGAGCAGTAATGGTAATTACTACTTCTGTTTTAGTTTGGAGTAAAATTAGTTCTGCAGTTATAGGAAAAAGCATTTAATGGATGTTAGTAATGGATGTTAGTAATTTACAGTCTGTTGTCTGTGTATGGGGGTTTTGTTTGGCTGCACTTTTTTTTTATCCTGATACCACCTTTTTTTGGCAGTAAATTGGAATTCATTGATAAACAGACATTATTCCTTTGAGGTTAGTACTTCAGGCACTTACACCTAAAGAGATTTTCATCCTCTTTACTCTCACTTTATGGCAACGTTCAGTATAGCTGGTAATGCTATTTTCTGAAGGCTGACTGAGAATTGTAACAGGAGCTGCATTATATAGCTAAATGCTTCTTTTTAAATTTTTTTAAATGCTTGAATGCCTCATTCAGATTATCTTTTACTCTTCATCAAAAATTAAAAATTATAATATAAACTCTCTGGACCATAAACCCCTCTTTTCTTTCCTCTGTTTGCACAGCAGCTAATGCAGAGAAGTCCTGGCTCATGGCTTGTAGGCAATAAACTGAGTATAAAAATAATAATACAATTAAATTCAACTTTCCAGCAAATGGATGATGTGCAGTCAACATCCGTGAGGAGGGGCTTTGTTAACAGACACGTTAGGTGAAATGGAAATTACTTTCATTTTATTAGAACTGTGTTTCTCTTGCCTTCACACTTTACTTCCCATTTTGCTACTGCTGTTGAGGCAGAGCTAATGAAAAAGAACAAATGATAATATACAGTGGAGATCAGCAGAAATTGAAATCATTAGGCTTTGCCAAAATAAAAAGCACTGACCTATTATTGGAGACTTAGTCTATTCCTTTTTGTGATGCCTTTGTGTTAGTTCTCCAGTTTTTGAAAAGTAGGAGGGCACTGCATCTACTTTTACAAATATTAACTTTTTTATGCTACTTTTACAAATATTCACTTTTTTAAAATTTGCAAATATGTGAGTGAGGAAGGCCTCTGTGGATTGTTAGTTGTCCTTTATTGCTCTGAATTCTTTTGAATTACTACATTTCATACAAATTACTCTGGAGTCTGTGTAAATAAATACTGATTGTCCCACAAAATGGATGGTACAAGGGCATGCCTTCCATGTTACTGTTATTAAAATTCTTCACACAACACCATAATGTGAATATAATTCCAGTATTTCTCCCTTTTCAACTTGTTCCTCAACAACTTGGGGGCATCTGCAACTTCTTCATGGTAGAGTTTACACCCATTTCCAAAGTTAAGGCAGATGCAAATCAATCTTTTTCTTAGAGTTAGTGTTTGAGCCAGTCCCCTGCTTTTGTGTCACATGTCCTAAAATAAGGAGGCCTTCAATTTGATTGCATCTCTTTGGCCTGCTGATGCAGCACTGTGCCTGGATAGGCACATGTGCACTGTGCTTAGTTCAGTGTCTAAAAGCAATGTTGGGTATCAGAAGAATCTTATTTCTCAGTTGCATATAAAAACTGTCATTTTTTCCCTGCAAGCAATAAATTCTGACATATAAGCCTTTATTTGTTGTTTTGCTGTAGCTAGGACGCTGAGGGATCATCCACTGAGACCTCTCTCCATTAGGAATTTGCTGGTGGTAATACACAGGATGGAAAAACTCCGATTCTGAACCACTGGCTCAGAGATAATCAGCAGGCAGATCAAAAACTTGCAGAATAAATTGGAGAAGAGCAGCAGTATGCTGAGCTGTTATCAAAAGCCACGGACCCTGAGTAAATGTTTCACAGGATAATGTCAGAGGCAAGGCTCGTGTCACGTTTAAGAACATGTCCCAGTTGGCTTCTCTGGCCCGTGAGTGCCGGATTTTAAATGCTTGTAGTTTTTTAAAGCGTTCGCTATAAAAATTGGTGAGGAGTTTTTTACTCATCCCATGATATTATGTTTGCCTTTTATATGCAGGGAAAGTAGGACTAGCTTGTCTTCCCTATTTGCATAGGAATTCTTCTGTGCTTGTGCTAGTAGTAGGTTCATATCTGTGGCAGTACATTAATACCTGAGATCCTTGTTCTTCAGCTAAATTGCTTTTTAGCCCCCTTTTTGGCTTTACTCTTTGTGCTACTTTAATATAGAGACATCTACCTGTACATGTACATTATCTTATCTTATCTTAGCATTCCATTAAAATCCACATAGGTTTTGCCCCACACCTAGGAAGAAACTAGATTAAATTTCCTAAAATCTTATTTTCTTTAGAGAGTTTGTGCTCTGTGTGTATATGTCTTTGCATCGAGGAATATTTACTGCTCTGGTATGGCCTGCATATAGATCCTGGAAAAATCTTGCAATTTTAGAATTCCTCTGTATATTTTCAGTGTTTTTATTTTGCATTTGACAATTATCTATAAAGAAGAAAATATTATGATTTTTTATAACATATATTTATTTTCTCACAGTAGTTGAAGGAAAAGAGTGGGAAATTTTAGCTTTTGTATTTTTGCTTATTAATCTTATGAAGATGACTAAATCTCCTATGTTTTTGTTCTGGCTTGTTCACCACCAGCATGGTCGATCAGGCAGCTCCCAAGTGGGGTCAAATGCAGGATGCTCTTTTTGTCTCTACTCCAAAACTGAGGGAATATTTGCTGAACCAAAACAAGGAGTGTGCCACCACTGAGTGCACAGCTTGTACCATCCATAATGGCCTGCAGCTGTGTCAGGGAATGTTTGGGTTGGATATTAGGAAAAGCTCCTTCACCCAAAATGTGGCTGAGCACTGGAACACCTCCCCAGGGAAGTGGCCACAGCCCCAGGGCTGCCAGAGTTCAAGGACAGTTTGGAAAACAGGCACGTGGTGGATTCTTGGGGCTGTCCTCTGCAGGACAGTCAGGAGTCAGAATCAATGATCTTTGTTGGTCTCTTCCAACTTGGGATATTCTGTGATTCCATGGTTTTACCCCTGCTGCCTCTGCATTGTGGCTGTGAGGGCACTGTCGGGAGGTGAAGGTGGGAAGGAGTGCAGGAAGGGCTGTTCCTACACAATTTCTGAAGAAAAGAGCAAAACCATCCCAAATCTGCCCCTTCTGAGGGAGAAGAGACAGGAAGGAGACATCATGGCAGAAGCCCAGCTTGCTCTGGTATCTGCATGGAAGGGAGGGCAGGAGGGACAGCTCGAGGGACAGAGGGAAGAGCTCCTGCCCCTCGAGTTCCCCGTGGCTGCAGAGCTCTGCTTGGGCTCCTTCCTGCAGTCTGCTCCATCAGGGCTTTAGCTGAGGTCTTTCTACCCATGGATTCTGTTACAATATTAAATATGTCTTAAATCAGCTGTTACAGTACTGGGCAGCTGAGAAATAACCTTGTAAACATTTTCCATTCATTTTGTATTTGTTATTGCTTTTGTTTTGCAGAAACATTCTCGTGGTTATAATATTTCTTGTTGTGTTGGGGTTTTTTTATTAATTTTTCTATTATTTCTCTTCTTCATAGCATTCCCCAATGATTGTATTCACAGTAGTGTGTTGTAATAAAAATGTGCAATATTGTAGAGATCAGTATGTGCAATTTTCATTGATAATAATAATAATGAATTAATAATTTTTCTATTTCTCTAGCTCTCTAGATTTGAAATATTTTTAAATATTTTAAGTGTGCTCTTTGGATAGATTGTAAATATTTTTTTAATGTAGCATCAAATACTTCCATAACATATAAGCAGAAACGTTTTCTAGTTTAATATTAAAATGGAGGTAAAAATAAGCCTCACAGAACGATACAACAGAACTGAATTAAATCCCCAAAGTGAAAACGATCAGACAGAAGGGTGAAATGTCAGACCTGGTGTAACCCACTTCATTATGCCTCGTTTTCACAGTGCTCACACAACAGTGGATGATCTTAAACATGGTAATTGAATAATTATGACTCAGGATGTTCTGCCTTAGGGCATAGTTTCTGCTTTTCCTGATGTGGCAAATAATGTACCGTGTCATTTTGCATTAGCAAACACAGCAGCCAAGCTCTCTGCACTGGTACAATTGTCTGAGGCACCAAGCTAAAGCACAGCCCTCCAAAACCACCTCCGTGGAAATCCAGATATTTAAGGAGGCTTTCACGTATCCTAAGTCTGGCTGATGTCTGCAAAGTTTTGCATCATATAGCCTTGGGGTTTTTTTAGCAGAAATAGCAAAATGCCCAGTTACTTGAGGAGTATGTGGCAACTTGGTGTGCAGGTTGGTTTGTTAAAGTGGCTAAAAATTGGACCTTTTATTCGAAATTGCATGAAACTGTTGAAAAAGCATGCTGTATTGAGCCACGTGTGTGTGTGTATATATATTAGTATCATTGGTGACATTTCTCTTATATAAATTTTCTTTGAGAAATGCAGCTGAAATGGATGGCCCACATTAGGGTGGTAGATAGAGGTTTACTCTTTGAAAGGTAAATATAATTTATGTCCAGGTGAAGTGGTGTTAGAGGTCCTTTTTGCCTATTGTAAACTGCAGGTCCAGCCTCTATTTTTGCTTCATCACAGATTGATTCTTCTGCACTGCTGGTGAGTTTGCCAGTGGCAGCTGAGGTGGTGTGAAATGAGTTTGCTTCTGGACAAGGAGTGCCCCAGGAGAGAAAAACCAAAGAGCTGCTTTGTGCAGCTGGGTCACAACTACCAATCTTCATTTTATATGTTGAAGGGCCAAAATGTTGTCTGGAAATACAAGATTAGCAAAAAAATCCCAGAGTAAATTCAGTAAACTGTGTGTCATCTCTCACCATGGCTGTGTTTTACTTCACACAATTCAGTTTTGTTTATTCTCTGTTTAAAAATTTATGTAATTCTTTGATGTACAGTAGGATCAGAAACATTTCTGAATGACTTCAAGCTATGTCTAGAATTAGCAAAATCCTTGAAATTATGGCAATGATCCCTACCCTAAATGTTTCTCATTATTTGTTACTAAAGCTAAATAGCATATTCTTCAAAAATACTACTTTATCTAAATGTCAGCTTTGTATGAGAAATGAGATATTTCAGGGAAGCTTTCCAATGAGTGAGTGAGAAATGGAATTATTTTGCTTTGGGCCAGGTGAGCATTGATCTCTGAAATGTTCAGAAGATGCTGCAATTCCAGGTAGCTCTCTGTTGTGTATTTTGACACTTTTTTCATTAGAGTAAACTGGCTTACAGGTCTCAGCTTGTCCAGCAGCCTGTGGCCAGCATGATTCTTCAGTTCACTTTCCAACTGTATTAGAAAGTCCTCTTCACTCAGCTGTGAAAGCCTAACATGCATTGGAATTAAATAGAATACATGAAATTTGGGACACCTATATGTATGTAAATTATTTGCATTTAACTTGCTAAAGAAAATCATGTTTTGTATGTTTGAACTAGCTCAGTATCTGAAACAACCCACTGTACACTGTGGGGAAAAAAATGCCAATATCCTGCCATCCTTTCCTACTTGTAGTTGCAGTGAATGCTGGTATAATTATTACATGGGCTGGTGTATCTGCTTAAATAACTGTATTCATATATACATTTTATATTAGGCTGAATACAGAGAATTTTAAAATATTTTAGTTACTCCAAATCAAGCTATTTATATTGCAATACAGGTAGTAGATGAAAATGTAAAGAAAGCGTTTCTATTCTATGAGATTCAACTGTTTTATCCACTCCTAAATACTGCAGAGTGTTCCTTTATGCAAATCCCTCTAACTAGTTAAATATTTTGTTGTGTTAATGCTCGAGAGAGGGAATCAAACTGTAGAATAAAATCCACTTGTCTCCACTTTGTCTATGCATGACTGAAGGCAAAAATATTTTCAGACACAGAAAGTTAAATGTATCAGAAAAACAAAGCAGAATTTCTCATTAAAGGAGAAGTAAATAAGGGGGATTTTTCATTGACAAGGTATGGATGCCATCCTGGTTTAGCATAACTGGGACCTTGTCAGTCTGAGTGGTGTCAGCTCTCATTCTCAGCATGGGTCACGCTGTGATTCCTGTTTTCTGAAAACTCTGAAGGACCTGATTAGGGAAGGACCTGATCTCTGCTGGGTATGTAAGTGGTTTAGAATGCAGGGACTTAATAATAATAATTGAGATACTCAGCTGCAGTAAGCCTTGATTTATTGAATATAAGTGAAGAAAAGAGAAGTAGCTCAAGCTGTGTTTCAACATCTGTGAATTCCAATGACTTTTCTCTCTTTTCTCTGGACTAATTCAGGTACAAACCATTCATTTCTGAGCACCAAACCATATAACCTGTACTTTTGTAATCAAGCCAGAATTTTTAAAATAAAACCATATTTTTAAAACCATGCTGGAGCATGTGTAAACTGATGGTCAGAAACAGTGGGTTTTCAAAAAGGGACCTATTTTATTTTCAGCATAGAAAGAGATATGACAGACAAGAAGACAATTTAGAGTGTATATTTTAGAAATTTGGACTCTGAAACCAACTGATGTAACAGAGAAAAACATAAATAATCACAAATTGTTTTAATCGGTATATTCACACTATATCTAAAATTTTGGTACAGCCTAAGGGAGGATTTTTGGATGTGACTGGTGGCAATTGCAAAGAAAATAATTTGATCAACCATAATTTTCATATATTGATTTCTATTGAAGCGCCTTTTATTGCACTAGCATTTAAATAACCATGTTTAAGAACTGTTGACATCTTTTCCCTTTCAAGTTTCAGAAAATTAGGTCAAAATTTCCCTCCATCAAAAACTGAGAAACTCAGAAATGACTTTTGCCTGTAGGACAGGAATGAAAGCACGTTATTTTAAAGGCCAGTGAAATATAACTGCAAGCAAACTTTTACTGTTGAAATCATAACACTCATTCATCAGAATTCAAATAGAAGGGAATCAAAATGCTGATAAATTAGAAAACAAGGCAAATATTCAAATCCTCTTTAAAAATTTAATAACTTTCTAATAAGGCTGTATTTTTACAATCAATAATTTGTAAGTGCAAGGGTATCCCTGTATGAAACCAAATTTATTAGTACTGTTTGCCCACCTTTTGTGTTTGAGCACAGACAAAGCAGCAAATGTCAAACAGCCACTTAGGAGTTCATATATAGAGTGGATTTTTGTATTTGTATCATGGATGTTGGCAATGGTAACTTCATGCTAAAACTATAAATTGTCATAAAACAAAAATATTAGAACTTTTTCTAATTCCTCTGATTATTCATAAAATGAACAAATTACCTGTGGGGATAATAGGATTCTTTGAATCTTGAACCAGGTAGAATTTTGGAAAAATTAATCAATCACCAAAAACATCCAAATTATTTGTAGGGACCTGTTTGGAGCTACTTACCCAGGTAAAAGTAGCTCCTGTGTACTGACCCTCAAAAATGGCCATACAGGACATGAAGGACAAGATGTGGTTGCAGTAACCTGTGTCTGTTTTTAATTTGGTAGCACAGTTTAATAATCCACTGAGTGGGGCTGTTCAGTCTCCCTTTGCCTCTCATGAAGGTGTCTTTGCTGCGGGATTTTCATGTTGCCTTCTCCTAATACAAATGTTAGGGTTGCACATAAGAAAAATCACAGCTGATGCTTGGTCTTTCAGCCCTGTACCCCAGCACTGCCAAGCTGCCTGCTGCTATATAAACTGGATTTTCCACACTAGTATAAACTGTGGGCATAGAATGGCTCTATTGAGCCATCAAAGCAAGATTTCCTCCTCCATGAGAAGCTCCAAACCCCCTCCTAATCTGGTGAGGAAAAACATCCTTCTCTTCTCCTGATGGCCTTAGCTGAGGGTTTGGGACCTCTTAGCAGTGCACAAGATCCCCAGTGCCAAATCTGAATAGTTTGTCTTAAGCATTGAGCACTGGTGGAGAAACTTCTGCACAGGTGCAGAGAAACTGCAATGGGGGCATTGTCCAGAAATTTCTCCTGTAGTACCTTCAATGGCTTCTGCAGCCACCTCATTTATGTGTGGCAGGGAAGGATCAGACAATCCTTTCAGGTTATCACATCCCAGCACTGCTCTTGTACTTCACACCTTTGTGGTCTTTCAGCTCACTTTCACTGACAGGAGTCTGAACTTTGCTTCACAGAAAGGAGCTGCCTCCTCTGCAGTGTCCCAGGCTTCCCTGCTGCCATTTGGCATTTTGAGCCTGTGCTAGAGCTAATATTGAGTGTGATCCTTACCCAGATGAACAATAGAGAAGGTTTGCTGGTCCTCAGTTAAATAGGAGAGAGCATATAAATGTTTCCCTGCAGAAGTGAATATCATCTTGAATTCATATTTGTTGGTTAAAATATATCTATTTAAATGAGAAAGTTCACATAATCAAGAAATATCTTCTTCCATGTTAATAATCAACCAACCACCACAGCCCCAAGTAAGAAAGTCAAAACTCATGTTGAAGGGTTTGAGCATTACATTTTAGACTACTTCCCTAAATTCCAAATAAGTAGAGAAAATTAATTAGCCAAATCATCATTGTCATGCTCTTTTTAAGGAGCTCCTGAGGGCAAGTCCTTGCTTTGCATGCACTGTGATAAATATAGGTCCGCTGAGAAAAATCATTGAGATGTGTGGCACCTTTAACTCATAGATAATATCTTTGTTTCCTTTTGTTTCACAGTTAAGGATGTTACCGGCTATTTTTCTTGGTAAATAAATTTCAATTAATGAAATTCCAGCTGTCTCACATATTATGGTGGTGTAGATTTGAAAACATTTAGCAGATGCCCATATAAAAAAAACTATTAACGCTTAGCAGGTTCCCTGACATTTTAAACCAATCCAGCTGGAAACAATAGCAGAAAACAAGTCCACATTGTTGAAAAATTTAGAGCTCTCTCTAATGCAGGTAAAGAGTCCCTATGCAGAAAGTGACTTACTGTTGCAGAATATAAAAATGCCTGATATTTTCAGTTTTGTAAGAGGACCATCATATTTTGTTGTATGTATTTACTCTTTATACAAACTGTACAAGATGGTATATAAGAAATGAGCCAATTAAGATTCCAGGTAAGAGATAATTGTCTCAAGTTTTTGCTCCAACTAATCACTCCTAATATCATGTGAGAGTTTCTAAAAAGTAGCACTCAGAAATTCTGATAATTTATTTGTCCCTAGGCATTTTAATCTGATACAATTATTTAAAAAACCCTTTAAGACTGCCATAAAAATCCTATTAGTAGTTCACTACTTAAAATCCTACCAGTAAAGTCAAGCTTGGGGAGGAAGTAAAGGAATGGGAAAGATGACCTTGACTTGCCTAAAGCTTGCAGTATTTAATTTGGAAATGGGCCATATTAGAGGAAAGCAGGTAAAAGCGACATGCACGTAATTCCAATGTGCACAGAGACTGTGTGGAAATATACTTTGGGAAGTCCCTGCTCATTCTGGTGAAGTAATCTTTGCAATATATGCATTTTAAAATTCCTACATTAATTTTCCTGTGTTTAAAAAAAAAAAAAAGAGAAGAGGGAAACTGAATGCTATGTGGAAAAGCGTCTTCTTTTTGTTTCTTTCTTAGGATTTACTGTGGGTAGAAACAGTAAAGCTGACTTTTCATCCTTGTTGTGCAAATTCCCCACTATGCAGTGCTAACACGAGACCCATTTTCTGTTTGAATCCGTCTAAACCTCTAAACCACAATTTAAATGATGCACAGTGCTTGTGATCGCATCCATAACGAAGGGATGAATTCTTAATATAAAATGGTTTGTGATGTTACATCTGTGTAAGGTCCTTCAGTGCTTTCCTATGCTTCACTGTGATTTAAGTTATTGCATTGTCAGTATCTCTGAATAACCATGGCAAATTCAAATTTAAAGTCTGTCAGTTGGAAGGTAAATTCTAACAATTTACTGATAGTGATTTTACTTTAAGGTAGCTAGCCTCTGTCCTACCACATACAGTTACGATAGCATTCCATGAGTCCACTCATCTATTTTAAGGATTTAACTGCAAAGGTAAATCACTGTGTAAGATGGATGTATACAGAACAGATTCTGTAGGACAGTGACTGCAGAACTGCTAAAAATATGTTGAGTACATTGCTTCCTTCAATGAGGATGAGGGCTGTTGGATCAAAGCAATGAGAGAAACTAAACGTGGCTGGAGTGTTTGGCCCAGCTGAAGTGGCTGCTCAGACAAGCCTTCCATTCCTGTGACACAGAAGTGCTGTGCTTCCCTCTGACTGTGTCATTGCCACAATCCTGTACTTGGCTGTCCTCTCTGTTGTAAATTAAAATAGATGAAAGCTGTCGAGCCAAGCCTGTGATAGAGGCTAATTTGATGTGATATAATTGATGAACTCTAAATCGTCCCACTTCTCTCTCTTGAAACATTCTGACTGGAGCTCAAAATGCCAGGGTGCTTTGATTTACACTCTGTCACTTTTATATTGAAAGTCTGAGTGTAGCAGCAGTGAGGGATTAACTTCTTCACAGTATTTCTTTCTAATCTGTAGAGTATGCACACACACAGGCTGCAATCCTTGTAAGAACAGTACTGGGAAAGTCAGATTTCCTTGTTTGCAGCTGGTTTGTGCACAAAATTATTAAGATTAATAGAATAGCAACCTGACTTCTGCTGCTATAGATATTGCCAAGGTAGTCTCTCGGAATTAGTGTTGCGCTTCTTATTTCAGAACTGAATTTTAAACTTTTTGGTATAGTTAATGCTTGAAAACCCTCTATTTCTGAAATTCTGATATAGCTGAAATATTTTAGGAGATTAGACAGGTTCTCGTCCCTTTAGCTTTCTAGGTAGCAGCTTAACTCTTAAAATAATTATCCACAGAAATGTTATACCTTTCAGACTTTCTGCTGTCACCAGTTTCTTGATTTTTGTACTTTCCTGTTCAAGACATTTGAACGTAGAGCAAACTCTCTTGGTTCCTTGGTTTCTTTCAAAGGTAAGGGATGCTCAGTGCCCTTGATTTCTTAGCTGTCTGGGAGTGGAAAGCTTTTCCATCAACTTTTAATGTTCAAGTATTCTTGAGCAACCCCCATTAGAAGTGTAGCATCTCACATCTGTTAAATCAGTTGTTTCAAACAGAAGCAACAGGAACAAAGGAGAGCTGCTTTAATTCACAGTATTACTCTGATCCAACAGCAGAACTGCATCAGTTTCAGAGCCTCTTGATCCCCTGCACAACAGGAGCTGGCTCTGCCCACATGCCATTCCCCCCAGCAGTGCGTGCCAAATTCTTGCTGACCTGGGCACTCACATATGGTGAGCAAAGCTGTGAAGTTTGAAATACTTCTTTGGCTAGCACCCAGATTTTAGATGGGCATCCTAGTTTCAAACACCTTCTCACTGAAAATGCCAAGTGGGTGGGATTTGTTATAAGGAATTTCTGTACATTTGCAGCGACCAGACTTTTTTTTCTGATCTTGGCTATAACTTAAAACTATGTCTTTGCTAATGATTTATAATTGAATGGCTGATGTGAAAAATACTGGTATTAAAACTTCTGCTGGATGCAGTGGTTGAGCTAAAAATGAGGGTCGTTTTTAATGAAAAGGGAGTTAACAACCTTGTAACACAGGGTTAAAATTTGTAATGCTTTTATAGAAGGCCTTTACTCACCCAGGACAGTAGCACCAGGTACTGTAGCTTAGCCATTCAGCTCTTGACAGTGGGGATTTATGTGAGTCAGGGCATTTCCATCCTGACACAGGCAGGAACACTGGTCAAGGTTCCTCTTTTTGGTCCCCTTTGCAAAGCAGTGACAATGATGGTTATTCAGCTAAATACTCTAAAGATTAAAGCTTGAAAGCATTTAAAGGCATCAGTCAGTCATGGTACATCACCAGTTTAACTTTCTTAATGGTGATATCATTTATGCTTTAAGGAGCTTCTAAAGGATCACTTTAGGAAAGTTATATGATTGTCAGTGGTGCTGCACCTAAAAGTTTAATTTACATTGTCACTTTATCAGTGTACCAGTAATCTCAAATAATAGGTGGTTTTAAAGAATTAGAGGTAATAATCAAGGCAAACTTCACCTTTGCTGGAGTACAGCCCGGTTTTCCCACTCAGGATTATTATTTCTCTTCTTTTATACGTTTTGTACTGTTTCAATTTCATTAAAAATTAAGAAAAATAAATATAACCCTTGAATTCAATGTCATCTGGAAAGAAAATCTGAATATTTTGATCACCTGAAGTGACTGTGGGGTCTGGCATCCAGGTACCTTTCAGACATTTCAGCTTTTTATAAATTGGCCTAGCTCCAATTCAGTCATTATAATTTGGACTGCAACTTTTCACATCACTTCACAAAAGAAACAAATCCAGTGTCTACTGGTTTTTTGTCATGCAGGTTAAAAAATGCATTGACATTGTTTGCAAATTAAGATATACATGTCCTGCACTTTACCTTCTCTTTAAATTAATACTATGTACACTGCTTTTTTCTGACTTTCTCTGTGCTAGGGAATAGTCTCTTTTTTAAAATGCTTTAGTTAGGGCCTCCTTAGAAAGGTTCTTTAGTACCTACAGTAAAAATGGGGTACAATATCAAGCAGTAAAGCAGAAAAATGTGCAGGAGAATGCTTGCTAAATATTTTCAGATATCAAAACCTGGTTAAATTTATTTCAGAATATGTAGAGAATTGGCTAAGCACATATGTGATTCCAGAGCCTCTCAGGGTTCCAAGATTTCAAGTATGACCAGAGATAATTCCCATCTAAGTAAAGAAGAGGGCAAAGGAAGGGCTGGGCAATTAGGCACCAGCCAATTTATCATGAATTCTTGGGAAAGTATTGGGATAAAAATTTTTTTACATGATGTGTAGGAATGTAGAAAAAACAACAAAACAAAGAAGTGAGGCATTTAATGTTCTTTTTTTCAAGCACAAGTTGTGTCAAGCCAAACCCAGTTTCTTGATACAACAGATTAACAGACCTTTTACAAAAAGAGGAAGTGAATGTCAAAGTGTGTTCTTGAGTTGTTGGATACAAGCTGTTCCATGTAAGGGAAAGGTGCATCAGGTGGGCTTCTGCTGGAGTCTGATTCTGGTATTGATTTAACAGAAAGGAGCACTGAAGATGGGAGCAGGAGTGGTGAGATAACATTTACATACCCACGTTTGTTTACAGTTGAGAATGTTGAAGGGAAACTTCAGATTTATAAAGAACTCCTGTAAAGCACACAAGAGTTTTGGGGGAGATTTCTCCTCACTTGTGGACAGAGAATGGTCTCCACTGCAGACAGTACAAGAAAAAATTGGCTTAAATTTCAGCATGGAGATTTAATTTAAATGTTCTGGACTTCTGGAGGGACTGTGGAACCACTGTGGCCTTTTTAAAAAACATAATCTGCCAGGAGAATCATGATCACACTGCCCTTGTGTAGGAGCAAGGCACAGGGGTGGACCAAGTGATCTCATGGGCACAACTTAAACCCCATTTCCTTTATCAGAACATGATTGCTATCTTTAAAGCAATTTGAATTATTTAGGAAAGAGCTGTGAATTACCAGCTTCTTGTTTGTTGTTTAAGATAAGGAACTAAAGCTGTTTTTTAACAGTTATGATAATGATGGGTAATATTCATGGTACCTCGTGTCAAAAGGCTGTAGCTTAACAAAGCATATCAACTATGTTGATAGGAAGGACTGAGATTTTGTTATTTTAAGGAAGTTTCACACTGTGGCTATTTCACTCATAAAAATGGTAGCTGTGTTTTCTAGTTCTTTGGAAAACATTTTGAAAGCAGTATTTATGTGGCACCATTGTAGATGACAGAGTTCCAAGGGGTAGTTTGCACCATACAATACTTGACTCTTTCATACTCTGAAATAATTTTAAGATATTTTCATATATTCACTTATAAACAACTGTCCTTAGGCAAATACAGAATATTTTCTATGGAAACATTTCAACATCTACAATTAGTTGACCTGGCTCTTTTCTCTGCACACAGAATTACTTTGCAAAACAAGCATTTTTAGAAATTTTCTGTCAACTAAAAATGGCTCTGATAGCTAACAGTAAAATATTCAACAATTTGCTGAAGGCATTTTTTTAAACCTGCTTGATTAGGGGTAAGAGGAAATTTCTGGGATTAGCAAGGCCTACTGAAAGACTTAAGTATGTCTTTAGAAACCTTTAAATGTTCATGGTTACAGATCTGTATAACTGTGCACATGGATTCAGTGTGACCCAAATGAAAGTGATAATAGGATTAGGTCTTGTTTAGCATTTCTTAAATTTTAAAGCAGGGAATTGAATTTAGAGTTTATTATTGATTCTTAGCACCCAAAAAATCTACCCATGCCAAAATGTTCTTTAGGGAAAAAATAAAAAGGATCAAACACAACCTTGTTGATGCCCCATAAATTACTGGCAAATGAGCATCACCCAGGGTGCCCCTTTCAGTCTTCTAGAGATGGGAATTTTATTCCAGTATCACAAAGTTCCAGAACCTGAAGTCACAGCAGATTCACATTTTGCTCTTTGCTTGCTAATGTGCAATACATTAAATATCTGTTCCTTGGATCTAGCAAAAAAATGACCTTTTCAGGGCTCATCTTTTTTTCTCATTTTTGATTTGTTCAGGGGAAATTGCAGACGACTGGTATTTGGTTTCCAAAAGGGATACATAAAAACTTGACCTTTTGGAACTGTTATTTTTTGGGGATGTGTACACTGTATTTTAAGTATGTCTTAGCTGTTGTTTGCTGGACTATGTCTAGTTTAAATAGCCCTTCATTTTATTCAGTATAAAGCTAGGACAAAAAGTATAACTTCTCTCATTTTTTTCCCATGACAGATCTTTGCACACGCCTGAGAGCACCTTTTCTTCAGGCAATTTTACAAGAAAGTGATATGGAATTGGCCCTGGAATCTCAGGAAGTTTCCACAGACTCTATTTTGCAGTGCAAATAGCACGTTATACTATGCCCATCATTGTAATATCTCATTGCCTACCTGAATGCACTCTTGTGTCAGGGAACTTTCCACTCAGCACGGTGGGAAATGAGGCAGAGGGAAGTGATTGTTTAGGAAGTTCATGATGGAGGGAATGACCGAATTCAGATTGTCAGATTCTGTCAGAACCATGGCTATTCCTGCTGCTTGGTTTCCTGTGCCAGCTTTTATCCATCTCTTAAAATCACTGTACCTCATGCAGTCATGGAATAGTGAGCTTATTTCACTTAAAACCCAACAAAGTTTAATGACTGCGATCTGCCTTTCCAGTGAAAGCAGCTGATTTGGAATTTAACCAAGTCAAATAGTTTATTCAACATGTAAATGAGAAATTGCTCTCCTTTCCAGCCATATAAATAGCCAATTTAATCTGAAGAGATTTTCAACACCAAGAGTTACAATGAGAAAATTTACAGAGAAGGCAAGCTTTGTCTTGTGCAAATTAAAGTGAATATCAGGACTTCATTAAAATATCACTATGTATAATTCAGTCTGAAAATGAGATTTGGTAAGAGAATTAAATTGTGTTTCTACCTAAAATATTGGTGATCCACGCAGATGTGTGTAAGTCCATGTAAGTTACTTCTGCTGATAGGATGTGGCAGTAAGAACCTTCAAGAATATTCAATGAATGGGTGAATTGTGTTGTTTAGAGAGGCTCTGGTTTTGCAGGGCTGTCTATTTACATACAGTCTTAATTTTTTTTAAGCCTTGGAGCTTGTCAAATGCAGTGTGATCAGAAATTCGTCAGTGCAACTCTCTGTGAGGGTTTGACATTTTTTCCTCCTTGCAAATATTTTTCCTATAAAGCTCAGATTTAATGCATGGCATTGTTAATGCTTCTGTTGGATGTTACTCACATCAGCAGTTGACAGTACAGAAGCAGCAAAGGAGGTGACCAAGTTGTAACTGCAGACAAGTCAGAGCTGCAGGATGAATAAGCAGAACAGGAATTTCAAATTAGACATTTGAAAAATCCTTGTTGCTGGGAGGGTTGTGCAGCACTGAGCTAGACAGCAGTTTTCAGAGAGTTGCAGATTTACCATTTTCCTGGTTTTCAATACTCACCTTGACAAAGTCATACATGTCCAGGTACCACTTTGATAGTGATGTCATCTAGGAAGAAAACCAAACCCGTCTAAGATGTGAAGGAAGAAAAACTAGAGAACCTAGGCATTTGTTGCTGTTAAAATGATAGACCCTTTTCCAGCTGCCAAACCTTTATTTCTGGAACAGTGTACTGAGACTTCCTGGCTCTGTTTGGCAGTCAGAAATCTCCTGAACATTTTTCTGGTGTTAGCCACCTCCTACTGCTACCCCAGTGTGCAGCTGCCCCGTGACCCTGGGCATGCACAGTGGTCAGTGCACCCTTCATGGCTCACTCTGGGTACCTTTGGTTGCCCATGGGCTACGAGAGCTCGTTAGAGGTGCCCAACAGCAACAGAAAGATCTTTGAGAGGATTGCTCTGTTCGTCCTGTTATGGCACTAAAATGGCCTCATTCTTTTCAGCTCTCCTAATCTCAGTCTCTATAGAATGTCTGCTACTGTATAACAAAGAGGAAGCACACCTCTCCTAGTTCCTAACAACTCATGCACTTTATTAGATTTTTTCCAATTAAGGCTTTTCCAGGGCAGTTATGCTGGAAGGTGAACAAACTAGAAAAGCAGTGCTAGTCAGAAGAGCAGTATCCAATTCCACATGAGAGAGCAAGTCTTAAAAGGAAAAAAGAAACAAAAAAGAAGCAAAATGGTAACCTTTCCTAAAATATAAGGCTTGAAAGATGTCAGCCTGAGTTTGCTGAAATATTGTATTCTGTTAATGTTAACTCACTGTAATATGTATTTGGCATTGAGTGTTTTATTGTACATGAATACAATGTAGGCATTAAAATATTTTGAAAGTGATGTTATCAACCAAGAGAAAAATATATCAAAACATTTCTACTTAAATAAGAACTGTGCAAGGAATACATTTCCTTTTTATAGCACATACGAGATGCCGTGGAACATTTCAGTTTACTCCAAACTGCATTGATCAGAGGAGTGGTATCCCCCCACGAAAATTTTTTTTGATCAATGGTAAAATTGAATTGTATTCTCAGGCAACTGCTTTCTTGAGATAAAATTCTAGATGGGAAAGCAGGTCCCATTTCAAAATCCTTATTTCACTAGGACACCAAAACTCAAAATTATCATAATCTGCAGGCTAAGGTGTCTACATGTTCATGCAGAATCAGGTTAAATGCATATCCCCATGATAGGGAAATAATTATGCCAAAATGGTTGGATTTAGAAGAAATGTTTTTAAATTATATGGGTGTTGAGTGAGAAATTGACCTAATTTGTAGTGTCCCAACATCTTACTGTTCTTCACTGAAGACAGCTATAATTCTATACTTTATAAGAAAAACTCTTCAATAGGATATAAATTAATACCTTGGAATTGCTGCAAAAGAATGGAGATGCCTAAGAAAATTAATCTTGTCAATAATCTTGTACTTAATGAGATTTAAAATTATGGTAGAGAAGTTGGTTGTCTGTCAGTGGAATAAATGCTCATTGAATTTCTCAGCCCTATGCTGAGAAAATATTTTTAATTTCCCATACTTTAAAGTGAATATTTAGAGATGTGCCTGTATTCCAAATGCTATAGATTAAATTTGTCTGATGTCTCCAAGTGAATATCCCTAATTACTGGAGAAGTATGGGTTTGGGGTTTTTTCCTGTGATTCTTTAAATTCAGTATATTTTTTGGAATAAAAAGTAACAGCATTATAGTTTCATTTTCCATATCGCCTGTTTATTCTGCCTCAGTTGTGATGAAATCTGTGGAGGGATTTTGTTTGTTTTTTTATCTCTTTGCTGAGAGGGTAAGGAAGAGGTTTTTTTCACTCTTCTCATGAAATGCCTGTTCAGAGTTTCCATGTTCCTTGCCTTATGGGTGAGGTAGGAATTCCCCATAACTGGAAGCTCTAGAACTTTGTCCCAATATTGGTACAGGGACAGTTGCCAGTGGTGGGAGGCAGTGACCTTTTCCAGCCAGAAAACTGATTTTAAACATCATGATATCTTCCTGTATTTCTCCTCATTGCATCTTTTTTTCTGTTCCTGCACCTTGCAGAGAGCTTTAAAATGATGAAGGGAGAGCAGCAGTGTTTTGAATAAAACACTTTGATGTGCAAGTGCTCAGCTGCCACAATCAGCAGCGCTTTATGGGCAACCAAACATTTTAAAGTTTTCATTCTTGCTTACAGAGCTAATTAAGCATCTTTGTAGCATTCTTTTCAAATGGCAGACTATCAAAATTACAGTGACTATCTTGTGAATGAAAAGGTTCTGCTGAATGCCTGACCAGAAGAAGAGGGGGAGAAACCTACTGACCTTAAAAACCAAAGAACATATCAAGTATACTTTTTCTTTATAGTCTGCATTAGGTAAATCTTTTAAATAGTAGTATGTGCATTTGGAGCTTAGGTTTTAAGTATTTTCCCCAAGCAATTCTATTTGTTTAAAACAGTGTTTGGTTTCCCATTAAAAAGTAAGCACTTGCCAATAGCTCTGCAGACTTAGAATACTGTAATGAGTTCCATGTGGTAGGACTGTTCCAATTACACTGTTTTCTTCAATTTTTGCTATTTTAAGAGGAAAAGGAGGTACCTATAGTAATTTTAGGATGTAGTAACTCAGTATTTTAAACTTTAAGATTTTGTGGTCTTTCATAAGTTGTTGGTAGGACTGGAGGGTCATAGTAGTTCTTTCCAGCTGTAAAATCTTATTAGTAAATTGTATTGATGCAAATCAATGCTGATGTAAATCCTAGACAGAGACCAGCAGTTTCATGCTGAAGTAAAGGGTTAAAAACATAATTCTTAACCATCTAGATATTCATACTTGGTTTTTATTTATTCTCAGTATAAAACATGCAGTTTTGCCCACAGACATATTGATTGCCCTCTTGGTGTGATATACTGGGAGCCCATTTGTGCAGGTGCTTGCTGACAAACACACTGCTTGGCTATAAAATGCAGGCCTTGGAATGTACTGGCTCTGCACTGAGAGGTTCTGGTCTGATTTTAGTGTTACAAGTGCGTCTTTAAATTTCTATAAACAATCTTAAAATGCAAGTTGAGGCAAAATGCATAAGAAGCACTACAAAATGAGTTTGTTGCTTTGTAGCAGATCTTAAATCAACAGTGTTTATTAGTAAGCTGCCAGCAAATATTTGCTTGCATACCTTTTATTATTTCAAAGGCTTTTATTAGCCGTATGTCAAGGTGCTAGTGTCATTTACATTCAGACACCACTTTCTAATGTTTTAAGCTTTCCAGAGATAACAGGGAGAAAAACGTTAAGAAAATGAAACAGATCTTTTCTAATAAATCATTTTTGCAAGCGTTTTGTCTCTTCAAGATCCTGTGACATCCTGTTCAGCTGAAGGAACACACCACTTGAATTGCACGACTCATTCACCTTAAATATTTAATAATGCTTTCATTAGTTGCACTGAACCAGTGGAGTAAGATCTGTAATATCTACTATTGGTCATCATTTTTATTCATTGTGGTTTAATAAGCATTATAATTACAGACTGAGGAAGAAATATGAGTTAACTTTGTGGTTTTGCTTGGGACTTCTGTGCACACTGGTATGATTGGAAGGGATTATACAAGCTCTGTGAGCATAGCTGAGTGTATTCTGATATACTGGTGCAGAGTTCCCAATCCTGGCACATAATTCTTCATATGAAAGTAACTGCAGAAAAGATCCTGCATAAAATTGAGTCCTGACACTATTAACTCCATCTGGCTTAGTTGTGAAATATGAAAATTTGAAAGCCAAGTGGACTTGTTTTTGGCAGGTGTTCTAATGCATGCATTATCAGCGGAATTAGACTTCAACTATTTTTACCAACCAGTTCCTGTATTTGCTTGTAACTTACACAAATAGCAGTTATTTAGAGAGAACAGTCAGTTAGGGAGGCTTTCATTTGGAGAGTTTGTCAGAGTTCAAGCTAAAAGGCCATTTGTAGGCATCATAACCTTCTGTGCTTGTTTCTCGAGTAAATATAGATGGTGATGATTATGATTTAGTATAACTTTCTCACTTTGATATCACAAAAGTGGCTGTGTGCATGCTGTTTGCATTCTTATGTTTTAATGGGAGGTATTGTAGGGCAGACTGATATCTGGTGCATTTTTTAATGTTTTGTTAAAACATCATTTTTTCCTCATCAGCAACTTATGCGGGAGCGACAGCAGATGGCCAGCCGCCCCTTTGCTTCTGTCGATGTAGCACTGGAAGTAGGAGCTGAGCAAACAGACTTTCTACGAGGGCCATTAGAGGTAGGAACAGTGGTGCTGACAAGGGACCATTGTGATTTGCATATTTATATTGCCAGTCTCATCTGCATCTGCTTCTGAAACCAAGCAGCATCTGATTACCTGGAGCTGACAAGCCTCAGCTATGTGTGTTGTGTCATTTCCAAGGCGCAGAGTTTTAATCTCATGACATAAGCTGTACCTAAAACCACTGGAGAATCCATTAGCCTGGGCTGGGGTGACAGGCAGCTCACCTGGCAGTCCTGTTGTGATGGATGTGAGCTGAAGGAATGCAGGACTCTGGCAGGAGTCAGCAGCAAATGTCATGCTAAGTCCTTCAAGTACACAGTGCCATCTAGTTAACATCTATCTTAATTAACAGAGATTACAACAAACAACCTAACTAAAGCACCTTGGAGTAAAAATTCAGTGTTGTTTTATACACAGAGGTTTAAAGCATACAAACTGTACTGCATGGTTTTGTTTGTAGGAGATGGCTACATTTCTGCATTCTTCTATTGCAATTGCAGTACACTGGAAAAGAAATAGTAATATGTAAAGCAATATAATATTGGAATGGTGTAATAATGCATGAAATGGATTCTGAAATTTCACCTGAAAATGGAGGGAAAATTACAATATGTGGATAATAATGAATATCTAATCTAGGTTTAGATTTTGGGAGATGATCTTCTACTTCTCTACTCTAACTTTATTTACAATATTGTGTTTACAGTTATTACTACAGCCTATTTATGGTGGGGCCTGGGAACAAGGTGTGCTAGCTCTGAAATCTTTCAAGATTGTACTCTTCTTTGCTGCCAATTCTTCTTAAATTCAAAGCTTCTCTTACTTTCCTCAATAACCAATCTCAGTGGAAGGTTAAATACAATCTGTCAAAGCTCCAAGGTTCATGGGGACTGAGTGCTGTGAAAAACAAAAACATAGAAGAAAGAAAAAGATTCAGCTCTTGAGTATTTATCAAAGTGAGATGCTCTGTCCTGCAATTGAACAGGAAGTCATCCCAATTGTTCTTACAGTCACAATTTAAATATTTGGAATAGGTGGTGAATAAAAATTATGTATCTCTTTGAAGAAGCTCTGTTATTTTCTGACCTAATACTAAACCCCTGGCATTCTTCACCAAAACCACCTTACTACTGTCTCCTCTTATCTTGGAACAGAAGATCTCTCCAGCTCCCCAAGCTGAGGATACATTATAATGCCATTAAAAGTTAATTTTTTTGCAATGTATTTTCATTGTCTTTGCACTGTATCTGAGAAGATTTTTTTCTGTTTTCTTTTCAAATAGAGGCAGTGAAGGGACAATGAGGCATCCATGCTCTAATTTTGTACATACTGATTATTTAATTAAACTTTAGAAGTAAACTTCTAAAGTTTAATCACAACTTAATTGCTACATTTTTTCTCGTGTTTTTTATTTAGCACTAAAAGAGGTAGATCCTAAAATATCTTAATTATATTTTATAGTTTTTATTACCTTCTTTTTTTCCTAGCCAAGCATTTTCTAGCAATTGTTTAGAATTCAGCATCCATAGTGGTTTTTTTCTTAATTAATACATACTTATACACAGAATGAAGTCCATTCAAAATTTCCTTGGAATTATACTGATCTATATCTAAAAAAGTATTGTGCTGAGGATTAAATGAATGTGATTCAAGCATTGTTTGTCCTTTGGTATATATTCTGTAAAAATAAAGGGGCTGTATCCAGCTTCTTTGTGCAAGTATAGTAAAAGTTTAAGTTGCCATTATGTTTTTCATATTCTGCTCTTTTGGACTGAGGGCAATCCAGCTCACACATTTCCAGGATGCAATGCTTAAGAAAAGAATAATATGAAATAGCTGTAAACCTCATTTTGCTGTATTAATTTAGAATCATTAACCTACATTAATAATTTTGTCATATCTGAAGCCAATTGGGAGGCTGAAAGCCAGAGATCTTTTGTGAAAAAATGAGAATATATAGTAACTTCGAAATGTTCTGCTGGCATTGCAGAGATCTTGCACTGATATACCAGGGGCTCCAGTTTTGATGATGGTGCACTGCATTCCCTCTCCTCACTTTTATTGGCATCGTGTGTTACTCGCTGATACTTTGGACATTGTTGTTACACTTCTATTGACATTGGAATAACTCTGACACCTCCAGTGACACCACATTGATCCGTGGGCCCTTTGGGCACTGGCTGATGTCACTGAACTCTTCCAGACATTGCTGCAAGTCTCCCACTCAGCTGCACAGTAAAGCTGCTGTTCATTAAGGTCACCTGCCTCACGTGGTGGTGGTTTTGTACAATCAATGCTGATGCTCTGGTACATGGCAGTGTTCATGTGGCTGCACATGGTAATGCCAGGATACTGTTTGGTTAACAGATATATTTTACATTTATTTGTAAATATCCATAGCAGCCGTATCACTGGAGAGGCTTACTTTGCAATAGTAAGGCACTTTTTGCCCAGTGTTCAGAAAAGATAAAAACTCCAAGAGTAAAAATACTGTACATAAAATGGTTGCCTAGTTTAGATACTTACAATACAACTGTTACTGTTTGGGTCTATTTTCAGTTAGCAGCAATTTGCAACAGATTAAAATAAAATCCTGGAAACACTACAGAGGAGAGTTGAACCTTGTTTTTGAAATATCCATCAATCAGTCTATCTTTCTTAATGTTTTGACAACAAAATGACAGTATCTCTGTATTAACTCCTTCAAAAAACTTTAATTTGCATTATATTTCTCCTCTTCCCTGTCTGAGTGGGTTTTTAGGCATTGGCAATAGCCTTTGTTCTTACCCATTTAAACAACATTATTTATCAGTTTTTACCTCCTCAGGCCACCTTTTACATGAACAAGCCTCATCTTGTTTTCTCCTCTGTTATGTTGGCTTTACTATAACTCTTTAATGTTTTATTGTCAGTTTAAACTTACCACAAAAGAAAGCAGACTTCATTTTTCCCTTGCCGTCCTTCTTTCCTGTATGACACCAACCACTGCCTTCCTAATGCTACTGATAGGATGTTAACTGGGATGTTATCCCAATTCTAAATGTACCAAGCAACACCCTCCTGTTGTGCCATGGTATTAATGATATTTAACCCATGCTAGTCCTGATCTGCATCTTCATCTGATTGTCACTGCACTGCTTGGAGGTGATGAGCTCCGGGTGAGCCCTTGCAGGGAAGGTGAGGCTGCAGGCAGGAACATCCCTCACTCCCTCCTGGGCAGAGCAAGAGCAATCTAAAGTTACTGTGGTGGAGGAGGGGAAGGGAAGTCTGGAAGTCAGTGCCCCTCTGGATCCCAAGAGGGGAAGAGTCCAGTGCAGCTCTGCTGAAGTCACTGGTGAGCCAAGGGAGGGGAAAAGGAGAGAGAGAATTCCCAAGGGCCCCTTGCCAGCAGTAGCACATAGCAGAGACTGTTAAGAGCAGAGCCAGAAAACAGCAAAAGCACCCTGTTCAGAGAGTTTGAGAATATTAGCTGTTTTGTGATAGCACCATAATTTTTTTCAGTACCACAATCATAAAAAAAAATCAAAGTAGCATCATAGATCAATAGATGCTCATTGCTGAGCTTCTTGGCACTCAGTGCCCTCAGTGTTACAATGTTTTTTATTCCTTTCATTTCTTTTTTCCAGACATCTGAGCTATTTCCAGACTTGGTTGGTTTTTTCTTCCCAGTATGTACCAAAAGCTAAATCATTTAGGCTATCTTCATATCCTAAACCTCCATTAGGCAAATTTTTTTTTCCCTAAAACGTAAATCACTTTTCAAAAGTTTCTTCTACTGTGCTGCTGGCAGTCATTTCAGTTAATCTATGTATTAATTGAGAAGTAAAACTTTTTTTTTTTCTTCTTTGCCTAATTTCTGGGTATTTTTCTTTCGGAAATGGGGATGGATTATTTCTTTAGGTAAGATAAGGTAGACACTGCTGTAAACAAACACTTCATGTCTGATCATGCTAAGACTCTGAGCAGCAGCATCTCACTGTGCTGCATCTGCTGCAGTAAAGACAGGCATGCTATTGCCTGCAGAAGGACCAAGTGTAGATTTACTGCTGTGATGATCATCCATTTGATATATTTGTGGTATTATTTAAATTTTTTTTTTTTCAAATCAATGTTATTCATAATTATTTCTGCAGAAAAGCACACAGTAGATTTTTCAGTCATTTTGCCATTAATTACTGCATTTTCCCTAGAGTTGTCATAGATATTAGACCATCCTCTGCTTTTGACAGGGTAGGACAATGTCAAAAATTTTGAATTTCTGATAAAATCTGTGTTTGTTTCTCTAGCAAATAATGTTTTCTAGTAAGTGATATGAATGATACATTCGATAAGTTTTGAATTTCAGGCACCTTTGATAAGTATGGAGAAAATATTGGCCATTATTTGTCATTTATTTGAGTAAATAATTGGAAGGTGTGACACAAGCAGCTGTCATTTTATACAAAGAATGGCTGCTGAAAAATAGAATGACTTATCAAAACACATCAAAATTCTGTAGTAGAGACTTGTGGACTTTTAAGAAATTGTAGTATGTATTAATAAGTTGTGCTGCTGGCTTTTCTTGCCAATAAGGAGACTTTTTAGCTTGGTTTAGAAATAAATCTAATTAAGGTACATTCAGTTTCTTATATGATTTGACTAATCAGAGTAATTTTTGAAAATGCAGCCTACCTTATTTTGAACAAAATTCACCTAGTTGCATGCTTCATCAGCATTGCACATGCATTGTGTTGATGACATAATGTCTAAAGCCAAGGAACAGGCTCTTCCCAACTCCTTGGTACAGAGCATCTGCTTTCCTCTTGATATGCTCAGTTCCTAATATTAGTCTCAGTATCAGAGGACAGTTTCACTGCCCTTGTGAAAAAGTGATAATTTATTTTAGAGAATGGTGAAATTTTCCCTCGAGTGGTCACCTTGTTTCCAGTGGCCATAAAGGCAACATGTATTTGGCAACAGGAACTATCAAAGTTATAGTTGCACTTCTTGCCTACTGAAAAGTCATGTCACAGTCTTGAGCTGCTCTCTGAGGCTCAAGAGGAGAGAAAATCTAGATGAGAACAATGTGAGCAATCAGAGACATAAAAGTTATAACTACAGTGAAAAGTCAAGGAAATTGGAGTAGGCTATTTAAAGGAGTCTAAGTAATAACTTGGAGATATGCAAAAGACAAACAGCAATCAGGAGGGCAAAATCTTCCTTGGTTGCTGCAGGTGGCAGAGGTGTAATGGACTTAAATTGTTGTAGGGAAGGTTTAAGAAGATATCAGGCAAAGCTTCTCATAATAAAGCTGAATCATTGAAAGCAATTGCCTGGGGAGGTGATGGAATTGCTTTTATTGGAAGCTTTTTAGAGCAGGATGGACAAATATTTCTCAGGTACCATGTATCATAGGTGCATTAGATACCTCCTTTCAGCTCTGTCTTTATTATTATTCTGATTGCTCCCTAGCTCTTCCTTCTTCAGACTCTCTCAAAATGTTCCATTTCTGTTGTTTGAACACCTTAATTACCTTCACTGCAATGTTAGTTTTCTCTTACTGAATATTTATGACCCTTCTTTTCACTTTTGCTGTTTTTTTCATTGACTTACATCCTCCATTTTATCTCAAGATCAGAAACTGTTAAGTCATCTCTGACCCCAGCTATAGGGGCTGCCTGACCTGACCCTGGCTGTAGGTCTGCCAAACATGATCTCCATCCTGTTTGGAATAGCTTCAATATTCTCCTTGAAGTCTGTATTGATGATGTAATTCTTTTTTTTTTCCTTAACAAGTGCATTGCCATTTTTATAGCCTTTCAAAATCCATGCACCTTAGACTACTAGATCTCAGAGAAATGTAGTCAGATGTCACACCTGACACTGAAGAGGAGAATCAGTTTTGGATCACATTTTCTGCTTTTCTGTATTGCTTAAAGATCATGTTAAATTTGCTGTCCACTTTCTCAAGAACTCCATTATTTTGTGCTACACTTTGACGGCTCACTGCCTTCTCTGCCCCCTCCCTTAGTACTGTTCATCCAGAAAACTTTCTCCTGAGCTATGTTAAACCCTACTTTCCAGCATTTTTCCTTCTTTGTAAAAGATTGCTTCACATTGTGTGGTTTTTTTGTGATATTAAGTGCAAGGGATGTTATATCACCAAAATTCACATCTGGTGGTTCTGCACTAGAGAAAAGCATTTACCCCAAGCAGCATTGTTTGGTTTGCACCACCTCCTTCCTTATATGATATTTGTAATGAAATAAGATGTTTAGATTTCACTCTATTTTGCTCCTCATGCAGTGGTTACACACAACAGGGTTGCTCTGCCAGGTTAGGTATCTTTATAATTGTGTAAGATTTTTGTTGCTTCACCTAAAAGTGTGTCTAGAAATGTGTGAGTGTTCTGAGCCTAAGATTCAGAACAAATACCTCACCTAGCTGCTCATGCATACTGGTCACAGCTATAATTCTTGTGTGTATTGTGTATACTAAATCAATGTAAAAGGTATAGATGTTCAATTTGTTGCACAGAATTATATTAGCAATATTTTAAGATTTCTGAGTAGCATTTTTCTTCTCTGGCATATGGGAAAGCTAAAAATAACCTGAGAAATGCTGCCTGGAGTAAGCCAATTTTTTTTTTTTTTCATACAGACCATATTTGTGTGTGTGTGTTTATTCCTAAAATATACACTAACACCTCAAAACCTGTTGATGTTTTGCTTGAGTCCTTAACTTCAAGTTTTAAAAAATTCTATATCAGTTCAAAAGTGTACCCAGTCTCTAAATGTGCAAAAATATTTTTTTTAAATCCCTATGTTCTTTTCTTTGCTTCTTTATTTCTCTCCTCGTGGGCAAACAGGTGTTGTGAGAAAACCTTAGACATGATGTAGAGGAGGTTTGTCTAGAATGGAGGTTGATTTCCTAATATTTCACCCTAACAGGAGAGCAAAGCCTTTGCTTATTACCTCATGAACTGTAGGATCTGTAAATTCACAATTAGTTCTGAGAACCTGATTTTGTGTAGATTTTTTTTTATAGAAATATATCTTTCCACTTCACAAAGTGTATTTGGCACATGTACTGCATAATCAGATGATTACAGAAATTGTTTGGATAAAAATATGTGATTTGTGTTGAACAAAATTGCAAAGAAATTTCATGCTCAATTAGAGGAATTTTGGCTTACAGGCAAAGTGTAGGTGTTTCAGTGGTATTGGCATGCTATGAATAGAACTCTTAAATCAATGTATTATGTATAATTGCAAATCCAGAGTATCAGAGTAATTGTTCTGATTGTTTTAAAGCAGAAGTGTTTATATGTTTCTGTAAATCTTATGAATAATGACACTCTACCTTTTAATAAATTCAATTTTTGCAACATCTTATTTCATAAGTAGACAGGTACAAAATTCAGCAAATGAAAAGCAATTTTATATACTTATATTTTTAAGTACCTTTAGGATTCTCCTTGAATAAGGCTTGGTCACGGAAATCTTACCTTTGGATATGAAATCCATGAGAATGAGATATTTCCAGAATTGTTTAAACTGAACATACCAAAGCATGGAAGGAGTTATGCTATCAGAATAACTAAAAAACACATAGATGGGAATGTTTCTCTGTTTACTGGAACTTTCTGTACACCTGATTTGCACATGCCATTCTCTCACTTTGTAGCTATGTGTATTTTCTTAGTACCTCTTTTGGTTTTAGATCAGAAGCTATTTCTTATCTTTAAGTGAGCATTTCTGTCTTAAAGAAAAGAGGAGAAGAAATAGGTGCAGAAACTATAGCCTTTCATCAGCCATTTCCCATGTTTCCAGGTAGAACTGGGTACTGGAGGGTGATTTTTGATGTTTGGCAACTTGCAGTCCTTAGCTCTAATTCAGAGAGTTTACCTTCATGCTTGTTTCCAGCTGTCCACTCGAGGTTCAGTTCTACCTTCCAACAACACCATTGAAGCTGCAGCAGACACAAGACAAGAGCACTGCCTGGGCTTTTCTTCACAAAACTTGGCAACCTGTATGTCAGGCAATATTTAAGTTATGGCAATTTTCACTAAAGTTTTATCGTTCTGTACCATCTATCAAACTGGATTTGTGCCTGAAGTGAATATGATATATGTGCATAGAAGGCCCGTGCCCTGGATGACACAAACCCCACCCAAACTTCAGAGAGCCATCCCCATGTGCCATCCAACACATCCAATGTGTTTCCCATGGCAATTCAACCCAGCAGGCGCTTTACTACCTGGTTCTGTCTGCTGTGCATTGGACATCATAACTTTTCAATTTCTGGTTGTGTGGTGGCTCAATTTCAAGAAAAATGTTGAAGCTTGTTAGTTTTTAGGTAGGCTATGAGCTGCCACTGTTCTGCTGTCACTCACTATGTGCCCTGTTAAAAAGTTTGTCCCCATGTTTCTTATCAGCCCCCTTATCAGCTTTTGTCCACAGAGCCTTCTCTTCTCCAGACTGAACAACCAGAACTCTCACAGCCTTTCCTCACAGGAGGGGTGCTCCTTTTTTCTGGTAATTTTGGTGTCCCTCCTCTGGATCCACTCTTAACAGGTCCATGTCCTCCTTGTTCTGTAGAAAAGTCACCTCATCTTTTCCCCCTGCATATTGTGAGAGGCAGTTTCTAGTTTTCCACTGATTGTTCAGGAAGGTGTGAGTGCTTACAGACAGACTGGAGAACTTTGATGTGAGTAACTGAAATTTTCAAATAAACCATGAGCCAGTGGATTCCATTCACTGGCTTTAGCAAAGCAGAGATAGGATCATTGTGTAAGGTGTTAATTTCAGTAATAATCTGAAGATTTTTTTCATAACAGAAAAAACAGCAAAATACTGGAATTTGAAAAATGAGTGGGTTCAATCAGGATTTACAGCCCAATGGCAGGATTCTTTAATGATACTGAAGGAACCTTCTCCTTGGACCATTTCTTCTGAAAATCAGAAGATTATGAATGGTACACTGCAATAAAGTAAACACTGCAGTAAAGTAGAAGTTTCAAAGGCAGTTAGACTGCAGTGAAATTGGGAAGAACAGTGAGTCTGTATCAGGGTTATCTCCTTCAAAAAATCAGCAGTATTTGTGATATGTGATCACTTCCAGATATAGCAAATCTGTTAGAGCTTCCTATAACAAAGACTGTAAAATATTATTGTTCATTAGTGTGAAGCAGTAAAGTTTTTAACAGATACATAAGAAATAAAATTTTCCCTTTTTTCATCTTTGGTATATATTAATCTTACTAGATTTTTATTTAAAGTAGAATTTTGCCTTTCTCAGTGCCATTCCTTGTGCTATATCCTTGGCAAAATGACCTTTTTCTTATCTTTATTATCCAGCTTTCAGTAAGAGACTAGGAAGTTTATAGAGGTACTTGCTGTCACCTTCTTGTCTCAACTGTTTAGGCCTTTAAAAATGATGTACAAATATTGAAACAGCTGCAGTTAATAAATAGTTATTCTTTTCTACAAACAGCTTATTGGTTATTAAAGGAAAAGTCACTGGGCTGTTGGAAAATAGGCAAGCAATTTATTTTATATTGAGAAAAATTTCAAGTTGTAGGAATCAGAAGGAACAAAACATACCCTTCTGAAGGTGTTTAAATGACACTTTATGTGCAGAAAAGAGCATTATCCAATGACTCACAAATAGAATTTATGTTTTGCAGCACTGAGCACACAAATGCAGGATGTTCTTTAAGATCACCACTAAATACACCAAGAGTCACTGACGTGACTTTGGCAGTGAGATCCAGTGAGATCATTTCCCTCTGGGCATATGGATGCTGTAAAGTGTGTCTTTCTTGGTCATTTATTTTTCATGAAGGGAATTTTGAATTTACACATCTATATCTCTCTATATATATATTACCACCTTCTTATAAATTAAGTCAGACAAACAAAAAATAATCTCCAAAGCCAACTGTCATGTACTTCTGTGTACCTTCAGGCATTGATCATGAATGGTGTTTGAATTGCATTCTCTTATCACTCACTTGTTGAACTCAAGGTAGAGTTGCACCAGGTACTAATGCAGCACAATATAGATTTTCTAGTGCACCATTAAAAGGAAAGTAGTGAAATACTCTACTTACTCTGATGGTTTATTGAGGAATAGTGGATTTGTGTGTATGGTTAAATACAGAGTAATTGCAGAAATATACTTTTGTAAATTCCCATTTCCTGCTATAATTAAATGGTAGAAGAGCAGCTACAATCTGAATATTTGATTTTTTTTTTCTCCAGAATAGTTAGAGCATCTCTTTTCATTCTATTAGGATACTCATGAGCAATATTCATTGAAATGGCAGCAATGTGCAGCATATTTTGATCTAGCAGCAGTTTATAACTAGTTTGCTACTACTTTGCAAAATAAATAGCTGAAGAAGTATTCAAATAAAGTAACACAGATGACTGTCTCATTAGTGACTTTTAATTCTGTGAAGATGTAATAACTCAAGGTGAAAAGGAAGTAAGAGAATGGAAAAGAGTTCTCAGACAATGCAGGTACACATGCACTACCCAGAGCTGGAAATGGCAGAAATCCAGTGCATTTAGTGTGTGATGTCATGCTTTGGGTTTGGCTTTTTTTTTTTACACATACATTTGGGCTTGAATTTATGTGAGAGGGCAAAGTCAGAGAAACTTGTCTAGGATTTGGGATAAATGATAGGGGAGTTTGTGAAAGTCTGCCAACCAACTAATATTTCAGTAACATTATTGATCTAATCCAAAAAACTTATATATCTTGTAATACTTGGAATTGGCTTTGTTCCAAAAAGTTCTACTGTGCAAGATGAGGGGGAAGAAAATAGATAAAGGTTTGATTACAGACTTTAGGCAGGGTTTTAGATATGCCATCTTAGCCACTGAGGATCTTGAGGGATAACATCTAAAACATTGAATTTATATTTTTTAGAAAGCCAGCACAGAAAGCAAAGGGTAGAGCTGATGTTTTTGCAGCAATCTCTGTAATAGCCCTTGCTGCTGAGGTGTGCTCTATTACTCTGTTTCAGATAGTTTTTCAAAGGACTTAAAATGTCCAAGCGTATCATAGAACTGAAGCTGCTATTAAGAGGTGAAAGTAGTGCAATCAACTCATTATGTGGGGCAACAATTTTAAATCAGCTGGGAAAGTCAGAAAGCATTATTCAGAAGTGCTTAAGGAGAAAGCATTATTCGGAAGTGGTTAATGAGAGCTAGGACTGAAGGAGAAATTCAAAAGCTCTTCTGTACAATGGGTTATAATTGATCATTGCGTGGTACATCTGTGTAATTGTAGGGTCTTCCACATGCTTCCCCCTGCTCACCTGTCTGTCCATCTTGAACTAACCAGCTTTTCTCTACTAGGCAGATCTTCTCTGAGCACCATTCTGTTCTAACATCATGATCATTGAGGTTGTTGCAAGGTGAGCACTTCTGACAGACAAATGCAGCTATTTGTTAGCTGTGTATTTATGGCACTAGAGATCATCTTCTCATCAGTTGTTTTAGAGACTTCACATTAATAGGACCAGGGAACTGATCCTTGTTAGGAGAGCTCATGTTAAGCTGAAATTCAATATTTTCACTTACTGAATTTGAATTAGGCAGTAAATCTAATCTTTAGAAAATAGCATTCATCATGCACAATAGAATCATAGATAATTTAGGTTGGAAGGAACCTTCTGTAGTCATACATCAGTCAAAGAGACTGGGGAGGAGCCAAACCCTTGAGCAGAGTTAAACCCCCCTATGGCGAGATTGTTTAGGCCCCTGTTTGACGGGGTTATGAATATTGTTAAGGAAGCTGGTTCTGCAAACTCACGGGGTCCTGTTCAAATGTTTAGCTACTCTCACTGTGACAAGCCTTTACTAATATCTCACCAGAATCTCCCTTCTTGAAATTTCTTTCTACTGCCTATTTTCTCATCCTTGTGAGAAAAGGATGGAATTACCAGAGTAGCAAAAGATCCCAATTTGGGTTTCTCCTTTTAAGAATGAGCAAATCCTGCCAGACTTTTCTTCTAACACTTAGGCCACCTCTGTCTCACTGTTTTGTTTGCAAAGATAGAATGGAAGATTTTTTTGAGAGTCTTGCTGAAGTCAAAGTTAACACCATCCAGCCTTGTCTTCCTCTGAGTCTGTCATACCATTACCAAAATTTACCAGGTCTGTGGAGCAAACTTTGTCTTTCACAAATCTGTGCTGGCTATTCTTTGTCAAATGCTTGTCCTTCACATGCCTGAACAGGGCTTTTAGGGGGATTTCCTTCATAGTCTTTCTTCCCAGGCATGGTGGGGAGCAGGTTGACTGTAAAGTTCTTGCAAGAGCTGGGGAAGTTTTGATGTTAATTTAATCAAAGAACTGCTATAAAGGCACTTCCTTCAGTAGCATCATGTAAGAGTGCTCTGCGTCTGTTTTTCTGCTGATATTGGTAAGAAATATTTCCCAAGTTTTTCTCTTATGCCAGCCCCTAAATTCCTTTCCTTTTTTCCTGGACTTTATATTTTGGTAGTTGCAATGTGTACCTTTGTGTACTATACAGTATTTTTTAAAAAACGTGTTTAGATTTTGGAAGTGCATGTGCAGTTACAAAACACAGTTGGGAGTTATGAGCTATTTGTATAGTGAGATAAGTTTGGGGTGGGGTTTTTTGATGTTTTTTGTTTAGTTTTGCAAGTTTTGTGGTAAATTAGGCACAGTTCAAAATTATACCAACCCAGAAAAGTTTACTGAAACACAGAGTACAATAAACATGACATTAGCAGAAAAACTTTGTGTGTGGAGGAATAATTGAGCATAGAAAGCATCCCCAATATGGGTAGGGAAGGAAAAGTTTCTTTCTTTCTTTTTTTTTGGTGTTTTTTTTTTTTTTTTTAATGCAACATGCCTTGGCTGGAGTTCAATTTAAAGATAAGGGGGGACTATACTAAAGCTGCTTTCTATACTGTACAGATTGGTAATGCTCTTTTAGTTCTTCAAAGACACTAAAGAGAAAGTAGATTTCAGGTGCCTATTACAAAGAGTAAATAAGAATTTTCTACACCTGATTTTATTTGATTTTTCTTTTCTTATTATTATTTTCTTGGTATGATGTCAATTATAGTCTTCGTATTTGTGTTTGACAGCTTCATTTTAAGAGACCAGTGTTAAAAATCATCTCTTTTAAGGTCATCCTAGTATTTCTTTGCTACTATCTTCTCTGAAATACCCTGACGCCTCTTCTTAATTATAATAAAATTTTATTTAAATAGATGGCACCTTCTTTTTGGAATAGATGCATTCATTTGACTAATTAAGAAGTCTCCATTCCATCATAAAGGCATCATCTTCTTTCAGTAATTTTTTGATACATTTCAGTCTGTGAGAGTCTAGGCTGTTTTTTAGGTCAACAGGTGTGTAACAGATGTAATTGATGCATCTTATATTATTCAGATGTGTGTATGAATCTTAGTAATGGCTCTGGTTTTCCAAAAGAGGTGATGGAATTGTGGGCTCCCAGGTGTTGTAGAGTCAATCGTCCCAAATCCTTTCTCCTAAGCATATTAGATTACTAAAGCACATGAACAGAAGAGTCAGTGTGATAAAAATATGCTTTAACTGCTTTCACAGCAGATGTGGTTATGCAGTCTGAGCTCTACTTTAGTGATATCCTTGTAATCAACATCTCTTCATTTCAACTCCTCCAACAGATAAACCATGTTCAATGACAATCTTTGTGATATGCTAACTTGTAGTTGTAAATAATGTAATGCATGTCCTAAACTTTCAAGCATGTTCATATTGCAGTCCTGTCCTTGGGAGTAAAATTCAGAACAAACAATTTTATAGTTGGTTGCGCTATGACAGAATTTACAAACAGACCCACTTGTGTGATTGTTGTATCTGTTTTCTGGGAGAAAACCCTTGACTATGTGATGTAAAACAGCTTTTGAAATTGGAGGAGTGGCTGTCTTGGAAAGTGAATCCACAGTGTTGTATACAAATACTTGAACCTGCAAACTGAGAAACTATCGTCTGTCTGTGATGTGATGTTCCTAATGCAGATACTGATCCACTTCTACAGATATTTTAATCCACAATGAATGTGACACTGAAGTTATAAAGTGTTGGTATTGGTACCCTGTTCCCTAGCTGGAAATGTCAGTTAAAACAGTGCATTAATAATTATGAGGTACATACTGAATCTTCTAAAATTTGTATTCAGAAATTCCCTGTCACTAGTTTAATGAAATCATAAGCAACTTGAAGTCAATGTGACACAAGAAATGATACTCAAATGTCTCATCTCTAATGAATGACAGTAATTAGCCATATTTCAAGGAAAAGATAATATATCACAGATAAGGAAGTTCATATTTCATAAAGTGCCCATTATGGGAGATGTAGGGCCAAATGAACTCTTATGTTACACTCTTATATAAGCTCTTCTGTCACAGAATATATTAAAATGATAATTCTAAAGTAAGTTTTAAGATGGAGAAAACTTTTGAGAATTGATGGCTTTACTGAACAGTCAATAGTATATATATTTATATATATTTATTTTTATAAGGACTAATGGAATACTCATGGGAATTAAAGAAAGGCAGTTTGGTTTGCTTCTGGTCATTTCCACAGTGACTCAAACAGTGCCACTTTGTCTTTTTAAGAAGGCTAAAAATAAAACAATTATTCTCAAGTATCTAAAAGTCTTTTGCTGCTTATAAAGCCTAGCATGCATCAATGACCCTGTGATATGGGGGCCTTGGAAATGACCTATGGAAAGGGAATGAGGCTTCCCACATTGAGTGGAGATCCAGATCTTCCTCTTCCATGTTACAGTGGTCTGAGGTTCAACAGGATATAGCTGATTGGTACCAGAATTTGAATCATCCCAATATCTATAACTGGGAGTATCAGGTAAATAAAAATGTTTCAATTTACCCACCATAAGTAAAAGGGTGGGAAATGGTGATCAATGGATTGGGTAAAAGCTGTGACTTAATCCAAACCCTGCCCATTGCAGGAGCTGCAGTAACATATAGAGACAGCTGTTGGAAAGCAGCAGAAAGGGGAACCTCGCTGTACCTGCCCTTTGTGCAAAGTGTTCCCACCTATGACCACAAAATGTGTGTGTGAGTGAGAAAAGTGGTGCATTTTGGAGGGCATGGATCCCAAGAAGGCTGTGCAGCAGCTTTTGTTCCAGTGCTGGGAACCTGCACGCAGGTGAGGTGTAATGTGGATGAAGTCTCTGGCTACAGAGGGCTGACAGCTTGAAGAAGTGGCCGCAAACCAGGTTGTGCTGCTTTGTGCAGGGGTGAAGCATCCTCTCACCTTAAAGCACACAATGAAGGCTCATTCATAGGAAAAACAATATTGCAACCCTCTTTAATTTCTCATGTGGAAATGTAACTCTCAGTTTATGATTTTGTGTTCAAACTCTCGATTAAAAAGCAGAATTGGAAACATTCAGTCAAGCCTGTGATTTCTGCATGTGGTGCTTTAGCAATTGTCTGCTAGGAATCTCACACTTAAATGGAACAAAGGAGGAAGAATATCAATACTTCTAGCATTCTACTGAAATCTCTTGAAGTTCATAAGACTTCGTTACTGACTCTGAGGAGCAAACGCAACTTTTTTTTTAAAGTATTTTTCAATCTGTTTCCATAAAGATGATCTGTAAAGTCTTCTATAGAAATATAGGTTTCTTATAAAAATTAATGCATGAAATTTAGTTTTTCCTCATGAATTGCAATACTGTTTAAACAGACGTATTTGAAAAGACACGTAACTTCAGCAGTACTTGAAATGGAGTCATAGGTATTTCTACAGGTGACAGATTCAGAGAAGCAATTTGGAAGGAATAAAAGATGTACTGTGGACTGGAACAAATATTCCTGTTGTATGAGTACTATCTCAAGCATCCCATTGATGTGTTTGCATGTTCAGAGAAAATTAACACCGTTACAGTTCATTTTCCTCCCTTTGAATGTGAAGCTGAGTTATCACTGTTCCAAGGGTGTGGCTTCAAAAGTGCTTGAAATGCTTGCAATGCTCCAGATTGTCTAAAGTGTCATAATTAACAAACTGAGGTTATCCCAGTATTATCTAAGAGTAATTTTTATAAACTGAGAAGTATCTGTGGGGAGTCAGGCTCCCTGAAGTGTGAATGTGCTTTTGCTGATTGATAGCTTTGCATAACTTAAGTAGTAAAATCTTTACAATGCAGATTAGAACCTTTGAGGGAAAGCAAATATTGTAGTATTTCAGTAGCCTTGTAGCTATTTAAAACATTCCATAGTAAATTATGTTTATTTCATGTTTAGGTTTAGAAATGCTTCTTATGTATTAGTAGATATCCCTCCCACTTTACACACAGAAAAACTGACAGAAAAATTGGAAGCAAGCCCAGGTTTTTTTGCTCCTTATCCAGTGACCTACTCATAAGTGACAGTATTTATATTGGTCCTTCCCATCTAGATATGGCTTTCAGCATAAGAGGGGCAGTAAAATATAGCCCAGTAATTACTGCAGCTTCTCCTAAAGATACAAGGCTTAACTAGAACTCATTCAGAAATATGTTGTCAATTTAAAAACACAAAATAACGTGTTGAGATAAATTTCTCCCAGAAGATTTTGCTATTGTAATGCCTATTGCTGTAGTAATCCATTTTTAGATGCCTGACTCAGAACTGAATCCAGAGCCATGTGTGGAGCAGAGCCAAGAGGGAATACTGAAAAGGGATGTCTCTTCAAAAGTACCTCAAACACAGCAGAAAGCTGATTCTGTCAAATTAGGATTTACATCTGAAAATTATCTCCTGGAGTTGTGCTTGTGCTTCTGCTCTCAAAAATCAGAGAGGGCTGCTGCATTTCTCCTTTGTGCTGTGCCTCAGACAGTCCCTGGAAAGAAGAGATGGGTGTGCCAGGCCGTCATCAGCCAGCAGGGAGAGAATCATTTTTGTGACCTGAATGTGAGGCTATAGGGTGCTCTTGTCATTTTCTGCCATAACAGTGACTCTGCTATTGCAGAGAAAAGGGTTCTTGAACTCAACAAATTTGGTGGAAAAATGACGTGTGACCTCAGCTGCTGTCCTGGGAGACAGAAGATGGGGATGGCTTTTGTAATCTCTGCACTGAGTGATGTCCAAGCCTTTAATCCAGTTATACTGAAGTAATGTGTAGTTCATGAATTGCCCTTCAACTCAGAATCAAAAATTTTGTCTCTCTCTCAATGTAATGGAAATAGGTTACAAAACCGTACTTTGACCAGGTTTAATTAATCCTGAATTTTTCATTGTTCCATAGGAAGGTTGAGCAGAAGTGTTTACTTTTTTTTTTCCTGCATGTACTTCTGTAAGAGATAAACACTGAAGTCATTAACTATTTTTAGACTGCAGTAAATTCTGAATGTGTGAAAATTTCTTTGTGTACCAACAGGAATTTATTTGGTTTTCGACTTAGGTACCAGTAAAATAGCAGTTGTTTGCTTTTTGGTTTTTGTTGTTGCTGGGGCTTTTTGGTTTGTGTATTTTGTGAGGTTTTTTGGAGGGGAGGGGAAGACGGGTAGAGGAACAGGCACCAGAGTTATTTCAGTTCTATCCTTCTTCAGTCAGACTGACCTTTTTGGATGTAGATCTAGTCTTCCAATGGTTAATACTTTTCACCTGTTTTTTATGCTCTGTTTAAAATCATGCCTTAACTTGAGCTGTGATAAATTTAAGAGCCACTTAAAATTGTCTTGCCTTCATCCATTATGTCTCAGAGTCTTCAGCTTTTACTGGTACTTGTAGATTTTGATTTAATAGTCTTTTAAAAGTTGTTCAGTAAAGCAAATAGAGTTCTTGACACTTCAAAACATATTTCCAGTTTGCTCTGGAGCTCTTCTCTGAATGCACTGCAATTCCCCATTTTCTGTCTACTTTGTGGACTGGTACTGGTACCAAAGGATGAAATCTGAGAGTTGATCATAAACTGCTGTGGTTTTTTTAAGGTTTCATTCTTGGTAAGGTTCTGATCAAAAATAAGCATAACTTTACAAATCTGTGTAAAAGCATCGCTGCACTTGTCTGCTGCTGTTTCCCAGCTCCCCCTTAGGAATGAATGCATTCAGTGTTCAGGTAGGAGCTTGCTTTCAGCTGTGTCATGATGCATACATCTTCCTTAACATTGTCTTTACAGAGTGTCCATCAATGGTAAATAACAATTTCATACAGAACAATGTTATTTATAATCTGAAAGATTTATTAGAAAGACTTTATTCCCATGTAATGATTTAAGTGATGGGTTGTATGTGCTCAAGTATCAGTTGTTATAGGATGGCAATAGAAGTAGTAGCTTTTACTTCATCACAAACACAATTTGTTATAACCTGTCTGTATTTTGATGTATACTCCTACTTGGATAGTCAGTTCTGGTGCTGAACTGAAAGATCCACTCATAGGTTTCTAGTCATGTGCAAATGCCTTGCAACCTTGGAATATGACCTTTTTTGTTCTGTTGCTGTAGCAGTTTAACTAATGAAGTATGAACATATTTCTTTACAGAAAATATCTTCAAAACATTTTCAAAACTGAAGCAGTAAGTAGTTTTTTATAAGTAAGTTCCCAACATACTGAGGGGGTGGGGAGTATATTTTAAATCTATTCAACTATTGTCTTGATTTACTGAATATAGATAATTTTCTTTTGACCTCTTTTGTGTGTTTATAGTAAATTTATAAACTCTTAACTGAGCCTCCTGCTAGAAGGAAAATGTCAAATACCATATTTCCCCCGCCTTTCAGCTATCAAACCCTTGCTGACAGGTGGGAATAACCATTTGATTCATGTCAGTGCAGATTTGTGAGGTGTTAGCTTGGGTAATGATCCTAAATTAAATCTCTGATTACCTCCTCATTTGTATCACTGTAGCTGTGAATCTGGAAAATCCATTTAATGTTCTTGGGGATGGAAATATCAGACTTACAGAAGAGTTCTGAATTGAAGTAAAATGTCATGTCTGACTTGAAGCTAGAGTTAAAATACTTCCTCACTAAGGAAGAGGTTTTGGGTGATTTCTGATAAACAGTGGTGCTGCTGTAGTGCTGCTTATGTGCTGTTCAATTTTTAACTAGGTTGGTCAACATCTGTGTTGAGCCTGCAGCATCTTCCCAGTGGAAGCTCAGTCTGTAGCTCTAGGACAGGCTTAGTCCATGGATTACTTTTTGCTAACAGAAATGATTTATGGGAGCTCCCATAAGGAGAGGAGTCATGAGGCAAAGCACAGACAGCTTTTCATGCTGTAAGGGAGGCGATAGGAAATAAGAGTCTGACCTATTTTTGAGATGGCATTTCAAAGCTTTTGCTGTTGGACTTTTTATTTTATTAAAATAATTTATGTTAGTAAAGGAAAGTTGAAAGGGATTTTGAAATATTTTAGTTTGTTGCTGTTTGTTTGCAAGTGGGGTTGATCTTCCTTGAAGTCACAGATTACAGGAGAGTGTTAATACACTAGTTATGTTGAAATGTGATCTGCCTTGCCTAACAAGCACACTGATGTGAGGTACCTGCAGTAAGTTCCTGAAGCTGGGAGGAACTTTTACACTCGGTAGTGTTTGACAGCTGTGAGTACAAGGTGCTGGGCTCTGTCAGATATCTATTGCAGATGTGCTGGAGCATTGATTTGTTTGCAAACATTTGCCTTGTTTGCAAAATAAAGAAGGAAAGGCTGATAGTATTTGAAGGAATGTATATTTACAGTGGTAGGCAGGGACTGACATGGTTCCTGGATGTAAAGCTTTATGCAGATTCATAAACTTTTACAGTATTATGCCATCTCACTTTTTCATTGTAGTGTAACTGCATGTTTTTATTCAGGCATTGCAACTGAAATTCAGTGACTGTTGAAAATCTGGAAGGGAAGGTATTTCCATAAGAGTATTAAATTATTTCTAGCTGGCAGCTTCCTCAGAGCCTTTAAGAAATTGATGTTTTGCATAATTGTTCAAAGGCTCCAAATAGATTGCTTTTTGCTTAACTTTCCATGTTCCCAGTTGCCGTCAAATACCATAGAACACTACAGAGAGAGGATGGAGAAAGCACAGGATGGACTAAACCCATCCCATGGCCCAAACCAGAGGACTTTTGTGTCCTTTCAGTCTGCTGTGAGCCTTCTCTGCATTTTCCTCTTCAGCACCTGGACATCAAACTGTCCAGATGTGCTGGAGTGTGCTAAGTGCTTTCACAGAGTGTTTTAGCTGAATCAGCCAGAAGCAACAGAGGACACTGCATCCATCCCAGTGTTATTAAAAGCACAGACTCAAGTCTAATACTGCAGCAGTAGGCAGCCATTTGTAATGAAACATGCTGCCAGTGGGAAGAATAGGGGTGTCTGGATGGTAAATAAAATTGCTAAATATTTTCCAAGTAGTCAATGGCAAAATTGAGTTACAGTCTGCTTTAAATTATTTACAGAAGAATTTAAATTTGCAAACTTATTACAGCAAGCTGCTTCTTTTAACAACACTCAAGTTCTTGAAAATTCAATGCTAAAATGAGTTATTACAAGTGAGTTAGCTGTCTGAAATTAAATTAGGTGATAAACAATCCATTTCTCTGCAGTAAATTGGCATTCATGACAACTAGTTCTAGTATGCACCTGAACCTATTATTCTTGGCACTTCATAAAGTTGCAATTGATAGCAATTTGTATTGACAGACTCTTATTGAATATAATTCTCAACAGAAACTAGCTAATCAATTAATTAATCCTAGTGTTACTCAAGTTTGTTTTTATGTTGCTCCATCATTCAGAAAATTAACTGTTAACATTGTTTACAATTAATATAACTTAAACACTTTAGTTTTCATTGGCTGAATAACCAAGCTTAGACTAATTAAGTAAGCATTAAAGCCTTCTGAATTACTAGCAAAACTGAAAATTATGCATGCTAAATTGAAAAATACACAACAAAACCTGATTCTATAATACATATCATTATGCAGGATTTCCAAACAGAATGTTTAGTCTTGCATTTCCTCTTGAAAGCTGCTTGGCTGCATGTGAAAAGTCCTAGCCTCTTCTGAAGAGACTTGAGGGAGTAATCATCAGCAATATTATGATGAAAAGCACCATCAAATCATGTTCTTCTAAGGCTATCTAATAACTACTTGCATCTTCCCTCACATTTAAATAAGGCTTTCTTAGAATTCAGTGTTGCAAAGGAGCAAATCCATCCCACGGCCAGATGATTGTGGGCAGATGCTCTAAGAAAGTGACTGCAGGGACAGTGCAGAGAATGCCAGGATTGATCAGCTTGGAGCCCCCTTGGAGTCAAAGGGGCTTCCCTGGAGAGTGAGGGCCTTCTCACCTGCCTCTGGCTGCAGAAACAGAACCTACATTAACTATTTTGATTTGTGTTGACAAAAAGTTAATTACATAATATTAAACCCTTAAATTCCATTAGATGTACTCTTGTCTTATTGAACATGAGTCCTGGCCCAGAGCCCTACTTTGCCCATGTAAACACAGCATTCCTCTTGCAAATTAGGAGAATGGCCCTGACCACCTTTATATGAATAATAGCCTTTCTTTCATGGTAAGAAGTAGAACTTTCTGCTTCTGAGACAGCTCTAGATTTAAAAACTAATATTAGTCTTGTCTTGGTGGCAATCAGGAGGGCTATATGTTTTATTTAGGTCCATTAGTCACATTTGTGTATGGTTCTGTTTACCTCTGGTTTTCTTCAGCAGTTTGTACTGAGTGTCCTGGTTTTGAAAGCTTTTTCAAATATCTTAATGATGTATGGTGTGTGGTGGGTACCTCTTTACTTGGTCACTGAATACAGCACAATAATTTTAATAGTGTAATAAGGTCATTTTCTTCTTATGAGTCATGGTTTCAGGGAGGTGGAAGCACACAAGTCATCCAAATGCCTGCTTGCTTCTTGTGGGACTGGCTGCAGGAGAAGCTGGAAGGAAACCTGGGCTTTGTATCTGAGCAAGAGGTGCTGTGGTAGTTGAGCTGCCTCGGAAGTAATACCCCAAATGTCTTTTTCTTTGTTGCTTCCTTACCTCAGAAACAATCAGGGATTCTCTCAAAATCACTCCCATTGTCTCCTAATTACTGTCTACTAGATTGAGCCTGAGAGATGTGGGACACATCTCTTTGATATACTAATATTATATTAAGGTAGAGGATTTTTTATTTTTCTGGTAGATAATTTAATCTAAATCAGAATCTGACCTGTGGGGATGAAGGAAGCCTAACATGAAATGCCACAAAATTTCTGGTGCATACTTTTTTCAGACCTCTTTTAACACAGGAGGGCTAGGATGTGATAAATCAGTTTAGATACCGAAGAACTTGATTGGGATACTCAATTTTACTATAATAGCCTAATCTAAAATACTCAGTCCTTTTCAGCTCCTCTATACTCTTTCAAAATTGCTCCTAACAAGGACAATCTCTAAAAATGGGGCATTTGAGACAAGATAATGGTGCTATAGTTACTCAGGATAACCATTACCTAAGAGTAGCATTCCCTGCCTAAGCACAAGGCTGGATTCAGTGAATAGTATCAAAGGTGTTCTCCAGCAACTTAGAGAGGATTGAAAAGAAAGAGATATTTACCATTTGAGATGTTCATTTAGACAAAACCACAGGTTTAAAATAGCTCACAACTTCAATGTAGAAAGAAATGCAAAGTGAAAGACAGGTTAACCTAGTTTTCAAGTTCTCTTCTGCTTAGATTTTGCATCAAGCTAAACTCCAGGAATTGGGATTTACTTTATTCTGACTTAATTTCACTTTCAACGTCAATTCTTTGATATTTTTATCAATGCTTATTCCACTTAAATTTGTTCAAAGACAATCTCATTACACTGATTCCCTGACCTTCTCTCAAAAATTTTCATGCAATTAAATGCTTGCCTTTAAGTTACCAAGTGTGATGGTATAGTGCTGCATTGAAATGTGTATCCTGCATAACTTAACTTGCTGTGGAAGTTTGACTTGACTTATTGATAAGTTAAAGTCCTCAGCCTGACCATTAGCAATTTCTCTGTAATTATGTGAAAAGTTAAAATAACATGAGGAAAGAACACAGAATCAGGCTTTTTAGTGTGTCAAGGGAAATGGAAGTGCTGAAAATAAGATTTCTCTACTAAACTGGGAAGAAAAATGAAAATATTTTTTAATTCAGTCCATTTCTGTTCTTTGTCAGTCTAATCACTTCAATATTTAACTGTTGTTATTTTTGGAAAGGAAGGACAACGTATCTGAGTATGGATTGATAGAGGTAAACTGGCTGGGGTTTTGTTGGGGTTGTTGCTTGGTTTTGCTTTTTGTTATTATTTTTACAGAACACCACTGCCATCCCTGCTAAGACCCCAGACTCTAGCCTTGAGAAACTTGAGCAATCAAAGGCTGTTGCTCAGATCACCTAACCCAACTCCAGCCTGCCAAGGAGAAGGCACGTCCCTGAGATGTTCTTTGGCACAATTTTGCCCATCTTCACCTGTTGCCAAGTCTCAATTCCACTTTGGGAGAGGAAGCAGCAGTATTGGAATATCTTTGCAAGTCTCTTTCATCCTGGCAAAGAGACACAGTTGACTCCATTAGTGATAAACATTAGAACACTGTGTGCCTTTTACTTCATAAGCTTTTGGCCTTCAAGGTTGCATATTTATTTCTAATCAATTAAGAAATATTAAAAGAATCAGGAAAAGCCATATATATTGCATGCAGAGATGATATCATAAGTTATTGTGTCTTTTATTTACTAGAGTGTTTGGAATATATGTACAAAGACACAATACTTACTGTCATTTTTCATTCACTGCTAAATTAGTCTCTGCAAATAAAGCAACTGGGGGAAAGCAACTTGATGGACAGGGAAGAATCCAGCTAAAAGTGACTTCTCTTGGGAAAAAAAATTATTTACTGCTAACAGATTTTTTTTTTGTTCTTTTTCTTAATTGTGACTCAAGTTTTGTGATGCACAGCATCACAAATGGCAAATCTGTTTCCTGAGATGTTGGCACTGGGAGCAATCAGACTGGTGACTGGGAGAAGGCATGGAATAAAAATAACATTGAGAGCAGTATATTATCTTAATAAAAGCATATGCAGTCATAAGGAAAGTTAGGTCTTCTGCTTTGAATTAAATTAGTGCTTCCAAGGTTACTGCCCCCCTACTAAGTGATAATGTTCTGCCTTCTGTCTGATGTCCCCATTCCTGAGCAGACCTGCCACTGCAGGATGAAAGGATAGGTGGGTACCTTAAAGTGTGCAACACCTTACTTAGTTCCATCACCTTATTTTGTTTTATGTTCTTGTATTTGAGCCAGACATGAATCTGACTCCAAATTTTCACCTTATTTAAATGAAGAATGGTTTCCTCCCACTCCAAGAGTGCCAAATAAGCAGGAACATTTTCAAGCAATAACATCTCAAAGTACAGAACTACTTTCTTCCTCATGTTGTGTTAGCTGACCTTTCATTGGCATGCCAGTTTAATTAATGGTGCATAATTGCATCCCACTGCTGACAAAAAGCTGCAATGTTGTTTGCTTTTGTTAGTCAGGGCCAATTATCTGTAAAGTCACCCTTTTGAATTTTCTACAATCAATCATCACCAGTGTATGTAAAAAAAAGAAAGCTATTTCATCAAAAGGTGGATTTCTCTCACCCCACAGTTGTGTACATAAATACAGCAGTGTCCTTTCTGTCATCTTTTTTTTACCTCAAGTAAGTGATGACTGACAAAGACTCACTGGAGTAGGGTATTGAGTCTTCCTAGAGAAACTGTTCTCACTAAGTTTGAAATTTGAAACTACCACTAGGCAAGTTTCTTCTTTTAATTAAGGTATTTCTCAATGGAAAAAAAAGTGTTGTGTTGCTATGAAAACTTAGACTTTAGGAGGGACCCCCTGAAGGTCCCAGGTTCTCCCTGGACCACAGAACTGCTGTGACTTTTTGTCCCTCTCTGCATATATCCACTCTCATTTTTTGATGGAAACCTAAATTTCTTCTGGATGTCAGGAGTTATCTTTAATACTCATCAAGCCTTTTTACTTAAGAAACAATGAGCACTTTCTAGTCTAAAAAGCTTAATGCAAGATAAGGAAAAAGTATTTCTTCTATCACATAGTTTACTTGTAAACTGTTATTCTTAACAGATTATTTTGACTTACTGGACTGGTTTGATTTGCATTCAAATTGAAAAAAACACCAGAATTTTATTAAGGTGGGTAGATAATTGTCACTGTAATATTGCTGAGATCATTATTAGCTGTACATGTGTATAAGATTTGGCAGCTTTTTCCCTTTAAAAACAGCATTTCTCTTTGTTCGTTTCAGTGTCATCTGTTTAAAGATAAAGAGCTGAAAAGAAAAGGCTGCAGATAAAGAAAAACTTGGACTTTAGAAAAGTTGAACATTGTTAGAAGTGGATGATGTGTCAGAAGTGGTCTTTTAAAAATAAGTCTGTATCTGTATTTTGTGCAGGGCAAAATACGGAATGCCTCAAAGTACAGCTGCAGAAATGTTAGATCTTAATGAAAGTGTTGGAAAGACTTCTACAGTCACTGTCAGTCAGTCTGTGACCTGCTCAGATTCTAAGCAGAGCAATGATCACAATTGATCATCTCTCCTTGAAATGAATACAGTAAATTCAGGCGTGGGATGTGATCTAGTGAGGGAATGTGGTACTTTTGTTCTTCTCAAATAAAAGTGAGCAATATAATCTGACTGCAAGTAAGATCTATACCTTTCAGCAGAAGAACACATCAAAGCTTTTTATGGCTAGTACAGTTAATTGGACTATTCTAAAAATCTGTATATCAGTCAACAGGCAAGTCTGTCCTTTAGCAACATTATACGTGGTGAAAAGTGTAAGTTGGGGTATTTGATCCTCTGTAAAACATTTTTAGGCTCCTTAACTACTGGAAAAAAAATCCTTAATGGAAATTCATCTAAGCAGCAGGGCACTGAAGTGTTTAAATTACCCATCACATGGGAGCAGTAAGAGGACTCCCATTATCAGCCTGCTTGCAAAACTGCTTGCATGCTTTCCTTCATTTCCTCTTCCTGCGCTTTTCTGACACTTGGGTGGATGTTGCATGTGCCCTTGTGAGCCATGAGGTGAGGGCAGAAGGGTGTCTGGCAGCTCAGTAACACAAGCTGTGCAAAAAAGGTTGCTCTGTGGTGCTGTGACATCTTGTGAAAGAGTTATCAAAGCCTCTGCTGCTCTTAACCAAACATGACAACAGGCAAATGTCCCAATGCTGAAAATGCTGGAGTCAAAGCAGGGCCTTAGAGCAGGTCAATTATTTCAATTATCTGGAATTCATGATGAAAAACAGGAGCAGCCTTCAGGAAATATGCGAGAGTCTGGCAACTGCTTGATCAGTTATGACAGTCGCTGCCAAATATCACATCCCATCAGGTTTTTGCAAAGGGAGAGCTTGGAGCAGGTGGAATATTTTAGTTACCTTTGCTCCATCACAGCACAGTTCTCAGGAGATCCAACAGGCAGGCCACCAAGTGCTCAGGTATGACATCACTGGCAAAAATCACATGGCAATAAGCAATCACAGGGTAGGCAGAGGGGGAGTGCATGGAGCAGATGGATTGCTTCAATTATTTGGGCCCCTTGATGAATAAGAACTTCAACTGCCATCAGCAGATCCTGTGGCAGGCAAATAATAACTGCACTGCTATGACATAATTTAAAAATCTGGTGTGGTTTAAGCATTTCAACAGCTGTAAAGCTCAGATTTGTCTTAGCACTGGCTTGACCCACAGCCACCTCCAGTGCTGAAGGGGGAACACTGAGAAAATTGTTTGTGAGTGCTTCCAAGTACTTCATGGCATCTCACAATTTGTTTTCACACTGCAGAGAGAACACTGACCCAGCACCAAGCTTGTTCTTGGCACCTTTCGATTTTATTGTTTTTCAGAAGTCAGCTGGGGAAAACTAAGGACTGTTTAATGTCAGTGCCAGGACAGAAACCAACAGCTTAGATCTGGTTATGAATAAATTTAGGAAGGCCTTAGCATCCAAAAAATGATCCTTACTTGTATGTTGTACTAGGCTCAATATCTGATAGACCTCAAATTTGTTGTGAAAAAAATTATTTAAGAGCATGCTCTCTTATTTTGCCTTCAGTCTTCTTTCAGCCTGTTGCTAACACAGTCTACTTTAATTGCTCTTTTTAAATTTTGCTGTTAAAACAAGTTTATGATTTTTGCTATTACAGTAAGGTACATGGTACCTTATATCACTATCCCCTTTCAGCTAGAAGTTTTTTATTGACCCTGGTACACAGAAATCTAGCTTACACATTAAAAGCTAAACAACAAAGAACACTAAAGATTTAATAAACTTTAAAAACCAAATCCCATTTGAGTTTTATCAGATTTAAAATCTGATATCTGTTTTGGTTGAGCCTTGAAGGCAGAATAGAGTCAATAGGAAGCTTCTGTTTGAGCTAACATGACTTGTTAACATCTTTCAAGAAGTTAATGTTACAAAAGATTTGATTTCTAAACCCTTCAGTGCCTTTAAATTCACCTCAGCACCTTTTTCCTCCCCATCATCTTGCGTTAACATAATGAGGGATATTGATTACATTCCATCCAAAGAAAAAGCAATCATCATAAATATCCTTTATCTGACATATTTCCCAGTACAGGGGAAATGGCTTCTAATTTGAGATCAAGAAATTACTTTTGATAGGAAAAAATATCACAAACTGATGCAGAATTTTGTAATTTTTCTCAATTTCCTACTGATTTGAAATATGTAAAGTACCAAACACTTGTCACTGCTGGTCATTCCCACCCAAAATGTCTAGAAGTCTAGAAGTTACTGAGATAACTTTCCTGCCTGCTTTTACATCTTTAGTGTAATGAGTGGAATTTTCATGGGATTCAAGTGGTCCCTTCTTGAGATCAGCTTTCCTTTTTTTTTTCTTCCTTCCTTTAATATTCTGACCAAACACTGTTAACTCAGAATAGTTCAAAATCAGGTATAGATTTAAGCTCTACTGTTCAGATCAGGTTCATGTCTGCCCCTGTGAGTCAGAATGCTAATAGTTACACAGCTGCCTTGAAAATTGAAGACTTTAAAATATTAGGGTTGAATTATACTTTTTCTCACTTGTGATTCAGTTAGCTAAGGCAGGAGCATGTTTCATGCTTTTCTTCTAACTATCAAACCTTGAAATTTGCTTTGGAGTGAATTTTTTTAATGGAAGTCTTTAGAAGCTACAGATACAGTAGTAATAAAATTAATTATTTCAAGTCTTATAAAAATGGTGAAAATTGACAGCATTGCTTGTAAGGAAAAGGTTTTGTGGTGTTTTGTTTATTTTTTTTAATGCTGAAGATTTACTCTTTTCATGCTGTTAGAACAAGAAACAATTGTCCCTTTATTCTAGAAACAGTTTGACCATGTCTGGCAGGGTGGTGCAATAGCAGAAGCTTGGTAACATCCAAAAAAGAAGAAATAAAACTGAAGTTAAAATGGCTTTAGGTGAAAGGTGGATGGGAAGAGAAGTGAAGAATAAAAAATAATAAAGCAAGCAACTGGAGGTGATTGTGGGGAATTAGGCTGAAAAGGGTCAGGAGATCCCAAATGGCAGAGAGACTCTGGAGACCAAAACAGAGTTGTGAGTGATGCTGAGAGGAAGGCCAAGACTAAAATCTTAAAGGGTGTCATGGAATTGAGAAGAAGAGTAGCAGGAACAGGCTACCTGAAGAGAAAAACAACCGAAAGAAGAAAGGAAGAGGTGAATAGATGACTCTGGGAAAATATTTTTTAAAAAAGGACAGAAAGGATTGGAAAACATACATATATATATATATATATATACACAAGAAAGGAATTTGGAGGAAATGTGAGCTAGATTATGTGGAATAACAGCAGACAGGTGAAAGAATGATATTTGTTTGAAACCAAGATTAGCTTGCACCTTTTTTATTTTAGACAATCACAAGGTCCAATTGCAGGTTTTTGCTTCGTGTTCTATGACATTATCATGCCCCATTAAATAACTGGCTTGTTTCCTCCCAGAGGGAGCTTTGCTTCTTCCTACTCCAGTAAAGCAATTTAAGTGGATACAGAGCTTCGTCATATTTTAGAGTTGTATATTCAAAGTACTTTGTACTTGTGTAATATACTGATAGGATCTTAGATCACAATTCTTATCCCCTTAGAAATATTGTCCCTGGAAAGCTAACAGGTAGTATTTTTAAACAGCTGTCAGCACAGGGGAAAATATTGTGTTTATATGTGTGGTTTTCCAGAAAGCCTATTTCACCTTGGGAACACTTAACTAGAGAGTTGACCAAAACTAAACCTCCAAAAACCATAGAAAAATGTTTCAGTGTGCTGTGGTTTTAATTGAAATACCTCTGCATCCATTTTTCACCTTGGACACAATGCTCTCATACAGTGGTCCTAGAGATAAAGCCATTGAAGGTTGTATTTGAAGGAATGAAGATAGTTTTTATTGGTGTTCTTTTAGGATCGGCCACAAGGACTGAATAATGCTCCCAAAGAAATACGTTTGGATGAAGATGACTGAACATGCAGATCCAAAGGCCTTTTAGGATATGGTGAACCTTTGGCCTTGGATGAAGAATGTTCTTGGATGAAAGAACTCCAGCTGAAAGACTTTGTCTTTGCCTTTTGCCTTGCAAAGATATGAAAGACAGAAAGGAAGCAAAGATTTGCAGCTGAATTCTTGCAGGGTGCAGTTAAGTGGCTGACACTGGCACGCAGCCAGCCTCCCTCAGTACTGTGGAATGTCACGTGCTTGTACCCCTTTCCTGTCTCCTGAGACCTCCCAAAAGCCTCACACACATTTTTATGGTTTTTTTGCTTTCTGTTTGGAAGTTATGTTAGTAAATTTTAATTACATAGTTTCTGCAATGATGTTAGCACCTGTGGGGTTTCTGTATGTCATGTATAGCTCTAAAATGCAGAAAATATTTATGCTTGGTTGATCAGATTGTACCATGCTTGTACCTGAAACTGAACAAGGCAGTTAACTAATAATCTTAGCTTTTCTTCATGGCTAATGACTTGCCTAAGTTTAAAATGGCAAGAGTTCAGTACCTCAGTCAATGAGCTGACATTCACAGTGTGGTCAGCCACGGCTGCCTGGGCATTCAAACAGATTTCTTCCTTGAACCTCTGTGTTAAGTCAATTGGAGGATATCTTTGTACATTTCCTGACTAAATATTCAATACTTGAAACTTGATTATACATTTAATTATTTCACCTCTTGAAGTGTCCTTATTTTCACTTTATAATAAATTGCAGCTCTGTTAGACCAGTTATGTTTAATATCTTAGAATGACTTGAACCACAGTGTTTGCTAAGGTTGACCTTCAAAGTGTGTCTGTATAAAGACACGTTGCCTAACCACGTTGGTTACCTAAGTAATTCTGCTAATGTGTAAAAAAAAAACCATTACTGCATACAGAAAAATACTGTACCAAAGTTAAAGGGCTCACTTTGCCTTTGTCTTTCCTTGAATCAGTCCATGTGGAGAGAGGTTTAGTGATTTTCACTGTCCTGGGTAGTTGTGTAATTCTCCTGTTGTCATACCAAACCCCACATCACAGTGCCTTTTGTGCCGTCTGGGCTTGTTCAGTAGGTCTGCAAGAATTTACAGTATCTCTGTTCTAAATGTGACCCCAAGCCCATGTAGTCACCACAATTGTCAAAGGACAGACCTGAACAGAAACTCTTTCATCAAAAAGTGCATCCTCCTCCAGGGTAGCCTAGGTGAGCCTAGACTTCCCGGATCAGGACATGTTAATTCTCCTGAATATGCTCTGCCACTTAGAGTTTTTCTTTATCAGCTTTTTTTTTTTTTTCCTTTCCCTCCCAGCTGGTTTAGATTTACAAAATTCAGTCCTAGAAGGTATTTTTAGCCAAGGAGACTTTTTTATATGATGATATGGACAACTGCCTCTTAACAGCCATTAGCTTTTTACTTGAAGAACTGGGAGACAACAGCCTGTCCTCAACTTGTGGCTTTGCTTGCTTTTCTCCTTGTGTCTCCCTGTGTCTCTTCCTCTCTCCCTCTTATCTGACCTTATCTGTTCATACAACTTGTGCATGGCTGCTGGAAATGCCAGTTACTGCAGGTTTTCTTTGCTTGGCTGAATAATACAAAATAATTCCTGCTGAGATACATGTGTGTGCGTTTGTGTGTGCAAATTGTTAACATAAGCTGCTAGCAACTTGTAAAACTGCATTGAGACTACTGGAATGTGTGTAGACATAAAGAAAGCTAAAACATGAGATATCTAGGTGCTGGACAGTTAAACTGCATTGTTTGTCATTGGTTATTAATGTACTGATGCTGTTTTCTTACTGACCAAATAAACGAAACACTTACCAATGATTTGCTATTGAGTAGTGTGTGTGTGGCAAAGAGGATCAGGGTGTTTCTCAGACAAAATACCTGGAGATATGTCTGGCTTGACCAAAGCAATGTGATTTTACAGTGATCATGCCCAAAACCAAGTCAGTCAGCAGCATTTCTGATTTTGAAAATTTCCTCCATGTCAGATAAGATTTTTGTGTGCCTTTGCAGCTTTTCCTGAGACTGGGGCTTCCCCTGTTTCTGGGCCATCAGGGGAGTATTTGCTCTTTTTACAGAGTTATTTCTGTGTGGTTTTAGTGAACACTTTGCTGAAGATATGAAGTGGAGAAGTTTGCTGGTCAGGTATGTGGCTTTCAGTCCAGCTTAGTGCTTTGTTCCTCTGATGCTGGAGCTACCATCCTCTATTAAAGATATGTTGCTGCTCCCAAGAGGTGAATAACGGTTAGAATTAGACCACAAGATATTTTCTTTTTCACTTGTTTTCTAGATATTCCTCATATCCCCCTTTTTTAAGCATCAGTAGTACTGTTATGTTGGTAAAATGGTGTTGTGTGTTTACCTCCTTGGTCACTTATGTAGCTTATTAGACTTGGATAGAAATTCCCATGCTTATTTACTACTGCTCTATTTAATCAAGAGTACTGTAAATCCATGATATAATTCTGAAGGAAGATTAGGAGAATTGCTAGATAATCTTGCATGTGAGGATTTCTACTTGTATTTCCTGTTTGGTGGATGTGCCCAGAAGTTCTTTACTTCAATCAGCTCTGACAGGTCTATCTTCATATAGAAAGGACATGATAAAAAGGTCTTCTATTACATCCTTTTTTTTTTGTTTGTTTGTTTGGTTTTGGTTTAGTTGGGGTTTTCTTGTGTTTTTTTTTTTTTTTTTTCAGCGTGGAGTGGGTATGTAAACAGTCTCCCTTTTGACTTCCTTTAAATCTGAACTTCTGTGCTTGACTCATGGTTAGGAGATGATGCAAGATTGCAAGATGAGATTCATTTTTTTGTCTAAAAACATTGAGCCAACCTTTAACAAATTTATATGGGGGCTTTCTTTTTGCTTCTGTTTTCTTCTGTTTGCTTTTGTTTCTCAAAGAAAAGTGCAAGGGGTGACTTATCTACTCCACACAGAGTAGATGCTTAGTATTGGGGATTCATTTATCATGAAGACAAAACATAACAAGATCCTGAGGCTGAGCCTGAAAGTCAGAGAATTTGATCAGGAAAGATGATGCACATTTTCAGAAGCCAAAGTATTTTATTATTGGAATGCATCATTCAGGGAATATGATAGATTTTCCATTAGTGGAAGTCTTTGATCAAAACTGCATCTCTTTCTAAAAGAGGAGCTGCCTCAAGAGCAAGCAGCTAAGCTTGATGCAGAAATTATTGAATGAGGGAGATTTGCCCTTTTCTTTATGCAGGATGAGTCAGATATGAGTGCCATAATACCACAAGTAGTAGTAGTTATTGTATAAAAGATTACAGTTTTTTCTACAGAGATGGCACTTGGAAAAAATTGTTAAAATAGAGCCTAAAGCAACTGCACCTTGTGCTGCTGGCATCAGAGGATGTGTATGACAAATGGCAAAGTTAATTTTGAGGGTAACCTTGTGTGCATGTGATCTCAGTAATGTCTGATGAAGCAGACGGATGCCTTCATGAAGGCCGAAGACTTGGAAAAAAATTTGCAACAGCTTTTGTCTTCACAGGTCAGAACTATGTGTTCACAGGGTGATGCTACTGTGGAATTGCTTCTTTGGTGGCTGAAACAGTTACCCAGAAAGACTTGGGGGCTCTAGGTCATTTTCAGGCTGAAGGGTTTAACTGTAAGTGTCAGGAGAGAGACACAGTTATCGTGACAATGTCTGTGTTGTGGGTATGACACAGTCCCTTATTGGTGCTGGGGCACTGCAGCTGCCAGTGCTCAGAAGTGCAGCAAGAGAACAAATCCTGGCAGACTGGAAATTAGGGCACCAACCTCTGCTGGCAAGCAGAGAGTAAGAGATTTTGCTTCTGGAACTATTTTTTTTTTTAAGGGAGGCTTCTTTAGGGTTTTTTCTTTTCTTTCAGTGTTTGGTGTGGAGGAAGTTGCTCCCCAGACTTGGGCCATGCTTTTTCTGAAGTGACAGCTGAGACCTACAGCTGTGCTGTGGCACCCATGCTCCAGGAAAAGACTGAATTGCCTGGGTTTCAGCTGGATGTGTTCACTGGATTCCCACTAAGTAAAGCTCTGGTATCACATGATGCCTGTTGCAGGATTTAGTCACAGCATCATCTCCACCACTGCTGAATTATAAACATGTTATAGCCCTGGACCCTGCTTCAGCTTAATGCTGGACAGAACAACTCCCTTTGGCAATTATGGTTTTAAATTAGCCAAACTACAGAATTGATCTTGCAAACTGAGATGTTTTTGTGTACAATCACAGCCTTTCCATTGTAGCATCTTATTCTTCATAGGTTTTTTTACTGGACATAGTTAATGAGAATCTTTCTACAATCTACAGAGTCTACTTCAAAAATTAAGCTATTTTCAAATTGTTGTGTTTTTTACAGTCATCTTAATGTAATTTCCAGTTGTTTTTCACAATTTCAGAGATGGTCTAAAGGTGTTTTTCTGCTCTGGGTAGTAATTATTTTTCATTCCTGGAGGTATATAGTGGTCACTGATCCCCCCCAGATCTTACTTATCTTGTTTTCTTTGTTTTTCTTTTTTTTTTTTCTTTTTTTTTTTTTTCTTTTTTTTTCTCCAGTGTGTTTTTATGTCTGGCCTGTGCAGAGACAACTGAAACTGGAAAAGTTTTGCAATAATCTTTTGTCTTTCTGGAACAGAAAGCCTTTTTAGGCTTCAGAGATGAAATTAGTGTGTTATAGGCCTTTCTCTTAACCCTCTCACATGATTTTGACCTCATTTAATTAATATCTTCAGGTTGATCTTTTAAGCAGTACTGTTACTTACCCTGCATCTCTTTAGCTTCACTTTTCCAGCATCAGTTTTCTGAGAAGAGATATCAGAGAAATCACCAGTTTATAACTTTGTTTAATAATCTCTTGTCCTACTAGATCTCTTTTCCTTCCTGGGGAAGTTAGAACCTGCCTTTACTATGTGTATTTTTATTCTGGAAGTCTGTTACTGTGAATGTGGTTACATTGTGAACTTTTATTGGTAAATGTCCAATACTCCTCCTTCTGATAGAAGCAACCACTATGCTTTATGAGCTGCTATTGCTACGTGATGTGGGAGGAAGGGGAGAGAGGGAAAGAGCAAGAGGATCTGCAGGGGATAATTTTCCTTTGGGACTGAGGGAAAGATTTTCCTTCATCTCATTAACAGGTGTGTTTTGAGAGCCTGAGAGAGGCAATTTGCTCCTAGAGAGTTGCTGCAGGCAAAGCATGACCTGTGAAAGGCTCTTAACACCAGGACCAAACACGGCAGCTCTGCCAGTCTCGTTGTCCCTTTCTTTTGTCCCACGTGGTCCTGGCATGTCACAGCCAGCTTTGAAGGCAAATCCTTTTTGGGTGTATGAGACCAGGCTGCAGTTCTGGAATTGGTCTGTAATTCTCCTCCTTTGTGTGTTGAGCTTGGTAACAAGCCATGCTCCCTCCTCGTTATTGAAATGTCACATTTTGACACTTCTCCTTTGTATGAACTTTTGTATTCTGTTGCTCTTCAACAATGCTTCAAAAATCTTTAAGCTCCCTTCCAACCCCTTAACATTGTATGAGAAGTTCTTAGCTATGGTAAAATAGGGATGTGCTTCAGAGCCTTAGAGCTGACTTACTTTGTCTTGCTCCTTCCTAGCAAGAAGGGTTAAGTGTAGCTTTTAAAAGACAGAAGTCAAACTTGAATATTGTGGGGCTTTTCCCCCCAGGTACAGTTAAGTGTTTAGTGTTACCTGGAAGCTTTGCATGGGGCCATGGAGGGCACTATGAAGTTATTATGAAAATTTGGGGAAAGCATATGTCCACATAAATGCTATCCCAACTTTTGGAAGTTTTTACCCATTTTTCTGGAATTGCTATAGCAATTTAAGCATTACTTTTGAATTTTCTGAGGTGAGATGCCAGAGGAAGACCTTGTGTTATTTTATGTCTTATAAGTTATCTTAGTTCTTGCATAGCAGGATTTTTATAGACATGAGTATGAAAACAAGATGTGAAGTGCTTTAATGACCATGACTTAGCAGATGTTGCTTTTCTCCCCTCAAGAAAATCACCTTCAAAATTCATTGTTTAGACTGAAATGCAAACATTTTTGTGATCCTTTTTTCCCCCATTTTTCTCTTTCATCCCCTCACCCTTGGGTAAAAACTTCCCCCAAGATTTCATTGCCTTCTCACAAGAATATTTACTTTGTGCAAGAATCCACAAGAAGAGAGGCTAGAAGTGGTAGTCAAGAGATTGGCTTCATTTTGTACCAAGTCATACACAATTTAGTTTTCAGATAACACAAGAAAAACCGCCAACAAGCCCAAAATGCAATATAAGTTGTCAAAAAGCTGACACTCTAAATACCAGAAAATATTAACATCTATTGTCAAGAAAAATACAAAGTATGAATCACTCCATCTCCGTGACACATTTCAAAACTGCTACACACAGCACAAACTATAGTGTTTGATGCTATCAGGGATAATAGTACTTGAGAGTTCCTCCCTGAGCACCCAGCCTTGCTACTAAAATGGTTCAATTGTCTTGGTTTATACTCTAGAGCTGCAGAAAAAAATTACAAAGATTTTCTGAGGTCATCTTTGCTAAAAATGAAAGCTGATAAAGAATCATTGTTAATAACGCAAATCAAAGTGGGGGATAGTTTAGTTTTTTGGTATTACATTATTTTTGTAAAACAAAAGATATATCTACATTTAAAATTTTGAATCATTTTCTTGCTACCTTGCAGAATATTTCTTACCTGGTGTGCCCTTTTGTTATCAGTTCAGTTATATCCTACACAATTTAATTTTAATTCCTTCTGTTGTCAGGTTCCTGATAGGGACATCAGGAATGATTCCTGTGCTCAGCAGCCATGTCAGTCCCAAACAGAGGAGTCAGAAATATCTCAAGGAAGGCTAAAATATAAAAACTTGCCTGTCTGAAAAGCTTATGAGGAATTGTCCTCCTTTAGCAAAGTCACCACCTTTGATTTTTCTTGCATTGCCCCGAGCTGGGGGTCTGCTGTGCTTTGAGCAGGGGCAGACACAGCTTCAGGGAGAACTGGAGGAGAGGAAGGTCTTTCTCTAAGTGGCCCCTTGCAGTCAGCACCTTGTTTCTGTTCCAGGGAGGGCAGTGAGAGATGAGCATCCAGAGCGGTTCCTCCTGTATATTCTGGAACAGCACAGTTCAATTTGGCAATATTGAAGGGAAACAAAATCAGTTGTAAAGATTTGTGTGGGGAAACCACTGTTATCTCCAGAGAACACTGTTCAAAAGAAAAATAAGCACAACACTGGAAGATTTTAAAGTATATAGGGGGGTGGTGGGAGGAGATTTGCTTTATTTTCTTGAACTCTGTCAGGCTCAGTGCTGTGACCATTTCCCTGGGATTTAACTTGTTAAATAAATCCTCACTTTGGTGGGTGTTTGGTGGTTTTTTACATGGTGTTTGTGGTTAGGTTTTTGGGGATTTTGTAGGAAATTTTTGATGGAGCTTTTGTGTTTTGGTTTTTTTCAAGGGGGATGTGTTCTTTGGCTTGTTTTGTTAAAGGAAAAAAAACCCCACAATTCATTTTGCCTCTGGGGAAATTCAGACATAGTAGTAGGGAAAGCACTGTGACATTAATCCTGTATTTATTCTATTTATTATTCATATAGAAGAAAGAAATGTAATTTCTGCTTTTAGTGCTTTTTCCCTACTCCAGGTGTACAGTTCCTGCCTCTGTAATGAAAAGTTAGACAGAAGAATCTCTGGGAAGGGTGGTTGCAAAATCCCTGTGGTTACTGAATGTTGAAATGCAAGAGGGAGGAGAACATCATAAGGCCTGTTATAAATATATCATCCTACCTGAAAATAAGACAAATTAATTGTAAATCAAAAGAGAGAACATAGATCCTTGCCTAGGTTGCCTGGCATACAGAATATACCTTTGAGGATGGAAAGGTCATTGTAAAAGCACTTTCAAAACAGAAGGGCATGGTTTCTGTGTCTCTGGTGTTAACTCCACTATTAAAAAACACAAACAAAAAAGTTCTTTTAAATTATGTTCTGTTTAGGTTGTTTTCATTATTACAGTGTCCCAATTGCCTCCAGCTGTTCATTAAGGAATGCAAATAGTGTGCAACTTGTTGTTTGTTCTTTTGACCCTGCTCATATAAAGCCTCTGAAAAAGGATGGCAAGGAACTGATTCTGTTCAGTTTTGCATTTTCACCAACAGGATTGCATCCCTTTCATCCAGTCTCTGATGCCTGTACAGAATTCTAGGAGTCAAGGGACCTCCAAGGGCCATTAGAGACAGAATTACAAAGAGCCCAGCTGAGTGTGCAATTACTACAAAGCCTTTTTTCTTAAACTGGTTAACTTGAAGACATTTGGTGTGGGTATAATTAAAGTAGAATGGGAGGCAATACAATTATTTTTTCCTGGTTTTAGAAAGAGAGGTCTGATGAGAGATTGCTTTTGTCCAGTAAGATCTACTTTAGTTCCTTTCTTTAGTGAAGGAGCAGAGGATGGTGCTACAATTAAATCAAAGACATTAAAAGGGCAAATCCCACCTTTTTTTTAAGGAGGAAAAATGCATATTGGATATGATGGTGCAATACAGTAGAATAATTTTCAAAGACAATTAATGTAAGTACTGTTGTTGGAGAGAGGTGAATGATGAAGGTTGAAAATTATGGTTGAGAATATGCAATCTGGAGCAAGGCAGTGCTGAAAGAACATTAAAGTGGCCTGTCGATATGGCCTGATTTCTACCATGACTTTATGTTATTTCTGTAACTTCTTTTTGGCAGAAAGTAAGATTGTGCAAAGTGGTGATGATACAAGCAGCATGTTGGATGATATATGAAAATGAATACACTAAGAAATCTTCAAATCAAATGCAGTTGTGTCCAGGAGGAAACAATTTGCATCAGAAGTGTTCTGTAGCTTGCTGCACAGGCTTGGCAGCCCACACTCCCTCTGCTCTGTGTTATCTCATTAACATCGTTATTTGGGAGCCAGAGTCAAACACTTATATTGGGTAATAGTTATGACTACTTGACACAATGTCAGTAAATGCATTTTTTTAATGTAATTAGAATTTTGACAGGAAAGAGAGGAAGAGGCAGAAAATGAGAAATTAGTTATTTCCTGTACCTCTGTCATTGCACACATTAAGCTTCACTGTTGCATTTTGCATGATCTCATGGCAGCCCCTTCACAGAAGCCTGATCACTGTCAGATTTAAAGACAGGATGAACCAAACAAGGGATGATGAGTTAGAAATGTTGTTGGTTAGACCTTTTACATTTTCTAAATCACAAGAGGTCTGAGACAGAATGCTGTATTTCTGATCTTGCTGGAGATTTGGGTTTGTAAAAATAGAAATTTTAAATAAAACTTCCCTAAATTTTCAGGAACAAATTTGCACTCATTAGCCTGGACTCTCTATAGAATAACAGTGAAACTTTATTATCAAAGACAAATGAGTGGAAGTTAATTCTTATACAGGTTTGGGGTCATAATAAAATAAAGTTTGTGTTCTCGTGGGTTTTTCCTTCATCTTTCATAAAAAAGAGGTTATTTTCTCCTTTAAAAGAAAGATTCATTATTAAAGTCTTTAATATGGAGCTCAGATTTCATAGGTCAATGATCCCTGCATACAGGCAGACATCTGCTACCAGACCTCCATCTGGGACAGATACTGGTGAGGCTAATGTCACTAGGATAAAAATAAAAGAAAAAAAATCTAGTTTTTCCTGTGTCATCTTGGAAGGAGCCATTCATTTAGAAGTTGCATGTCTGCTTATAAGAATCAAATAATAAATAAGGTTTTCAGCTAAGTACATTTATTCAGCAGTACTCATGGCACTATCTAAATCTTCTCATAGGGTTTTTAAAAAATCAGATAAATTTATTAATTTTTCTCTTGTTGGTCTTTCATATCTTAATCTTTGCATAATTCGATGAATTGTTATGCTCAATTTAGATTATTATACAATTGTAATTCCAAGTGAAATCAGAATTCCCAAGGGAGAAGTGTAAGTGTGTGGGAAGAAGAGTCCTTACCCTGACGTGTTTATTTTATAGTTGATCAGAAGTGGGCAAGGAAATGGAAACACACAGAGGTGATGTTACTGAACAAGGGTCACAGAACAATTAAGTGGCACTGCAGAGATTTTCTCAGCAAGATTTCCTGCGATGATCCGTTCATGTGAGGCTGAACTCAGCAGTCTGGGATCTCTCCCTCTGCTTTAGGTAGAGATCTGATAAAACAAAATACTGACTCAGATTCAGTAACAGTGAATTCTCTCTCTTGGTTTCTCTATTCCTCCATTTTTCTTTTTCTTTGTAAGAGTCACATATTGCTTCCAGATATAAAATTGCTCCAATCATCTTTTAAGGTCCAAAGTAATTACGACAGGTTACTTCTAATTCTTGATTGGCATCTCTTAAGATTTGAATTAATAATTGCCTTGTGATACCACTGCCACCTTAGTTTTCTACTAAGATCACTGAAATTGTTATAAAAGCCTCCCCTGTTCTTTCCTCCCAGGCTTTTGGCAAAGGTTATACCAAATCACAAGAAATATTATGATACACTTTTTTGTGTGGTCCTTCCCCAAGATTGAATTAAAAAAAAAAAAATCTGCTTAATTTGTGTACTTCATTGAAAGTTAAACCTGAATTTTGATAGCAAGTACTTAGGTCAATATTGCATCTTGCTAATGATCTCTGTGCTCAAGTGTGTGTTTTGTTCTTTGGGCTAATGCTGCAATCAATATGTGTGAACTTGTCCATTATCTATTTGTACTTTGTTAGTCAAACTTAAATGCTGGGTTCTCTCCGATAATCTAAACAGAACTCAGTAACCCTGCACTGTTCAGTAATCTCCTTTCCCTAACTCATGTCACTCTCTTTTAATCAGATAGTCTGATTCACCCTCTTCCTCTGACATTTCAAATCCCTGGCAGCATGTTATGTTTAGACAGTGTCATGGCATTTTCTGCAGATGACGATAGAAACGTGTGGGTTTTTTGGTGTCTCACGTTAACAGATGTGTATGGCTAGATAGTAATCAGGTTAATTAGAATGAAGTGAAATAAATCTCAGCTTGAAAGGATCATATTCCACTGGAGCTGCTGTTGTGGCAGATACGGCAGGTGAAGCTTGGGTTGAAAAGTCCCTGAAACGTGGGTTGTGCCGACCTAAAGCACAGCATTTCATCTCCCAGCTGACAGCAGCCCAGGCTTCAATCTACAAAACCAAGCTGCTTTTCTGGTTAGTCATAGCTCTTCGTACACTGGGGAAAAAAATCATGCTTAAGACTGCACTGACTCAATGCAGAAAGTTTTGTTTGGAATTGCCCCTTCATGTAGTGATTTCTCCAAACATATTGATCTAAATCCATCAAACCTTAACAGTATGGATGCAACTAATCAGGTGATGAGTACAGATTTCTCCTACTTAAGAAAGTAATGCGATATTGGAATGCATTATTCCCTGAATTCTCACAGCCTGTTCTCCCAAAATAATGTTTACCAAAAAATGAGGGGAAAATTTCAGTAGGTGTAGTGTCTCTTTCTAAAGACTAAAAATTGCCCATATCAAAGTCACTTGTTCAAAGATTAAGCCTGTACTGATGAAAAAGACTTGAGGGAAAAAAATCAATTTTATTTTTTCAACGTTCTTGCAAGATTTGCCAGTAAAATTTTTGTGGTTGATAATATTAATGGTATGAAATATATGGGGAAAAGAATAAAATTAAGAAATGTACACATTTTGAAGGAATGTACACATTTTGAAAAAGTGTACAAGTATATAAAATGAGCCAGGTTGGATGTTTGATGAAACATCAAGCATATGGTGACAATTTCTGCCACTAGTTATTTTATAAAACAGGGAACTGCAGAGAAGCATCTGTTACCACAGTTTTCAAACAGAGGGACTGTGAATATCTTTTGATGTATCCTGTATTAGAACAGCCCTCTCCAAAGGGTCACTCTGGTACTCCCAAAAGTACTCTGTGGAACTTTTTGTGTAGATTTCACTTTGCACACCATGAATCGTGCTTTTTAAATAAGTAGTCTCTCCTCTGGGCATGGAGGTTATGGAACAATTCTGTGTAACTGCTGTAAGATGTAATATATGTATATTTATATATATATAGTCAGTGTTTGGTTGAGACTGCTCTGTGAAAGAAACAGTAGCTACTGCATGCTCAAATCAATGGCAACTTATTTTTACAGATGTTGCCAGAGGTGTTTATATGTGTGTGTGTGCATGGTAAAGGAAAATATATGTTGTGACTGGAAATGGCTATCTACTGCACCACTGTTATCAAGGCATCAGAAAGCCTCTCTGATTTCTCTTACAAAGCTCCATCTTTTTGTCTCTTCATTATGTGCCTAAGCATTACCTATTTTTTTTTAATTCATTGCTTTCAGTTAGAAAGTGAAGCAAATTAGCAGGTATTTGCACCATAGGTTGAACAAAGCATCTGCACAGCTCTATGGAAACCCCTCAACAAAAATACTGAACCTTCCTAGCATTGCACTAACATAAGTGCACCATCCAACAGACATAACTGACAGCTCTATAATTTTACTTTCCAGCATAATGTTCTTGGAACCTCATAAAATCTTAAAAATGAATTTTTGCTAACAAATCTACAATGCTATATGTAGTTCTGTTCTCCTCATTTGCCAGTGAAAATTTCCTTTTGAGGTCTATTTAAAAGTAGATGGAAAGAGGGTCAAATATAATCTAATCTTGATAAATGTCACCAAAAAAATAGGAAACATGTAATTATAAATGAAATACATATATTTCATGCTGTACTTTGAAAGTCTTGTTGTCTCAGGATCAGTGATGTGAAAGTCACTGGAAAATGTGTTGGGGAGTGATTCTTATACTGATAGAAGTGTATGAAAACCCACTAATCTTTCATAATAGTGGCATAAGGGGGGAATAATTGTCTGTGTCTTGTCATATGGGAATACCTTATAATCTAACCAGAAATCAAACATAATCATATTAATCTATAGGAGATGTTTATAAGCTGTCAGGAATTAAGTCAGAGGAGAATAATACTACTTCATAAATCAGTAAATGAGATCAGTTAAATAAAGTGCTGAGATTTTCTTAAGGGCACATGGACTGTACTGTGCTCTTTCTTGGCTTGCACCTTCTCTTTTTTTAATCCTCCTTTTAGGATTTTTCTTCTGCTGGTTGAATGTTTAGAAGGAGGAATATATAAAGTGTAGAATTTATGAGAGCTTCTGACATTTATCGTATTTTTGATTAACACTTTTATTAGTCTTGTCAGAAAAATAATTCATTATTTCAGCTTTTCTTTGTAGTTCTCTAAAAAGCTGCCATGATCATCAAATAGATCAGGGCATGCAATAAAAGCCATACTGCCAGTAGTAGAACATACTGTCATATAACCATTAAGACTGTTCTAAGAGCCAAAATGTTGGAACTAAAAGTATTTTTAATGACTTCAAATTGCTTGAAGTGCTTTCTCAGAGCTGAAGGGTGCTGATTTATTTATCTAGTGTACTTACCTAAATTAATTTGGAGAGAACAACTTCGGTTTTAATCCTCTTACAAGTGTAATTTATGGTAATATTTTTCTGTGGCATATTATATAATGTCTGAAGGAAAGAGTTAAATAGGACTGGGCTGAGCATTGTCATTAAATAAGAAAATGTGAACACACTGTCCAAAAAAGCATTAAGCAGTGCATCTTACCTGGATTACAGTAATAATTTTCAGATGTGACCTTGCAGGAAATGCAAATGTCAGTGCTATCTTCTCTCAATCTACTTTTAATTAGTGTTTTAGCACAGCAAGCCAGTAACTCAAGTACACAAGCAGCTGTTTCAAGTAGTTGTGTATCATATCCAGGTGAATTAATTTATTGTTACAACTTCCTTTTTCTTTAGCACACTTACTGAGAGGAAGATTTTCTGATTTTGGAAAGAGATCTCTTTTAATTTCTCCACTTTCTGTTCTAACATGTCCCAGGCCAATGAAACCTTCCAGTTCTTGTGTCACTCACAACTGAAGGTTATTATGGCAGGCTGTGCCTGATTTATTTCCCTACTTAAATGTGTCAGCATTATGCAATCTCTGCCAAAACAGCAGGACCTGAGAACCTGGTTCTGACTGCAGAAACCTGAGCAATGCCACGGAACTCTGGAAGCACGTGGAGCTTTTTCCTTTCTGTGAGCAAGTTGTGACAGGAGTTACTTCGGCCTCCTGGTTTTCTTTATTGGTAAAGTTGAGGGTTTTTTAGATCAAGGAGGATAAAGGGCTGATATATTAAAAAGCCTCTCCCTAGTAGGGAAGTAGTGGTCATTTTTCCTGCAACAGACCTAGTCTCCCAGAGAAATCTGAGACAAGATGCTTAAGAGGTTGGAGATATATATCCTGTTTACATAAAATTTAGCTTGCCAGCATGTTAATCACATACTCTGTAGAAATAGAGATTTCCCAGAAAAGCCATATATTTTACTAAACTAACCAATGTATTTCTGAAATAAAACACCAGGCCAGCTTTCAGGGAAAAAAGACCTCTCAAAGTCTGAAAAAAGAAATTACAGTTTCCTGGTTTAAATGCAGGTTGTAAACAAGTTTGATTAGTATAACATAAATGGTTAGTTTTGGTGAAATTGGCTCCTATGAGCAGAAATGAAGACTAGGTAAGGAATGAGCAGTTTGATGTTCTTGGCTGGTTAGCAGCACCACTGCCTCTCAATATTTTCAGTCCCCTGCATCAGGCTCTATCATTTACACCTTTTACCTCTGCACTTTTACTGGTGCCCCCCAACTGCTTGAAGAATGACTCTGGGAAATGAATTGAGGAAGTATTGTACTCTAAAAAATACATCCATTTGCTTTTTTCTTTTCTTTTTCTGGGTTATTTTTGAGGTCAATCATTGCAGCAGTGCAGCTTTCAGGGTGAATGGCTGTGCTGGGAAATCTAGCAGGGCTGTGTGCTGTGATACAGAGATGACAAAGGAAGAACCAATCCCCAGCCCTAGAGGTGACCAGTCAGTGCACAGGGAGTTTTAAAGGAGGTGCTGTGCTCTAAAGCTGATATCTTAACACCATCTTTCCTTCCATATGAAATAATTTCAGTGATTTTTACACTAAAGTACCACCAGCAGAAATGGGGTGCCATAGCACATGCTGCAGAGAGGAATAGATCCTTTAGCCTCCAATCTAGAATTCAACACTGTCATTAAAATAGATTTTCAAAAGTATCCAAGGCCCTTAGGGCCTGAATATGTTTGGCAGGGAAGAAAGGAACTGGAACTCAGGTGCAATAGAGCAAAAGTGTCTGTTGGAAAAAATTGAATTAGTTTGAGTTAATGGCCTTTCTCCCATACTATTTGAAGTATTCAGTGTATCTGCAGCTCAGTATAAGAGCTTTTTCATTGAAGACAATAAGCTAAAAGGCACTATAAATTATGAGAAGTTTTACTGATGCACAACATGATTGTTTGTATCCACTTGAGGAGAAGAAAATAAAAGGAAGGTAATTGTCCTAATACATGGAAAGCAACAGCAAATCTGGAAAGCAGTCCTTCAGCACTCAGCCCTTTTTATAGTAACTCATATTATGTGTAGGCAATATGATGGAATAGATGTTAAACCTCTACAAGAAAACTTGTTCTTAAGACAATTCTATTTGTTGCTTTGGGTTTCTAGTCAGTGATTTAGAGGTTGTTGTTTTTTTCTGATTTAAGGTCATAGTTAACAAAACTTGGATGGTGGCTAGCCCAAACCTTTGTTCTTTGTTGTGATCTCTATGAGTGATCTTTAATTCCCCCTTTTCTTCCTTGTTTCTGTGAACTCTGCTCTGGTGGCTGCCTGGAAGGGTGGCAGTCCCTAGGCTGAGTTTCCACAGGAGTTCAGCACAGACCCTTTGCTGTTGCAGGAATCAGCAGATGGAGGTGCCAACACCAGGGTTGGGGATAGGCTTCTGTTTCCTTGGGACAAAAAAACCCCAAGCCCCTGGAGCTGAAGAACAGGAACACAAGCTGGCAGCTTTTTCTGGGCAGGAGAAGTGCTCAGAAGCCAGCGCTGCTTCAGTGGCAAGTGCAGGGGGTTTGCCTCGCACCTCCCTCACTGTCCCTTGCCAGTAATTTTGCTCCTCAGAGGAAATGAGGAGCAAAATGCTCCTCGGAGGAAATGAGGAGCAAAATGCTCCTCGGAGGAAATGAGGAGTGCTTTCTCTGCAGCACCTCAGCTTTCCCCTTCCCAGGGTGTGAGATGTGACACTGAGGGCACAGTTCAGCCTCTGAAGGCAGAGCACAGCAAACATCTCTTGCTGTGTAACTTTGAACTCCTCTCATGACACAAGTGTCTTGTTTGGAGTATAGAAGCAGGTATGAGAGCAAAGCAACCTAAATATTTACTGTTTAATCAAAGGGAATGTTATCTGTAATAAACAATTTAATCTATCATAAAATTCTATCTTTTATGGCATTTCTTTTACCTTGGCATTGCTTTTCAGTTAGAGGCTCCCATCCATTAATTTGCCTGAGGGAAGAAGGGACTCAATTCCTTCAAAGGATACAAACTGATATGTTTGCAAGTATTCTCTGTAATGTACATATTCATAGATGAAATTCATCAATATTTCTTAACTTTCTCCTGCATTTATAGCAATACTTGTTCCCAACTTTTAACGTTGCCATAAGCTTTTTATATATTTAATTCCATTCAGAATTTAAAAAATATTTGACACAGCTGTTGAACCCATTATTGTCCTCATTTCCAAAAAAATCACTTTAATAATAGCCTGCTCACTTTTAAGAAAAGGCCCACTTTAAAGGAATAGGCTTGTTATAACCTAGGTTTATGTGCATTTTTCCCAGCACGCTACCTACTGACTTAACATTCAATACCAACTGCAACTATAATTATCTTGTAAGATCTTCAGATACCAGGAACACTTAAAAGTTTCTCACACGAGTGAATTTTGAGCTTTACTAATTACTGTACCTTGTCAACAAAATCAGTAGTGCACCTTCTTGTTTTATTAATTGCAGGGAAATAATTTGCAATAGGGGTAAAGGAGAATAAAAGAGAATTACCAAGCTAGTGGCTCTTGCACAACAGTAACATAACTTTGGTATGTTTTGGAGTTCACTCCTTCAAAAGAAATGGTCAAGAGCTGTTTTGGTTTTTTATTTTTATTTTTTTTTTTAAATTCTGAGATTTTGTGAAAAAATTCTTAAAGGAAAGATATGTCTTAATGCATAAATTTTGTAGAATGATTGACGAAGTTGAAACTTCATTTCAAAAATCACTAGGGTTTGTTTAACTCTGTATTTTTAGTATCCAGAGTTACTGAACCAGACTTTACTTAATTAATAACTATAGGATGTGAGGCAGTTCCAGTGCTGCTTTTTCTATTAACTTGCAATTTCCTCTAGGAAATGAATAAACTGGGGGTTGTGGGGGAGGGGGGAGGCATGGCTGCTGAGAATAAATGTGGCACCACCGTGCATTGCCAAATTCATTTGAACGAGTTAAAACCCAGGGTTATAAATTGAGTAAGTTCAATTCTGTAGCTCATGGAACACATTTTGTAGGAAGAACAAAAGCAGAATTTCCAAGATGAATAAGGACTGAGATTAGAAAAGCCAAGAGATCATTTGTAAATGTTCATTAAAAGAGTACTCCCATATTAAAATTCACTTGGTAGTTTATCACTTTCAAAGCCACATGTACATACAATGTTGAGACATGTTTCAAATATAATTTACTTTTTTCCAATGTAAATCCTATTGTTTTTATTGAATTTGTATTTTGTCACTGAAAGCAGCATCTGGAATGCTCCAGCTGATAACAACTTTGTAAGGCTTGGGCTAGGCAAGAGTTACCTTTGTTTGGAACTGAAAATCTACCAGGGAAGTGTAAAACTGCTGAAGCCTGTGGCTATTTCCTGAAAGTTGTGTTAGATCTGGAAGGACTGACCCTTTCCAAACATTTTCCACATGGCTGAAGAAGGACAGTACTAATACTTGGTGGTGTTTAATGAATAACTTAGTTATAGTTTTATCCATTAAATTCAGGATACTGATTTTTTATTCTGTGTTTTAAATGCTCTGATTTCAGTAGGCTATAACTTATTTATAGGGAGGTTTTGTAGTTAAGTTGTTCAATTGATTGTAGGGACTCTTAATTGAAATATCTTGTTTTCAATTGTTATCCATTAAGAAAATCACTGAACCAGCAATGTTATGTATTTAAACACCTCAAACACTGTAAAATTTTCTGGTGTTTTCCAATTAAATATTTCAGGGCATACATATCTTCCTAATGTTGGTAATTTTCAGTATATTTGAATAGAAAAGAACCATACTTCTGTTCCTGTATAAACACCTATTGAATGTGTACAGTGAGTTTTTCACAAGTACTCTGTATTGTCTGTATTTATAGTGCACATTCAGTAAATATGATTGTTGAAACCAAAGGAATTAGGCAGCTATCAGAAATAAGACTTTATACTAATCTCATGTTTGCTGCAGTAGTTAATTGAATGCTAGTGCAGTTCTGTTCTGAAAACTTCTACCTACAAAATAAGAGTTTTTATTATCTACATGTAAACACAGGGCAATAAGAACCTTCCATGGTATAATCCACATGTCAGTCTCAGTTTAGTTTCTCATTTAACTTGTGCTCTTTGAGGAATTATCCCTGCTCCCCATTTTTTGTTATTAGACACTTATGGCCAGTGCCTGGGTTTGTAACATTATAGTTTCATCAGTATGTGGTACCACTTTAACACATTTATCTTTTGTGTAATTTAAGCTATGTATAAGTATCTAGTCATGCACCTGAAATCATTCCTTGTTCTTGATTAACATGTGCTCGTGAGTTCATCTGAGTGTGTCTTGTTATTAAGCTTCTTTATTAAACTCACCTTTTAATTTCCTGAGTTAATTAAAGATTTCTGTTATTTTTACAGTCTCCCTGGTTGTGTGATGGCAAGTGTAGTATGTTTTACTCATTTGGTTTCTTGTAATTTATCATGCTGTCAACGGAGCTGTTGAACTTTTACTTTGTGTTTAGGTATTAGTAATGAGTGAATGAAACAAATGATGTTATAATAGCTAACATGTATTTGTAAATGATAATAAAGTGCTATCTTTATTTCAAGCTGACATAGACATTGAAAGAAAAGTGACATTCCATCATTTTGCTCTTTGTCAAGAATATGGTATAATAGTGTTGGTTTAAATTTAATTTTCCTTAGTTCTAAAGACCTAACTTCATTTTTTTTTACATCTGTTCTTCTTGTAATAGGTAATTACATCTATTTTCTTTTTCATCATATTCCTGTGTTCTGCTTTTCTTATGGACTAGTGGAAGAACACCCCTTATTCCCACATTTTTGAGCTGTGTGATGCAGCTTCTAAAAATTTTGGATATTTCGAATTTTTAGAGAAATCGTTGTAACCAAATACAGAGAAAAAAACATATAATATGTTAGCCTTAATTCTTCAAAATAAAAAAAATATTTAAGCATGTAAAAAATCTTTCCCTAATAATTATGTGCTGCAGAGATGTTGATGGTGAAGGCATTGGATGCCTGTGTGCACTGTAAATTATAGAACCTTTGTACAAAAACCCAAGGTACTAAAAATGCATGCTGAAATCCCTCTTATTTATCAAATGAAACCCAGACAGGAAAAATGTGAATTTTTGATGCAAATTATAAAATCTGAGAATTTTACTAATTTCTGGTTTTCAGCATAATCTTGTGCCATGTGCTCTGGGATGACCCTGCTTGAGCAGGACCTCACTGTGGTCCCTTCCAACCTGGCCCAATCTGTGATTATGCAGTTCAATTAACAGAAAGTGGCTTTATATTCAAAGATTTAAAAAAGAACACACAAACTTTTCTGAGGGGAAGAATTTCATGTTTCTAAATTACTTCTTAAATGTATAATGCATTTAGAGTGGGTAATATTGTGATGTCAGTTCTATGCCTTCTTCAGCAGGACTTGCATAATCTGTGACATTCAGGAATAATGTGGCCTTCCTAAAGTGATATTCATTGAATGTTTTCATCTTTTCTATCTGTGTGAGCAGGAGTTTGGGAGGACTTGCATTACTCACAAATGAGCAATATATGAGTTATAGATCACACCAAACAATCATCAATAAGATCACGTTGCCATATATTTTGCATATAGTATGTGTTTAACAGCAGAAAAAAAGGAAATTGGAGATTGTGGTATGGGTTTACTTCTTGTATTCTTAGGTTGTAAAGCTAATACCTACATTTGTTTCAGCCTAAATATAAAGGCCCAAAGCAAGTGTTCTGTATCTTAGTGGAATGCTGTGAATTTCCCAAGTTAATTTATCCAACCTTTTAATTTCCAGCTCCTAGGACCATTAGGAAGGAGGCCCAAAAGTGCTCACTGGTGCTAAGTGAAATAACAAGTGTATATACCATGAGCTTTTAGATAGGCTCCAGATCTTTAAAACTGAGATGTGTCTTGACATTTAGAGCTGGGAAAAAACTGTTACAAAACATATTTAGATATTAAAATTAGTCTATGTCTCCCAAAGAGAAGGTGTTTTTTGTCCTGCAAGTGTGGAACAGGTGAACAGAGGTGCAATGGATTATATCTGACACAACAGCTGTGATGATGGTCTGTGTGGGATACAGGGGAGTGTTAATTTAATCATCTGCATGCACATGGTAATGGGAAGGAAAGACATGATAGATGCAATATTGAAGAGCTCTGGTAACATGTTTTTAGATGATTTGATGAGTTTACTTTCAGAAGAATCTGGAAAATTGCAAAGACAAGATGTCTCGTGTTACACAATCTGTTGCTATCAATGTGAAATGGATGTGCTATAACAAATCTCGATCTTGAGGGAGATCACTGAGAGAAACAGAACTGCAGAAAAAGGTTAGATCTCTGATTTGTGCCTCTGCTTTCTCCCTTCATAAATTTTTGTTTTCAACCTTTGGTGATTAGCAAGTTCATTTTATGTCTTTATTTTCTTTTCAACTCCTAATGATCCTTCTGAGCTCCTAAACACTACATAATAGGGACCTAATTACATACAAGTGCTGTTCAGAAAACAGCTCTATCAATTGGAGAATTAAAGATAAAATAAAGTTCTTTGAACATGAGAGTCACAATGATCCCTTGCTGAAATGTTGGTGGAAAGCACAAAACAGTACCATTGAAATATTAGTACTAAGTCAAAATGAGTATCTGCCTCTAAAGTCACGTGTGCCAAGTGATGTGGATTCTGTCATGCTTCCTGCTCTTAGGACATGCTGTGGAAAAGCAGAGACTTCCCTGTGTTTTGTGCAAATGGTTCAGTATTTGTGGTCATCACACAAAAATCTTTTTAGGTGTGGATTAGCAGCAATGTAGGTAATACCTGTAATTTATAGTAAGGTACTGGAGAGAAGAGGGAAGGATGAGAAATAGATATGATGGCAGGACTGGAAGTGCCTCAGAGTAGCTGTAATCCCTTCCATGTGATTGAGTGGCACCCTTGATGTGCTTCTGTGTGGTAAAAATGAATAATGCCTCCTGACACACGTCTGTGAGTTATCTGCTTGTAAGAACAGAGAAGATGGTTTCCTTTTGTACTAGAAATTGCTCCTAAGCATGGACAATAACAGTGTCTGTCTCTGTCACAGCTGTGAGCAGCCCATAAGAAAAGAGCTACAGGGTGTGCATCAAGTCTTTGTGAGCAGATGTGGTCCTTAGGAGCATGCTGGGAATGGGATAGATATAAATATAGAGTGCTTTAGGTGTGTAATACCAAATATGTTATAAGAAAAAAAGACACCCTTATTGCACATGAAGTATCCACGTGCTCCCTAGGAGGTTGTGAGAGACCAGATTTATTAGGGTGCTTAGTTACCCTTCCTGAAGCTGTTGAGAAGCTCCTGTGATCACTGCAGAGTGTGCCAAGTGCTACAGTGTAAAGTCAGGGAGATGTGAGCTTTGAAAACACTCTTAAAGGAGACTAATATTGATTAAAAAATAAAAAAATATGAAAGGATTTTCTATTGACAATTGGTGTTCTGGAAGACCAGGATCTTGGGAAATGCATAGAATAATGTGCCTTTCTTTCTGGAGGGAAAAAAAAAAAACCCTATTTTTTATCTGCAGAAGTAATTTTATTTTTAAAGACTGGCTCTCCTGACTTTCATCATAGGAAATGTACAGTCTTCTCTGTCCTGGCTTCTTACAGCTCTGGAATACACAACTCTTAGTGCTGCTAAAACACCTGACACCTCCTGGGAGCAACAGACACCTGCAATTTTTAAAGCTTTCTCATAATAACAGTGACTCAATTAGAGAGAATCCAGTGATCTGCAATCTAGACTGTGAGTCACTTGTCTTTTTCCAATTACTTTCTGTATACTGAGAGGAGTCAAATATTTACAGCAGAGCTGAGAGGTAGCAGGAGGCCTTCACCAGCTTTTGCTACCTCACAAGAAATGCCTGAGCCCTGTTATTGAGCAAGGGTTTGTTTACAGATGGTTAATTAGGGACCTAACTGAATCTTTTAGAAGGACAGATGCAAGTTGATTAACATCTATATAATCTACATGAGTAGCCTTTAATAAGAAGGCTCTTGCAAGAAAAAAATAAAGTGATATATCCAATTAAAATCTTCAGCTTGCTCAGCAGTTCACAGAAAATTAGGAAACTCTAATGAACAAAACCAGGCAAGCTGGAGAAAAATTATAACTGTACAAAGAGGCCTTTCATGTGAACATTAAAAAAATGTTTTAAATATATAAAGAGAATATAAAAATAAACCTCAGTATTAGAAAGATTGAATGGGTGAAATGTTAATGGTCCAAATTAAGTCTGTCATTATGTGTATGTTCAGATACTTCTCATCACTAAAGATTGCCCAAAGATAATTTTTTCTCAAATGTAGAAAAATATTAATCTATGTTTTAAATTACATTACTTATGGTAAATTCATAGATGTTTGAATAAGGACAAAACCAATTGGAATGTGAAGGGCAAAGATTGCTTGAGCAAAGACTGTTAGCTGATAAACAGACCAAAAAAGATAGTGTTTGGAATTGCAAATTTCTACACTAGGTGATTCTGCAAAAACAAGGACTTTACAACAATCAGAACTGGAAGTCATCCAGAAATGTCACAGCAGAAAATCAGGGACGAGGAAACTGGAGGGAGTAGAAACCATTCTGGCAATTTATGATCAAAGAGGACTAAAAGACATCTATTAAATTCTTAAATATATTGATGGTTCTAGAACCTTTTAGTGCAACTCATTTCAATAGACATTTGGGGAATTATGAGAAATTGCTCTGTCTGGGACTGAGGAGGTTTTCAAGAAGATTTTTCATTCAAGGTCTTTGACGTAGCTTTTATTATGCTTAAATTTTTCCTCCAACATCATATTCCAGAGATTTCTGATAGCACAGTAAGAAATAATGACAGGTTTTTGTGAAGGTAGCCTACTGCATGTATGTATAATTCCATGTGCTTGGGGAAGGTCATCTTAAGTCCATGTGGCCTTAAATTGAGCTTACTCAGGCTGGGAAGTAGGGGGCAGTTGGATTTCTTGCATGGCTGTTGTGATCCCTTGAGTGCCCCATCCAGAGGATTTGGCTTTGGCCACGTTAGGTCCAGGCATCCATAATTCCTCCTCTATGGAGAAAGCACACCCTACTTCACAGACATGAAATCTTTGAAGATGTTTTGGGTATCCATAGAGAGCTGCCAGGGAAAAGACAGCTTGTGTGTTCTCACCTTCCTGTAACCACAGCACTCAGCTACAGCACTCCCCTCTCTGGGCATTGGTCCACCAGGACATGTGCCATGACTTTATTGCATTCTCTGTATTCTGTCCCACACAGTCACTTCCAAATTGTAGCTCTATCTTCATAAAACATGCCTGCTTTGTCTGTGACCTTTTTCCAGAGTGTCTTATGCCACACATCTCTCACGCTTAAAATCTTTTATAAATATCTTTAATTTTATTATTATCTTCAGCACACCATTGCAAGAGAACAAATCACCACAACTAAAACTCTTTAGCTGGCTCTTTAGTTGTGCTCTTTTGCTTAATGCTTTCCTGCTCTGGTGTGTTATAATAGATGCCAGTGGCACACAAAGTCCCATACTTCTGTATATTCTTATGGAAATCTAATTGTGCTCTGATTGCATCGCTGTATTTTAAAACAGATTTGTTTTACAATAATGAAAAGCAGGAATCCTTAATGTTACCTGAGTCAAGGCCAAGTTTTAAATTAAATTGTAAGCTCTGGATGGAACTGGTATTAGGGGAAAAATGCAATTGTCACACATCTCAAAGATAACTGAGAAGTTTCTGAAAGATTTGGGTAAAATTGTCCTATTTGAACAGAAAAACAGAATGAAAAGTTAAAGGAGACTATGAGCACATGGCAGTAAGTTGAGGATGAAAATGGCTTTGTAATTTTACTTGTAATAATCAGAAGTTGTGACCACACCTGTCTTGAACATACCTATATTTTGAGATATTAGTATCATTTTATCCTTTATAAAGACTTCTCTGTAAAAAGAGACAGAAAGACCTCAGACAAAGAATATTCACAGTGTCCACATGGTACATTCTGTAATAAAATTCCTTCTAATTTCCTTGCTTGTCCTTAAGTACAGTTTTCCTTTCCCTGTGTTATAAGAAGCCAGCTGCCACTCCTGAACCTCTGCTTGCAGTTTGCCCTGTTCCCCGTCTCTGGGAGCTGGATTGTAGCAAGGAGAGAGGTGGTTAAAATACCAAGCCAGGTGTGGGACTCCACCTGCCCCTTCCCACTGGCACAGGCCATGGTGCTTCCAGGCCACCCAGCAGTGACATCTGTGTCCTCTCCCTGGGGATGCACTGGGAGCCAGGGGTCCTGCAGTGCTGAAGCCCCACTGTCCTCACTGGAACTGGCATCCAGACTTTCACTCCTCCAGTAGATTGACAAAGAGAGCAGCAGGTCTGGGACTCGTGGTTATGACATGACAGGCCACTGAGAGATGCCTTCTGGCTGACTCACGGGCCTCACAAAGTCTACTAAGAATGAAGAATGGTTTAATTGCTAAAGAGGCTGGGGCTGGCATTTAGTAACCACTGCTGGTTTTGTGCTGCTGATCTAACCACAGGAATTAGCAGTGGGTTCCTGTTTTTCACTGTTGCTGAACAGGGAAACACTGATTTGAGTGGCTGCCCACAGGAGGGGGGAAATGAAAGAGACAGGAGTTTAGTGCTGAATGGGTACAGTGTGTGTCATTTTATGGATGGCTGGTACTGTCATACAGTCTCTTCTTAGACCTACAGAAACCCTGTCTTGTGGTTACTACTGAAAGCAAATAACCAGAAAGAAAATGTGCACAGTTGAAAAGTTACCGTGGGATGCAGCCTTAATGCAGAGCGCTGTAGTTACAGCCCAGGGTAATAAAGAAGGGTTTGTTTGGAATATTTTACAAAGCTTGGTTTCCATAGTAACAATCATCATGAAAACTTTCAGCTTCAGAAATAACATCTGCTTGGTGACTGATCTCAAATCTCAACCCTTGCTGAAGTAAATAAGTTCCTGATCCTTCTGCTTATTGTTAGCCAGTGGCATTTGATACAGAGGATTTATTTTCATAGGACTGGGAAAGGTGTTGGGAAGGGGGAAGAGGAATCAGAAAATAATGGTAAAATGTGTTATCTGCCTTTTTATCCTTTAGTCACTACTAAAATAAATCAGAGTTTACATAGAGACCCAAAGTAAACGTGTTATACTGTTCTGTTGACTGATATACAGGACAAACATTTCTCTGCTTTAGTCTTGTCAATGATTTAAGGTTTATGCATAAACTTAGGGGAAGAGAAATCATTTGGTTAGATATGAAAAATGTATGGGCAGAGTACAAATCTTAACAGAATGCAGGGCTCTAAGGGAAACTTCAATGAAAAATTCACAAATTTGTGAATTTTCAAGGAAACTTTCAAAAAAGTGGTCAGTCTGCTGTGAAAATGGTATTTCTTTTGAAGATAAGATGCTAAAATTTTGCAATGTCAAATTTAAACTGAGAACAGTTTCTGAAGAAAAATAAATACTTTCCTGCAATAAGTATTGGGACTATAGAATTTAATGTGAATCATGATTTTTGGTGGTGGTGACTGAGTACCGCCTTAATGAAAAGAATAATAAATATATGACATAACTGGAAGTTCTGCTGTGCCATAGGAAATATGACTGGAGCAGGAGGGTGAGTTTAGCTGGGCTGTATTTCCATAGCTCTCATTTTCAGTTAGCAATGCTCAAGAGTGTAAGCAAGCTTGGAATATGGTAACAAAAAAAACCCCAAACAAACAACAACAAAATAAAAAAAAAAAAACCCCAAAAAACCAAACCAACCAACAAAACAACCCCTACAAAAGCCCCCCCAAAAGACCCACTTACTTCCCATGTAAGTGGGATTCAGCAAATACTTTATACTGTAGATATGTACTGAATTAGTAAAAATTATACAGGTTTTGTAATATTTTAAAGGAGTATTTTTTTCTTTTTTTAATAGTAAAAAAAATCTGTCTCTTTAAAAAAAAATATTCCATCAGATATGTTGAGCTAAAGTGAGTAACAAGAATAAGTAGTTTCATTCATGCAAGTAATCATGTTTGCTTTAGCGCAAAGTTTATCCAAGCACTAATTCTCATGTGTCTAATTATTTGTCAGATTAGATCTTGTAGCTTCCATTTTTTGGTGCACTTTTAGTGATATTCTGAATATGAGCACAGTGAGTACTAACAATCTTGATGGGGAGCATCTTAGAAAGCAACATTAAGTGGTAATACTTGAGCTTGAGTTTATTTACAGGATTTTTCAAGGACAGTATTAATAAATTAATAACATAGTGTCAGATTTGCAGCTGGTGTAAATCAAAATAGTTCTGCTGGTACTCGTGCTGTGCTGATTTAAGCAGCTGATATTTAGGATTTGAATTAATTCATAAGATTAGAATGAAAAACTACTCAGTTATGTTTTCAAATTGGTGAATGGTCAGAGCAGGTGATGGAGGTCCTCAAGAGAGGAAAGTGAGACACATCTTGCAACACCTTAGACAAGGTCTGGTTTGAGCTTTCACACTCCTGCCAACCTTCCCTCTCCCTTTTCCCCTGCTGGCAGCAGCCACTGCCAAAGCAGTTTAACACATGCTGCTGCTACCACCATATCACACAGCAAAATCAGGCTGCCTTTTGCTGCCTTCTCGTTCCCTTTCCTTGGATAACAGAAATCTTTTATTTCTCATTGCTCTTCCAGCTGCTGGAGCAGCTACAATTGGATCCACAATGTCCACGTGCAGTAACTGGGATGAAAACTTCTACAGACTTCCAAATCTTAAACAGGGATCATTTGTTTCAGAATGGTTTTGGCTCTGGTGTACACACTTTACAGCTGTCCTTGGGCCATGGCAAGGACACTGAAAATAAAAGCTATGTCATGTTTTCAGACATTTGTTCATGTCCTCCCTACATTCCCTCGTCTGTGATCTGTGTAAGTTAAGTCATGATAGAAAGTAATTTGTTATTCTGGTGCCATTAAGATTTTTTTCTGGCATTAAGAATATTGCCAGGTCTGCACTTCAATCCCTTCTGCTGACAGCTAGTTTTCACAATGTCTTGATTTAGTTCTCTTTTTTATTATTACAATTCCAGGTAGAAATGTTTTAATTTATCATTCACTAGGCATCCTGCATGTGGCCAGGAGGTTAAAAAAGAACTTGAAAAGGCATTGCTGAGGAAAAGTTCACTAACACTGTATTTTGGATGACATACAGGGTACTATATTTTCTTTCCAATTTTGCAAGAAATGCAAAATACAGCATAATCCTTTTAGGACATTTGCCTTGCCTAACCCTCACGTCTGGCATTGATCTCCTAAATGATGATCAAACCTTATCTTTTATGACTCTGGGGTGATGCAGAGCTGCAGGAATAAGATCTGTGCAGTCACAAAAGGTAACTGTTGGCCAGAGCTTCTGCCTTCTGTCTGAGTTTCATCACAATGACAGATTGAAACTTTATGAACCCCCCTGAGCAAAGGGCTGCCCTTCTGGGCTCCTCATGGACATTTCAAAAGCCTGCAGCTGGTTTGGTTTGCTTGTTCCCAGTGAAAGAAACCTGTACTGTGCTCACACTTAGCCCTGCCTATTACCACAGCCACGCTGTCAGCCTGCAAGTGAGGCAGAGTTTAAATTGTGCCTTGTACTTTATCTTTCCCAACCCTGGAAAGTTAGTAGTGGCTCTGGGGGGACCGTGTCCTCTTCTGCAGGCAGTCTAGGGTAAGATTAACCCATTGTGACACATGGGAGAGACTCTCTGCTCTGAAGTGATCAGCCCAAGCTCAAACAGTGATGGACTGTCAGTTATTCGTCCCCAGGGAAATGAGTTTTCATAGATAAGTCTTTAAGGCTGAATTGTAAAGGAATAATAGAATTCTCCACTTCTCATTTCTAATCCTTGGAGATCCAGCAGATATGCCCATCTGGGAAACAAATGCCCATTAGCATCACTTCACTGCACAGCACCACTTTGACTTACAGGATGGCAGTCAGAAGAATTTACAGGAAGGTACCTGGGGATACATGATTCCTGGTATATGCCACAGACACAGAGTCTCAGGTGCATTTCCCAACAGGATCTACCTGGATGCTGCCAAGATAAATTTCTTTTCACAAACTGGACGCTGTCACTGCCAGCCTTTAATCAGACTCATAGGCTTAATAGGGGAATATTCTGGAAGCTCTAGGGGATATCTCTGGCAGTAATCCAGTCCAACTACTGCACACACCATCCGCTCTAAGTTATGTTCAATATTTTCCATATTAACCTGGAATTACCCTCATTAATGGGCAAGATGTAATAGTAAAGTAAAACCAAGTTTATTTAACAGTAGGAAGACACAGGGAACTGCATACATGGGCACACACATAATGAAATGCAATCAATGTTCCTTGCAGCCACCTGATGTTTTAACTTGTCATGTTTAACAATGTCTTGTGCTTTGTTCAGCCTCTCTTGACAATCAAGAAAATTCCAGGGTGGTGCACACTGATATCACAGTTCAGGAAAAGCAACCTCTAGGCAGTAGGACAAAAACTGAATAGCAAACCTGGTAAGGAGCTCTTTCTGGAAACCCCATTGAAAACAAATGCATCTTGCAGGTGTTTCTCATAGCTTGGTCTTAGTAAATCAGTTTTTATCAGAATGTCAATTCATAATTCTCTTGCTAATGAAATGCCACATGACATAATATTAGGTTTTGAAATGAAGTCCTTTACTAGATTAACTGAGAGTAACTTTGCTGTAAATAAACATAGTTTTTATATTAAAAATATGACTCTTCTGAGCATAAACACTTTAAGACTAATATATAAATTTCAGATCAGTACAGAACTAACAACCATATTCTACTCAGGAAAGACTGCATGAAAGAATGCAGTCTATCATTGTTAGAGCTGAGATAGAGAAGCAAGACAATAAATCGAAGGATAACAATGCAGTTTGTGCACTGGGGCCATAATAACAGCTTGGTAATCATAATGTATTCTATTTATTGTTCATTTCCACTGCTTTTCTTATGGAAAATAATGTTCCAGTATAGTCTGAGATTTCCATTTCCATTTTGAAACAAGGAAATTAATGATTTGTGTTCTGCAAAAACAGTGGGGCAGAATTACAATGGAAAGATAATTTGCTGTTAAAAAAGTAATGAGAAATGTTAGTGTGATTTTGGTTGGGTTGTATTTAATTATCAATAAAAATTAGACATGCTAGAAGTTTTCAGGTAAAACTTGTTCATTCTGAAGGGCCAGTAGGGTTGGTAGAGTCCTCCCAGTGAATTGGTGAAGCTGGATGACTCAGTCACTCGGTCACAGAAGCAAGGTGGTTGCCTCAAGTCTCTTCCAGTTTAGGTAGAAGAATTATGAGATACAGCAAAAAGTTCACCAGCTTTTGCTGCTGTTGGTAATGTGGTTATGTACCTCCAATAGGTTAGTGAGACCTCATTAGCCAAAACTAGAAATCACTTAGAAAACCTCAGGCAACAGAAGGTGCAGTGCAGAAACTCAAAGTGCTGAGGACACTTGGGCTCTGGGCCATTCTTGCAGGTTGAAATGAGGTGAAGCTTTGCACTCACTAATTGCAAGAGAGGAACTTTATGTGATGTATTAAATGAAAGTCTTCAGTAAATGCTCAGGATTTCTGTAAAACCCTGGAGTCTTATGAAGAACTGGTGTTTCCTCTACCAGCCACAAGCAATGTTCAGTACCCCAGTCCTGTTTATTTATTTATTCTGTCTCTGTGTTTCCTGAAGTATATTTCTCCCTTACACAAATGATGTTTTATGAAAGCTTTTTTTTTTTTTTTGGTTGCGCTATCATTAAAGCTCATTACTCATTGAATAAATCTGTGGAGAAAATTGTGAAAACTTGTGGGTGGGTGGGAAGCTCATACTCTAAAGTTTGTTAATGAGCATTAGTTCATTAGTTCACCCAACACTTGGAATAGTAATGTGGTGTAGAACTGACAGTCTACAGAACCAGCAGTGCTGACAGCAGGCTTTGTTCCTGGCCTTGCCTCAGCTCCAGCACTCTGGAAGTGTCAGGTTCTCCTTGGGGCAGCAGCAGGTGCTGTGAAAGTGGTGGGATTTTGCTGGGAGGAGCAGACAGTGCTGCTTCTTTCCTCTGACATTACTGCTGGGTTTGATTCTCTTGGTAAATGACCGTGGAAACAATCAGGTGGAGGCAGGATGGAGGTTGTCTGCCATGGGAGTCTGCCATCTCCTTCTCCTGGAAGGATGGCTGCACAAGGGACAGTTGGAGTTTCTTCAGGAAAATGGCCCAGAAAGCCCCAGCCAAATGACATTAGTGGAATTCTGTGATTTTGAGAGGGCGAATTTTCCTTTTTTTTTTTTTTCTTAGCATGCTGAGAAGTCTGCCTTTACTGCCCTGAAAATGGTCAAAACAAACACTTCATCTTTAATTATAGGTCAGAGAGTTTCACCTCAAAGCTGCATTTAGTAAAAGCAGAACAGGGTAACCAGGGTTCATCCTCTTACCATAAAAAACAGAGTTAATCTCTGCTTTCAACTCTGTTTTAAAAGAAAGTGGCCGCAACTGCAATGTAAAACCTAATTTGATAGGGATGTTTTGGGAACAGCTATTTTGATTGAGCTCTACATCCAGGGCAGCTGCAGGAGTGCCAGAGCAGGCATTGAAGAGACCAAAATGTGCCTGGTAGGTAGACAACTTTCAAATCTTGAGAAAGTTTTGATACTAATAGTAAGACTAACAGATTCTTGAGGCTTTTGAATTTGCACGTAGGCAACTTAATTTGACCAAAATCCAAATGCATTTTGGAATTTGAGACTTGTGTATCCCAAATAAATCATGCAACTCAGAAAATAACAAAAGAATTTAGAAAAAGCATCAGAAGTTGAGAGCAAATGAATACTTGTAATTTAACAGTCTGAATGTTTTGTTTCCTCCTTTTCTGCATCTCTTACCTCTTCAGAGGACACAGTCTTTTTTTTATGTTTTTCTTTTTTTTTTTCCTCTCTCAAGTCTTGCACATTAAAAATCCAGAAAAGTGGCTGTTTACATTCTGAGTCTGGTCCTAATCCTCTTGCAACAACAGATTTGATTGTTTATTTGCCAAGGTATCTAGCTTAGTTTGTGTGGAATTCACCAGATTAATGCTGTTTTAATAATATGATTAAAAACTAAGTTTAAATTGGCATAATTAATTAATACAATAAGAAGTATAAGAAGATGGTTTTTAAGAACTGAAGTTTTATTTATAATGAATTCTTGTAAGTACTACCAAGACCATTTTAGTTAGGAAACATTACAGTGATTAATGCATAGCTGTTTGCATTTTAATACTTGATTTATATGTCAGATCTGTATTTGTGCACACTGTCAAACTTTATTCTGTTCTTGTCAAAATACTTATTGCTTCTGACAGGTGTAACATGCTCACATTAATCCTTAATTCCTTGATTCAATTTTCTAATTGCTTTTTTGGCATGAGTTTGCAGCCATTTAGTCTTATGTGAAGTATTTGTCTTATGGTATAATAATGCACTTTTAAAAATTGGATGCATCTAACTTAGACTGCTGAAGAAAATATATAGAGGGATATTACTTGTACTGAAAATCAAAAGTTTTATAGCACTTCTGAGAGGTACAACTTCTTGGAATACAGATAGACCAAAACTCTATACTTTTCATCTTCCCATATTCACAATATTAAATATTTTCATTGGTTCAAATTGGTAATGAAGTGTAAGTGTATTTTGCCCAATGAGATGCTGAATACTTAGAGCGATCCATGAACATACCCTTAGTCACTGTTCTCCTGCTCTTCTCACCTCTTCAGGTTCTTCTTCTCTCATATCACTGCTTGCCACTTCTGAAATTGATTAGAATTTGAGATTGGACACTGGACAAGTTCACACAGCACCATTAAAATCCTACTGCTCTCTTGCCCATCCCACCCACCAAGGGGGACAAAATCCACTGCCCAGCTTCTCCTAGCTCTGTACTCCTAAAGCTGATCAGCTCTTTTATTCCCAAATGGACAAATACAATAATGCAAGATTTGCAGGGGTTTTCAATACTTAAATAAACATCCTTCACCTCTTTTGCTGCTTTCTTTTCTAAAGCATGAATATGGCATACACTGCCATATGTTTTTCTGCCAGCAGTGGTAATATTGTCATCTGTCCTGTGAAGGAAAAGAAATTATTCGGCCCAAATCTATTTCTTACTGAAACAGATCCAAAAGACTCTTCCCAAAGCTTGGTATTTTCTCATAAACTCACCAGGCAGCTGAACTTTGGCTTTTTAGGACTTCCAGGAAAATACTGTGAGAATGTAAAATATTTTCTCTAATAAAAATTTAGGAACATGTGAAGATGACTCCTGATACTTCCTTTCTGTGAATAAATGCATGAATATATACTTAAATTGTGCATAAAGCTTTATCTATTTTTTTATTACCTGATTTAATCTCTATCCTCTCCACTTATTTCTTCTTTCTATATCCTCTGGGTTACTCTTTTTTCTCTATCAATATTAATTATATATGCTCTTTAATCCTTTTGTTCCTTCATACTTCTTTGACACTTTCTTTTTCCCCTTCCCAGCTGACACACCTCTTTCTGTCATAGTGTGTGTAAAAAAGGGAGTATAGGAGTAAAAGTTTATCAAAGAAGTGTTTGTTTATTATGTCTTCCACTGATAAAGTTTTATTAATCTGTGATTGTCATGTGAGGTTTTGACAAAAAATGTAAGTCACTTTCTTTACAAGGGGAAAAGAAAAAAAGATAATTCTAGCAAGTAAATCATGGCAGCTTACTGCTTTGGGCAAACAAACTTGTACCTTATCTCTTCCAAAAAACCCGTGGAAAATGCATGATAAATGGCACATTTCAGAGAACATGTTATGTCCCTGTGAAATAACTTTGATTCATGGTTATGTATTTATCTTTAAACAACTGACAAACCTTAGGCTATCTAAATTATTATCATTTGCTCTATGCTACTGTGTTATTTTTGCTAGGGAACCTGAATGATGTGAGGTTAAGATAAGACATCTTGCTTCTGCAGTCATAATTTTTTTATAAAGAAAAAAAAAAGCACTAAATTCTTACTGTATTTTATTTTTGGATGAAGTCCTTTGAAAGAGTATTTATCAGAAATCATTTCCTCCAATTGTGTTTTGAAGAGCATTAGTATAAACTTCAAACAGAGAAGGATGGGGCCTGTTGATCAAAGGGTTCATATTACACAGCAAAAGAAAATATCATCATGTGGATTTAAAAGAAAGTAATCACCAAATTAAAAGTCATTGCAGTGAATTTGTTCCTTTCAGTTGTGTGTCTGCATAAAGTGTTCTGAATTACATTTTACAATGAAGATTTCATTTTCTTTGTGTTTTCAAATAGTTGTTTGATTTGCCGTTGTGACAAGTCAGGAATATTGACTTAAATGCTCTATTGCTTGCATTAGTAACACCAGCTGGAGCTTTTGGAGTTTTAGTTTTCTGTTTTATCACTTGGTAAAGCTTTTGGTGAATGTAAGTTGTCATTACCTATGGCATGGAATTTTTTAATTAGATGTCATTGTTTACCCAAGTTCTTTAATGCTGTCACTTTAAAAGAATTTACAGAAATGCCTTTTAAATATGACCATGAAATAAAAAAAAAAAAATGTTTATCTATTTTTCACTGAGCAGTAATAAATGTTGGTGACTTGGAGGTAGAAAAATAGAAAATGATTATTGCTTTACATGATGGAAGTGCCTTTGTTTTCCTTATATCAAGTACTTTGCAGTGCATTTAACTTGACTAAACTAGCATTTTTTTCTTAGAATACTGGAATCAGTTGACATTTTTGTATACATTGCATTTTTTATGTAAATATAAAGTTTTCTGGCTTTGAATTTTGAATCAAAATGTCGAAATCATATTTTGCCTTGGAACATGACAGACATTTAGAAAATTTACAAACAGAAAAAGAAAGAAATGCTTATGCTGATTTTGACCTAATGTTTTTAGAAATATCTTTAGTGCTTGACTAAATGTTTAAGCTCTCAGAAGTGAAATGCCTATCTCTGAGTGAACACAAAGCTCAGAAACATGGAAATGTGGATACATTGTAAATTTTCATCTTAAAAACTTATTATTCTCTGCCTTTGTGGACTGCTTTGCTTTTTTTTCCCAACTCCTACTGTCCTTGGTAAATCAAGAACAATACAGTAGCAACCATTTAGTTGAAAGCTAGCTGCAAATTAAATTATCTATATAATTAATGAGAGTTTGGTAACCGCACAAACCCCCCACCATCAACACCACTGCTATCTTAGCTTTATAGAAGATAAAGCAAGGTGATTATCATACAGGCAACATTTTCAGAGAGTTTCTAAGTATGTATAAATATAGTAGCACTGCACCTATCTTTTGCGTATGCAATAAGAATCAGAAAGTTCCTGCCTTGAAGAAATCATTTCCTTAGCAAGAGAGAAGGCGGAATTCCTGGTATGGGGCTCTCACGTGGGGTTGACAATCCTTAGCTATTGGTATATAATGTAGATTTGCACTCATTTTATAGTTTTGGCATTAGGCAGGCTAGGTGATGGATACTGTTGAAGCAGAATTCTTTCACATGGATACTTCTTAACAGAGATGGGGAAGTTGGCTACTCTCAGATAGCAATGTGTATATCAAAAGGTGTTGGTGTTTTCTAAGCTTTAATTTGATATTACTACATTTAGCAAGCTATAAAATTCAGTAATATTTTGTTGTCCTTATGATAATTTACTTTTTGTTTGGTTAGATCTGCAGAGTGGGCTGTCAGCGTCCATTTTTAAGTCGGTTAGCATGGTTCGGACAATCTGTTTGAATTCAACGGAAAAAATATCTTCACACTTTTACACCATGCCTCAAAAAACCCAAAAAGTGCACAAGTAGAAATGGAATGCAAATGTCAAAGGTTAACCTGGGTGTTTTCCCTCTCCAGGGTGCTCCTAAGCCGATCGCCATCGAGCCGTGCTCAGGAAACAGAGCCGCCGTGCTGACGGTGTTTTTGTGCCTGCCCAGGGGAGCGTCAGGAGTTCCACCTCCCGGGCAGTCAGGTAAGGCTGCTGGGCTGCCTCTTGGGTCTGTCTCCTCCTACACTCTCTGCCTGGGCAAACTCACCCTCACAGACCAAAATAATGGCACAGCAGATGGACACGAGGAGCTGCTTGGTCAAGCTGATATTAAGTTTAGCCCCAACTTCATTTTTCATGGGAATTTGGTGTTGTGTCCACATAAAAAGCACAGTGATTAAGCCAGCCACTTTTCATTAGGACTTCCTGAAGCAGTACTTGTGCATGTCAATATGCTCCAACATTGTCTCTCAGGGGAAAAAAAAAATTCATATGCAGCCACTTCTACGGTTTCAGTTCAAGCTGCTGCAAATGAGGCTGTACAGGGAATACCAGTGAGTATTTTCACTTCAGGCTAAAATTTAGTGCAGTCTAGTTTGCACCGTAAATCCCAACCTTTTGCTGGCTGGGACTCAATTAAAATACTAGTATTTCCCAGAATGCCTGTCAGATAAAACCTGGAATTGTGTGAGTGAATGCTTCTGTAGGGAGGTGTTCACTTTGGAAGTGATCCCAGCTCATTTTAAAGTAGCACTTGCATTATCTGGAAGCACTTCTTGTGGTGACCTACCTTCTCTGCTAGGTCATTGTGCAAAAACATTCTCATAAAATACTTCCCAAACAGGAGATACCTTCCTGCACCTTTAAAATCCTTTAAATAACTGCCTACAAAAGAGCCATGACAAGAAAGTGTGGCCAGTAATGTGACACTGCACACGTGACCAGTTTACTCATCCAGACTTCACTGGAGCTGGGGCCAAGATGAACGCCTTTGTAAGAAATAGTAGACTGCATGGTATGTGCCCAAAATGCAGGAATAAACCAGAAAATATGCTTTCAGGCTAACTTTTATCATTAAGAGCCAAAAAAAGATATCCTTTTAACCTTCAAAAATCCATTTAAGAGATTAAAAAGTATTGAGTAATGATGAGGGCAAACTCAGTTGACTTATGTTGGAAGTAAGCTCGGCTGGGTGTTCTTCTTTTGGCCTGATCACTATCTGTTATTTATTTGGGAGTTTTAGTTCATTTTTTGAGGGTGAGGGGTGTTATATTTTTTTCCCTCTGAGTTCTGAGATGAGGACTTAGTTCTTTAAATGCTGTTTATGGCTTAGAATATAATTTTTGGAAGTGCTATGAAAATAAAAGTGTTACTGATGCTTTGTCAAATCCATTTCCTGGAAGAAATATATAAATGTAAGTGCTCTGAAGAGAGCAATGAGAGAGTAAGGATGTTTTGCTTATTCCCTGTTCATGTTTCAAGGAAATGAAAAAGAAATGAAGGTGTTTATAATCTTGCAACAAGCAAAAACATTATGAAAGGAAATTAAAAGTAATTGTTGAAATTGAAGCTTAAAATGTTTTTGGAGGGACTATTTTTGTTGTTTTCAAATTTACCTATGATGTTCATCTTGACAGTAAAAATGTATTCATTTAGTTTTTTTCATAATTAGCTTCTATTTACCATATAAAGGAGTCTTTGAAAAGTAATTGCTGGTCTTTGCTGTGCGTAAATCATGGAAAGTATGGGTATTTAGAAAGAGGACTTGGGTTCAATAACATGTCTGCTGTGTCATTCTGCAGGTTTTTCAACCTGTGAAAGAATTCACGTCTTTTTTAAACATGTTTTGTCCTCCTATTATGTTCTGTCTTCTCATTGCTTTACCTTCCACCAGCTTTATAGGCACATATTTGGAATTCTATTCTTCCATTTGTTATTATGGCACCTGTCAGCCACTTAGTGTTTCAAAATATATAAATTATTTAGTCCTACAACTTTCACTTTGTTCAGGGTCAAAAGCAAATAGAAATGCTTGAGTTGTTCAGCCATACTGGTTCAACCATTAGAGTGTATTAGATTACATGGCTGTAATAATTTTTTTCTTGTGCACGATGAGTTTTGGAGCTCATGGATTGCTCTATGTAACCATGCCTAGGCTGGCCAGGAGCTGTTGTGCAAGTTTGTTGGCACAGCTGTAGCTCTGCTAACTCACTCCATTCCTGTCCTGCAGCACCCTGGGCTGCCTGGGAGCAGATGCTGTGAGCACTGCCAAGATTTTGGAAATGACGTGGAAACTTTGGGCAGCACACATGTTCTCTACGCAGTCGGCTTCCCTTATGACCTAAGTTAGACAAAACCAGTGATATTGGGGTGGAAGTCGTGTGTTCAGTAATTATGTCTTGCCAAGTAATATTAGAATCCTCTATTACTTGTACACGGCCATTTTCCAGCTCGTTGGGATCATTCTAGGATAGAACTGACAGTGTGTCAAACATCTTTGTTTAAATCATACCTCAAGGATGCTCATTCCCAGTTCACACTGGGAGAGTGTGGCATTTCTTCCTTCTATGCATACATCCCAAACATAAGAAGGGAATGCCTGTATTTTTATTGTCCTGCATTTTCTCCAAAACTGAGGAAGCAAATTCTTTACATAAATAACTAATCTATGCCCCACTGGAGCTCTTAGTTGTGTACATAATTTTTTAAGGTATCTGAATTTGAGTTTTCTTGAGTTTTACATTAACGAATATTTTGTTGAAAAATCTCTGAATGTTCAAAACAACAACAAAACAAAAAAAACCCAACAAAAACAAAGCAAAAAGACCAAACCAACAAATAAACTAAACCCTAATGTAAAGGTTACTCTTTGTGCAGCATATGTTCTGTACTTCACCTTTACCAGCAGCTGGAAGGAAAGTTGAAGCTACAGATGGTGGGCTTTGGCCAAAGGCTATGCATTGCAAAAAACTTCTCTAGGAGACACCATATGTCCCAGTGCAGGTCTGTGTGTTCTCTGCTTCCTGCAGAAAATACTCACAACTTTAAAGACTTTCAACAGCATTGTTTAGCACTCAGGGCTAATTCTGTGAGTTAAATAGTTAAACCATGTAAAATTAATCTGTGATTTAAAATAGATTTTATAAAGATTGATCATATAGATTCAGTCAAAATATTGATAAAATTGAATTTATTGCAAAAGAAAATAAATAGTCATTGTGATTCGTGTTCTAAAAAGAGATTTTTTTCAATGATGCAGCTATTTGTAGAATTAAATATTCGGAAAATCTGAAAAGTCACAAAATGTTGCCATCATGGTGGGTTAGATGTTTCACAGCAGACCTTACATTTTCTTTTGGGTGTAAGCTAACAATTCAATTATACTTCTCTGAGGTAACTGAAGTAACTGTTTTTAAGTGAAAGAAATTAGAGACAAAGTATAAATTAAAATGATCAGTGCAAAACATTAAGTTAAATTTCTCAGTTTGGATTGACTGATAGAACATATTCTTTCTTCATTCTTCAATTATCTCATTCACTGCATTGTACCTGTGTAATCAGAACAAAATTAGAGGGTCCGAAAAATAGCAATTGTCTGTGGGGTTCACGTGTCTATCAGTACGAATGCATCAGTGTAGTTCATATGTCACTTAAAAGTTTTATGATACACTGGAAGCTTGACATCATCTTTTGTTGCTGTAGTGTCTGACCCCACGATTTAAATAGCTTAAACTCTTCTTAATATCAAAGCAGATCTAATAATGAGAGCAGCTGCTTTAGTTCTCTAGAAAGAACTAAATTATACATTGTAAAGGGAATTGAACAAAACAAGTTACACCAGGAAAAAAGAGAATAATATACGACTTAATGCAGAAAAAGGTGCCTATGAATTATCAGCAGCGGAAGGCCCAAAAATAACTCCTTCAAGGTCTTCATACAGCTCTGGTGATATATTGGGCAATACAGAAAGAATAGCTTGGTAATGTGATAAATTCTGTTAAAAGAACTGTGACCATGTCATCATTACTACTAAAGCCAACTAAATCCCATGCTTTGAGGTATTGAGTTATTGTACAATAAGTTTATAAAACAATGTTTGCATCATTCTGGGATAAGGCCACTTTGTGCTGTAAAGCACAAAGAAAAATGAGAATATTAAACCGTTTCAAAATAATTCAGAATCAAGGGGTGTAATTTCTGAATTATTTACAGGTTATTTTACTTTCACACAGCAGCACTTGCCTATCTACCAAGAGGGTAGAAGTGATAGAGCACCCAGTAGAGGAAATTCCCTATTGAGGCAGTGAGCTGAATGGTCTCTGCAGATGTGCACAAATGAGTCTCTGTTAAACCTTAGTAGATCTTTAACACCTCCATCACTATGAGTGGATGAGTTGAATCCAACTTAACCCATAAAATAACACTGGAAATGGAAAGGAAGCTGAATGGAAGACTGCGTGCAATATTCTGTTGTTACAAGTACAAATTAGGATGGCAGGCCTCCAAATAGTGATATCTGAAAGTTCCTGTCTGATACCCTTGACTCAAAACAGAATTTTGTGTAATTCTGGCCACACTGACTGTGGTGTTCAATCCTACTTAATCAGCAAGCTACAGTAGGATCACAGAATCAATAAAACTACCATGCCATCTGCCTTCCCTGTCCTCACCATCATAATGAATAATGACTCATTAAGTGTTCTACAAGACAATTAGCTCTGGTTGAAAACAGTAACAAGGCTTTCCTGATTGTATTTATAATTTTCTCTGATTAAAATACAAAAAACCTAATGCATATCATAAGAGGCACATTAACATAAATATGAATTAACTAATAGTTTTTATAGAGTATTATATTTAATTATATTGCTCAATTTTTCTGACCCTTGGAAACAAAACCATAGCTTATGGCTTTTCATTTGTAGAATGGCTTCATATGTGTGCCTATCTCAGTATGCAGAACTGGTTGCAGACATACACCGGGGCATGTAATTCACATGAATTTCTACCTGCTACAAACACATTCCTTTGCACAGTCCTTTCACACTTGCAAAATAACCCTATAAAGTCAGTAGTGCTGCAAGGATGAGTATAGATTTTCCTGTAGAAAAATACAATTAAAAGATGTAGCAGAAAATCCACTGTCATTAAGACACACAGAGGAGGGTTGAATCTCTGCTTTAGTGAAGAAAAACTGTGAATACTGAAAGGAAGGAGAAGAAAAGTGAAGGTAGGCATAGAAACAAAGAAATTCATAGCAATAATTCATATTCAATTCATAGGAAGAAATTCACAACTGATTATTTGATTCCTAAACATCTGAAAAAAACCCTAAAATTGATATTGCAAAAGGAAAAAGGAACTCTGAAAAATGATAGATGTCTAGATCAGAACAAACATATTTCTGCATTCTCTTTTTCCCAGCTGACTTATCAGGCCCTACAAAGTAAGGTCCTATTTTTTATTTAAGCAAACTGATTTCTGTGCATCATCCTGTTGTTTGTTCCGTAGCAATCCACTTCTCTAGATTGAATGTTGTCTCTTCTTTGTAATTTTGGAGACAGAATTTGGCTTCCTTTCATTATTTGCTCTTTTATGGACATTGAGTCACCAAAGTATATTTTATATTTTTAATCTAACAATACTGTTTAGGTAGGATAAAATGGCATGTAAACAGAGAAAAATATTATAAAAACATGAGCAAAAGTAACTATACAACACCCCTAGAACAGACGCTTCTCATCATTAATCGCAAGACTTTTCAAATAATGAAATATCAAAACAAAAAAATCTCAGTTCTCTTATTTCCTCTGAAGTCCCACATGCAACTGGAAATAAGTGAAACTATGTAATACACAAAAATGGTGCAAATGTCTAGAACTTGTGTTAAAATACAAGGGTGAGTCAGACATTTTATTTATTATGCAAAATTGCACAGTCATGTTCATTTGACCAGAAGCTCTACAGATAAGTTGGAATATTATAAAAGACTCAGTGGGGAACAGAAATATTTGAATTTCCTTTTACTGTTTAGACTGTGTGAAGACTGAATTTAATCTTTCTCTTTAATCTAAGGCATACCCAGAGCACTTTGTGTAGAAATGTAATTTTGGTAATTTGTTGAGGGATACTCCATATTAGTTACTGACATCATGCCAGTAAAATGCTCCAAAAAATTAGAAAACATTAACATTGTGGGAGAAAACAAAAATAGTCTTTGTAAGAGTTTTAATGACTACAACTAAAACTAAACTCCTAATTAGTATATTAAGGAGTATCTTCCACTTACTGACACTGAGAAACTGTAAAATGCAGGGTTCTTTTCAGTTAGCTGGAGATGCTTAATGAAATAGCTCTAAGACTTGATGTAAACTAAAATAATCTCTTCCCAAGATCATTTTACTGAAGGAGTTACTTCCTTTTGAGCAGTAAGGCCTATTTTTGGAATGACTATTTTCTGCCTAATTCCATTCTTCTGCACTGCATCAAATGAGGGAGCAGACTGTGTTTATAGTATTGACACTGTGAAAAGAACACAGTGGAAAGTGGCAGATGGTGCCGATGATTACTTAAAAAATATTGATGGCAATAGCAAAAACAAAGTAGATAATAAGACCTGCTAGCCACCACCACCCCTACTCCAGCCCAAACCCAGAGCAGTTACTTCTGCTACGTGCAGGAATAATTCTACTTGAAAAGTACAGAGGTTCTTAGCACAGAAGGCTTTGTAAGTGATAAAGAATGAGGTATTGATTTTGTGTGCTCTTTTACAGAATTTTAGGTGGTTCTGTAATGATATAGCTTTTGCATCATTCTACCCATAGAAACTTCATTTCTTTAAATTCTGAAGAACATACTTGGAAAGGACATAAACATTTTAATATGAAGAACATGTAGTATAATGCTAGCAATGTGTCTTCCACACATCTTGGCAAAAGTAACTTATTGATTGGACAGTAAAACCAGCATGCTGTGGAGACATCAGCTCAAAAAAGGTAAAAAGATAAGAAAAAAAAAGAGAGAATAGGAGAATAGAGGAGGTGGAGATGGTTGTTTTACAACTTTATCACTGGATTTGCTGCCCTAGAGGGACTCAATAAAATGAGACATATTAATAAAAACTGTTAAGTACTGTGAACATTTCTTTGACAACCAGTTATTCATTTTTCAATCCAAAACTGTCACTGTTTCTCAGAGTATTAGAAATACTTTTTTCTTTTGGGGTTTTTGCAGTTTTAGTTGCATAAAGGGAACTTAAAGAGGATGTAAAATTCTGAACACTGTGAAGTGTAATTGCAGCCATGTCCATCTCTTCCCCTCTGTGGGGAGATTGTTTGAGCTGTTGTCAGGTTGCATCCAGGTAACAATTTAGTGGTTTCCTCACTCCTATTGTCATGGGAATGGAGAAGCAATGATGAATGCTCATGATCCAAAGCTTCTGGCCACAAACAAATGCATTAGGTTGCAAACCTTCAGATGGAAGGCTCTAACCTGGAAAGGAACACCATCCTCAGCCGCACCTGCCTGCTCACCTTCAGCTGCAGTACCTGGGGCTCTGCTATTTTCATCCATCCCCCACAGTGTTTCAACACAGCAATCAGGTCTTGTCTCCACCTTCATTTTGCCAAGGCAAATGAGGTCTGCTCTAAACATGCTCTTCAGTCTTTTGAACACCTTTGTAGTGCTTTGTCCCAGTTTTAGCCTCAGTTCATCTCTTTTTACCTTGCATGACCAGGTTTGTACTCAAAGTACCATGTGAAGGACCATCTGGCATTGCCCAGTGGCATTATTCCTTTTAACATTTACATTTTAAAAACATTTTTCCCCCCTTTTCAACTTGTTACATCTGCAGCCAACTTACTTTCTTCCTTGAACTGTAAACTTTTGGAGTATAAGTTTCTGCTTTTTTCCAAAATAATGGCTTTGAATTTTGCTGTTCAATCTGAGTACATGTATATTCCCCAAGTTCTTGGGGTCATGCATCTCTTTCTGGGTTATATTCTAAGCCTTCTCTGTATTGATGATGGATAATGATGTTTGCCATGATCGGATTTAATTAAGTTAATGCCAAGCTCTTTAATGAAAACAAAAATGAACAGTAAAAAGTATGACTTGTTTCCATGTTGCACCTTCATCAGCCTTCTTTCTCTTCAAAACTATTCTTTGTTTTCTCTGTCATGCCATTATTCACTCTCCATAACTCCTCTATCTTCTCTTTTGATAATTTATCTGTTGATAAATTCTCACATTATAAGATTTCAGAAATCTAGAAAATATTCTGCATACTCTTTCCCAGAAAATCATCTAACTTATTGTAGAAACCTATCAGGGGCTCCTGGCACAATCTTTGATGAAATGTTGTTGCATTTTGACCTGTTTTCCATTTACCTGCCTTTAATTATTCCTTCTAGCAAAGTACCTCATAGCAGAGTCTGATTAATAGATCAGTAAATAAATGAATATATTTTCCCTTGAATCTAGACAATATTTAGTTTGAAAGAAACAGCAGTTACTGTTCTCAATTTGTATGCATCTGACATGACATATTATTAAATTTCCCTGTTACCAGCCTTTGTTTTCTGGTATTCTTACAGAATTAGTGTTCTGATTACCCTAATGTCATTTCATAAAACTTCTGTTTCTTCTGTTTCCATATCCTCATTCCATTATCCATATTGATGCTACCCTCTTTGATAAACATTATCTCCCTCCCTCTTTGAAAACCTTCAAATTCACTCCTGGGACAATATCTAGAAAACACCTGATCTCTGCTTTATTCTTTCTACATAATGACTCTGTCCTGTTTTGGTCTCTCAGTTATATACAGTGAAAATCCTTGGAAATCCTTGGATGTTTGTTCTACTAAACCTTTGCAAGGTGGAACTCATCTTGACTTTTGACAATTCTTATTTGGCTCTTACATGTCTTTGCCTGCACACGACAGCCTACTTTGTTGGTTGATGCTTTTTAGCCATTTTCATAGGCTTTCTGAATTTAAAAAGCTGTAAATTTAGGTTGTTTCAAAATTTTATTGTCTCCCAGGCAGAGCCTTAGGCCCTTTGCAAGGCTAAGCTTTCCCTGGTTGAAAGAAATCATAGTGTGCTTTTCTTCTTTTGATATGAATGATACAGATGTCAACAAAGGAAAGGAAAAGAAAAGAGATTATAAAGGCAACTAACAAACATGGGAAGTTCTCACTGCAGAATTTTGCTGAGAGAGGTTATGCAAGACTTATGTAGTTTTTAATAGAAATCTCATGGGAAAAAATATTTTAATATTTTAAACAAGTGGAAACATTGATGTATAATGCTGTAAAGCAGCATGTTGTTCTCCTTCTCCTGGCACAAAGACACAGAGTTTCTTACATGGAAAATGGACAGCAGTAGGGCCCATGTGAATGTGCACCTCCACCTAACAACACCTTTTTAAATTTTGTGCTCTTATACTTTGAGAATTAAACAGATGTCTAGTTAGAGGTGCAGAATTAGGTAAAGTGAACAAATCCCCGTGCAAGTGGTGCACTGGATGATAAGTGTCCTTCCTATGTGAAATTGGTGGTCTGGTTTTATATTCGGTCAACACATACTATGTGGAGCAGATGGCTTACAGCTAAATTAGAACCATAAACCTTTCAAAGTTAAAGTTGTGTATGAATTAAATCTTTCAGCAGGGGTCCCATCACCTATTTCTCCTTACTCTAACATTGAATCCCTGGAAAAGCCGATTTTTTTTTTTTCTTTAATCAACAGAAATCAATCTTCAACTAAAAATAATTACATTGAGACCTGTCCTGGCATCATGGAAAGTTTCATTCATTACTGGGACAAAGCAATCTACCTTCCCATGTTTATTTTATCACACTCTTGGAGTAAGATGCTTCTACTGCCTATTTTTGCGATAAAGCTGTCCAAAATTATACAGAGACCAATCAGATTTATCATTCTTTGGCGTTTGATGGCATCCATCTGTTTATTTACAAAACTGCTAAAGACTTATTGAGTTACTAGACTACAGAGAAAATAAATTGAGTTATCATATGTAGTTAAATTCAGTCCTTGCATCTGCTGTCTTTACAGCCTGTATGGTGTTTTCTGAAATTACACTGGCTTGCAGACCCAGGCTTCAGGAACACATTTACTTCACAGCCTTTTTATGCCATTTCAAGTGAATTTCTAATGCATGAGCAATTTGTGGTTCAGGAAAATGTTGACAGAAGAATGTCAGGGCTTTCTGTTGTTAGCAGTTTAAAAGCATGATAGGGACAGTTCTTACTCAAAAGTAGCTCTTAAAAGTTTGGAGCTGCTCAGTTTCTGGAATAATTTGATCTAACCCCTTTCAATCAATATTGCACAACTATTGTAGAAGGCTTTAGAGCTTATGGGCACAAATGAACTAATATTATTAGTAAGTATAAAACATTTTTAAGATGAGGGATGGGGAATGAACTCCTCTCATGCTCTATGTATTCAATTACTGTTGTAAGTACAAATGAAAAGAAAAAAGGTTTAAAGTTCAGATCTTTCTGAATAGCAAAATGAGGATATACATCTTAAAGTGATACTTTAGGGATATTATACATCTTAAAGGGATACTTTAGTCCCTGCAGTCCCATGAGTTTGCAGCAGTAAACTCTATTATTCCCCACATCCTTTCTGTTTGTGGATAAATTAATCTGTCACAGTGAAATCACTGGAAATGTCCTTTTGGAGGAACTGGTCTGAACCCAGCAAAGATCTTAACTTAGGGCACCCACAGGTAGCTGAGAGCCCTGGCTTTGTGTTAATTAGGTCACGACTGTTAGAGAAGGGTTGATGCTGGTTATGAGAATCTCTTACTCTGATAAATTCTCAGCTTCTCTTGTTTGTATGCCTTGCACAGCTCTGCAAACTGAGAGGTACAGGGGATATATTCCAGAGAGATCCATGTGTCAGCTCCTGTCCTGTAGGGATACAGCAGATCCAGGTCAGTGCTGCCTGTGCAAGCCCAGGGCTGAGTTCTGCTTCTCCCTGCACCATCCTTTGGCATCTAAGAATGGCACTGTGCCCACACACAGCACCAGCTAAATGGTGCATCCAGATGACTAAGTCTTTGTGGGACATAAATGGGGAACAGTGTGGAAACCACCAAATGCTGCTTAGGGGATGATTTGGAGCCTAGCAAGGCTGTCAGAGCTTGTACAGCCTGGTGAATCATGCCTGAGTGCAGAGATACTTCAAAGATTTCTGCAGGATGCACTACTCTATACTAGCACTAGATGGGTGGGTTTCTCTCATATCACATCTGCAATTCCTTAGGTTAAATAATAATAATAATAATAGTAATAGTAATAATAATAATAATAATAATAAACAGAAAGATTGGAAGTTGATTTTTCTTCTGCTCTTTCTTAAAAATACAGTAAATATACAGTAAATATGAAGTGCTGCAGAAACAATGAGAAGGAATAGGTTTGGGCATACAAAATTAGCAGGTTCATAAAATAAAACCAGGCTGTTGAAAAGAATTATTTAAAAATAATTCTAAACTAAAAATCCAAGGATCAGTTAAATCTATTTTAAAAATGAAAATAAGTCAAATATAACATGAGATGAAATTAGGCTTCTGTGAATGTTGTTGGACCTGGCAAGTGAGTCACACACTAAACTGCATACATCTTTCATACTGGAAAAAATGAGCTTGAAAATGACTGATAGCTTGTTAATATGGGAAAAGGACAGACAAAATCATCTATCCAAAGGAAGGATATTTTAAACTAGTACCTGTTTGTGAATCACTTCTAAAAGAATCCTTCTTTATAAAATGTTTGGGTCTGAAAAACATTAGTATTAAGTGAATCCTCCAAATTCCTAAGCAGGAAGTATGGATCTGAACAGTGGTTGAAAAAGACTCTTGTCACTTTAAGTCTTTAATTTCAGGAAGGTTGTCTTGAGCTCAAAACATGCTAGGGTGTAAGAGAAAAATTAAGAGAAAATTACAATGGCAGACTATATTTAGGGCTGAGAGTGACTCAACATGAAATGATCAAGGAAAGTTTAGAATGACAATGTAGCTATCTATCTTAATTTGTACTATTTTTATATATATTTATTACTTATAATTCACGATCCAGTGATACACAGTCTGAAGTGTCTTCTATCAAGTACTCAGTGTCCTCAGCTTCTTCTGAGTGCATCTGACTATAAGTGGGACATGGAATATCTGGTGCCTTGCCACAGGGCAAACCCTGGAAGGCAGAATAGTTGGATTGCAGGGATCAAAGGGTAACCTTCCTTATCCTCGCCCTCTGACAGTGATGTAGCAGCATCAAACCCATAACCGCACTTCAAGGCTTTCAGACTTATCCCTGGGAGCATCATTCAGGGCACTTTTCTAGGCACAAAACTGCTTCAGGCTTGTGCTGTCCATTCCCCTGCAACACTTCCTCTTCCTGAGTGTTTGCAGCTGTATCTGCCTCCTTAGGCTCAAATTCACACAACAGTGGAATTTGAGTAAATTCAGCAGAATTTAGTTTGTAGTGAAACAGTTTCACTGACTGGAGGTGGAAGTTTTAGGTGGCTGATTGTAGTTAATCATATCAAAAAGTGAGAAAATTCTTGTGGGGACTTGCATTTATTGGAATTTGCACCCAGAGTAGATTTTAGCCCTTGTTCTGCTAACCAGATCCCCGTGCGTTTGTGGATACATGGTCTTTATGCTCTCTGTAAAATAGGAATGCTACTTTGTGGGGATATTGTGGGAATAAATGAACAATGTTTGAGTTGCTCTCAGATTCATTGCTGTAAGTGTAATAGAAAACACTCCAAGCAATAGTTCATAGCATGGTTTAGTGCATAATACCATTCATTAATTTCCATATCCCTGCATTGCCTCAGCAGAAATGTTTGAGACAAAGATAAGGAGTCTTCTTCACTATTTGTTGATGAAATTTCAGATCAGTATCTGAATATATAAGATATTCTGTTGTTCTGTTTTGTTTTTGGATTTTGTTTTGGTTTTTTGTTTGTTTGGTTGTTTTTTTTTTCTCAGGGAAGAGAAGATTAATCTGTTATTCTTTCTGCAGATAAATGATTCCTGTCAAATATACTTATGCAGGAATCTCTGTCCACAATGCAGAAATACTGATTAGTCATCATGATGGAATAGATAAAGAATCTTTGATAGCACATTGCAGCTGGGAGTACACAGTGAAGTTTTTGTAGAGATATTTTGGTTACCTTAAAATGTATCAATATGCAAAAGGTGTTACAAGTTACACTACAAACTATTACAGCATAACACATTAAATTCAAGAATAGGCTGCATCTTTTCCTGGGAAGCAACAAAAGAATAAAGTAAAAAATTATCTAAGTATAAATAGAACTTCAGATGAAATTTTCTTCACAATTTCTGAAAATTGTAATTATTAAATTTCAAATTTGAATGCTGAAGAAATAGTCTTTGAATAAATTCTATTTGTATATGTAAAGGATGAAAATAATGGGGGGGTTGTTCTTTAGAAAACAGCAAACCATGGCTAGCAGCACAGGGGGCCACATCCTGAGCTGTGTCAGAGCATTGTACTCACTGATATGGGAGAAGAATTATGCGTAGCTTTAAATGGTGCCTTAGATTAAAGTTAAAATCTGTCATTTAATTTACTGTTTTCTGATGATTTAAGAATATATGCTCGGAATAATATTCAGAGTAGAGAAAGCTCTAATTTATGTGAAACAGTGCATTAAAAGCAGTTACTCATCCACCTAAGAAACATTATCAGCTACTCATCAGCTTCAGTTCAGAACAGAATCTGAAGAATGGCCTGAAAGAGGCATCACATTTCTTCTGCTTTTTAAAGACCTTGGCAATGCAAGATACTGAGTGTGACAAATGCAGTTGGGTATAAATTACCACCCTTCTTGCAGCTACTGGAGCTCGAGGTCTCACTTCCCTCCACTGAAATGCATACAGTTCCACCTTGGTCTGTACTGGAGGAAATCTGTAATGCCACTACAGAACACTCCACAATCTCCCATTATTTTCAACAGGAGTGATGCCAAGCTCCTTTCAAAGTTGATTACAGAATCATAAAAAAAATAAGGCTGGAAAGGACTTTTAGAGATCATTTACTCCCGTCTCCCCTGTTCGTGGCAGTATCAGCTGCATGTAAACTATTTCTGGCAGATGTTTGTCTAACCTGTTCATAAAAGCCTACAAAAATGGACTTTCTGCTTCTTACCTAGGAATTTTTTTGCCCCATGCATTCCTGTTAGAAAAGCTTTCCTAATGGTTAACATAAATTTCCTCTGCTATGGTTTAAGCCCATTACTTTTTATCATGCCCGAAATGAGCATGGAAAAAAAGATTATTTCCTTCCTTCCTCTTCTCTGCAGACATTTATATTTTTCTGCTTACACTCTATCACCTTTCTCTATATCAAAATAATCCCAGTTCATCCAAACTGGTGAAGGTCATGTTTTGTAGACCTGACTGCTTTGTATTAGTCCTCTAGACTATGCCTGTTCAAAGACAGGTACAGCAGGAGGGTGAAATACTGAGGGATGGAGGGGGAAACTGAGTATTTTACAGGAAAATGTTACTGAAATTATAGCAATCATTCAGCAGTTTTTGGGTTTGTTTTTTTTTGAGTACCACTTCAGCCTCTTCTTCAATTTGCCCTTTATATATGCACAATATCCTTCCTTCCTACACTGTTAATTACTGCTCTCTGCTACAGTCAAAGGCTGGCATGCCTAAAATGAGAGGTGTGTGATATGGGACACTGCAATTCTGAACCTGGGTGATATGCAGGATCTGTAGAATAACAGAAAAATCAAAGCTGTGGTTGATTCAGATCTTCTCCTTCCCAAATCTTAATTTTACTAAGTGACTTGACACTGAAACCAGAAAGCTTACTCCATGCTTCTTCTAAGTTTGGCTATTTTTAGGCTTTCCTGCAGAGATCTTGGCGCTGAGCTTTAATTCCTTCTTCCCACACACATGCCCATCTCTTTCCATCCACAGTGGAGTCAATGATTCACGTCTGGTATGCTCAGCCAGCAGGGATCAGTTATTTCTTCCTGTAGGGTTGTGGCACTTTCTAGCAAGGTGCAATGGAAATTCCTTTTAATAAAGAGAAATTTTTTTTAGGAAGCAAGTGTGGCTTTCATCCCAGAAGTGGTGTATGGCAATTTAGGGTGTGTGATGTACATTTTGCTTACAAGGATGCATAATTCATTCATCAGGGAATTTGTAAATTATTCAAGTAATCCTTACCTGTGGGATAAATATTGTCCCCTAAGAAGCTCATATAACTTTATAATCTGATAATTTATTCTCTCTGATAATACTAAGAAATTCTGTAATAAACTTTCACTACCTCTATTGGGCAACTAGAGCTTTATTCAAATGCTGTTTCCCTGATATGCTTCAGTGATGCTTTTTGTGATTTTTCTCCCTTGATCAATAGTGTTATGAAAACAGATTTTTAGAAACCACCACTCTCCTGCATCTTCTCATCATAAATTATTGGGTTTTGCATTTGATGGTAGGTACATGAAAATATTCCAGATACTCAAATAAACAATCAGAAACCCTGTCAAGCATTTAAGATTCAGTTTTTTTCACTGGATACAGAATTTTGTTTTACCATCCTTAGCATAGGTAATTCTTCTACACTTACGGCAGGCCACTTTGCACTTCTGGCCCATGACAGACCCTATGAAAAATTCAAGACATGCAGGATTTTATATCCCAAATGAGACAAATTGCCACAGCAGGAATAGAGTGGTCGTGGTTGTGACAATCAACAACCACGACTGTGGTCACAGCCTGTCCCACTCAGAATGTGTAGCCCAGCTCCCAGGGAGAGTTTCCATCAGCTGATAGCACAGGGCATCCTGACACAAAGCTCAAGGAAGAGGCAGCTCCGTGCTTTGTAGCAATTACAGTCAAATCCACTCAGCAGCTCTGAGGGGTGCTGGGCAGCAATTCCCTCATTAGATCCTGCCCAAAATGTCCAAACTTGGACATGCTAGCAAATGCTAGTTTGGAAGCATGGAAATGCTAATCTGGAGTGTCTGACTGATTGCCGCACAAGCCTGTAGCGGTCACTTACCCATCAAACTGGACATGATACAAGGACAGTAAATTTCTAATAGGCACAGTCAACATTAAATCTTTCATTTCAGCAAGTGCCCTGCTCCCTGTTATTACATTCCATGTGTTCTATGCTTTTATATCCTCAAATGTTTCAAGTGCATTTATTTGTATAGATACATAAAGGTGTTACTAGAACACCCCAGTGCAGCAGAGTGAACTTACAATCCACAAAGGACAGAAATTCCCAGCTACCAATAAAATAATACATGTTACAAATTCTAGTTCTCAGTCCTGAATTAAGTCAATGTGAGTTTATTCAAATGAAAAGGGGAGCTCTCAGGTTAAATCAGTGATTTCAGTAGATGAAAGATGTCTAGACACCTGAAAATTATAAAATTAGTTCCCAAGCTCATCTTCTAAACACACTTTATAGGTGTACTTGTGAGTGGTTTTTTAGCCTATTTCAGGTGTCCTAGTTGAAAGCTGATGTCCCTTCAGTCATAACTTTTGTAGCTGACTAAGAGATGGAACATAGTTATAAGAAAATTATTGTTCATTTTCACACTCACCAATGACACAAAAATAGTGTAAATGAAAGCTGAGGATGGACGCTGTCAGTAAATCAACAAAGCAATTATGATTCAAAACATTAATTCAAATCGAAAGATCTTTGCTCACCAGTCACAGTGCAGCCTGTATGAATGGTTAAATGAATTTGCAGTTAAAGTGTGCAAATGCACCATATGCTGAGAAAAATTATTAGCTTTCTTTTTCAGAAGTAAAATATTGTACTATGGCCACACTTAAAGCTGTGGATACACCTCCAGATCCTATTCCAGGTGAGGAATTGCATCACTACAGTGACACCAGTGCCATTAAGACAGAAAGGTCTTAGAGAAAGAAGTCTCAAGAAACTTCATAAAACAAATTATTTCTGTCTGTTCCTCCTGGTGTTTGTTCCATGTTTTCAATACATCCTTTTTATCCCTGTACCTGTCTGGGTTACCTTGTGCTGTATTGCTTGTGTACTTTTGATAAAAATAGCTTTTACCTTCTCCTCTTCAAATTTCCCTAACTTCAGTAGCCACTGTATGCATTTTCTTCTACATTTTGAAAAGCAGAAGTTGAGACACTTTGCATCCCAAATTATTTTCCTTTTGATATCAAATTGCATGCTTGAATTTTAATGCTGCATTTTTTTTTGCTGTGGGAGCTGCAACTTTGCTCAGCTGAGCACTGCAGGACTGGTGCAGTTTTCCCAGCAGGGCTCACTGAAGTGCCTGCACCCTTACTTTGAAGGGAGCTGTCTCCACTTGTTCCTTAATGCTCCTAGAGAAAATACTAGCAAATATGGAAGTTGGTGAGGGCTGTTGTGGTTCTTGTAATGTATTTTCTATTAGAATGAAATGGAAAAAATGCCACATCCATATCAGGGAGCACCAAGCTCATAATCAGATGGTAATGATCTGTGGATGAAGAGGAGATCTGTGTCCAAGCACGTAATCTGCTTCGTACTTGTGAGATTGAACTGAGTATGACTTCAAGTTATGAGCTCTTAACTATTGGTTGGCTTTGTTTTCCTTTTGTTATTATTTATATCTTTTGGATTGCAATACAAAGGGCTCATTGAAAAATCAGTAGTGAATAAAAGCCTCAACTTCAAATCAGTAGTTGCAATCACTCTCCAAAGTATAGGGAAGAGAAGGGAATATTGATTTCTCAGGAAATCAACTATTAGGAAATGAAACAACTTTAAAAAGGTGGGGATGTTACCTTATTGGCAATGCTTCATAAAGTACATTCTGATCCTGGCTCTTGGATGCCACTTATACCATCTTCCTACAGACTGGAATGCTGTTCTGCCAGAGCTAGAAAAGGAAGCATTTTTTCCTGTTCAAAACATTTTCAGCATTTCAAGCCAAACAATTTGTGTAGAGAAATAGATCTCTATGAAAGAAATAAGAGCAGACTATTCATTATCTGGAATCCTACTTTAGCATGTTCTTTGTTTTGGAAGCAAGGCTGTGAATTGTTCTCATTTTATGACCTGACCAGCCATGAATGAAAGAGCTGGCTGGTTTTGTCTCCATAGTTATGTGCCTTTCTTGTAAACTCTTACTGAGCATGCTGTAATATCATTTTCTTGTTCCAGACTGGTGAGGTTGAAATGGAAAGAAACAAACGTGATTGAAGTTGCAGGTCTGCTTGTAGCTTGTTTCATTCTAGATACAGTTGGAGCCAATTTTATTTCCTATTAGTCAAGATTAAAAAAAGCCTCCAGTCTCACATACACCGACTGCACAAAGGAAGACAGATATGCTACAGTTTGATTTCCTGGATCTCTCCTTGATTCAGTGAGAGGGGGTTGTTAGATGAGGCTGGAAAGACAAATACCCCATTTAAAGGTTGCAATGCTGAAATGGGATCAAACTGTTACAGCAGACAGCTTTTTTAACTGTGAGGTTGCCCATGAGTGTAGCAGTGCAGTCAAAAGCAGTAGGTTGTTATGGTTTGGTTTTTTTTCCAAATTCAATGTGATGGTTGTATTGAGAAATATTTAATTGGAGACAAACTTCTGATGCTGTCCTGCACTTACAAATATTTTTCAAGCTAATGCCTCTCCTATTTCTTAACAACAAAACCAGAAGCTTAAATGGAAAGTGAAGTCAACCTTACAGTATGTACCATTCCTTTATGAGCAGATTTAATTCTTCATTGTCTGCATATAGATTGGTGTGCTGATATGACAGCACAGAATATTCTGACTTCTCACAGACTTTTAGGACACTTCAAGGTGTGATTATGGAAAATAACATTCAAGAGATTGTGCAAGTTCTGTGTGACATATTACTTGAAAATGACAAGAAAATGACTGCTCCTCTGAGGAGGTAGAAGCTGCTGCACGTAAACACATGGGAAAATGTAATTTACTACATTTTGCTTGTGGAAGCAGTTATTTTTATTATTTAAATGGAAAGACAAAATTCTTATGGTGTTACTTGGTATTAGTGAGTTAGCTGTTCTTCCCACATATACAGCTTTCTTTTGCATATGAAAAAAATGCATGTACATTTTTTTTGAGAACATGATAGAAAATGCAGCTTTAAAAAATAAGTTAGGAAGTTTTAAGAGCTCTTAAGCAAATGCTTTAGAAGTTATTTCCATATCATTGTGCCATTCCTTCTATACTTTTTGCTACTGCCCAAAATAACTTATGTTTTAGAAATGTTGTGCCATTTAAGTGTATTTTAAATCTGTTTCTATGTGCATGTGTGAGCACAAAATTTCATGTTTTTTTGTCAGCTGAATATAATGTGCTTGGGAACCCTTTCTTTAGAAAGTTCAAATATGTAGAAATGGTGTAGTTTAAGAAAATCTGTGTTTTTTTCAAATTTATCAATTGGTCAATACCCTCTCTCTGTACAAATCCTACCCCAATATCATTCAGTGATGTGTCACTGTGATGCATCATTAAATATTTAGCATTGATTATGTAAGTGCTGCAGGATTTAGTTTTGTTCACTGTACATAAAGACTTGTGAAACTTGGCCAATAAGTTTCCACAGTGGGAAGAAGGGATAGAAATGCTTTGTGATGCTGGTATTTTAAATAGGAGTTAGGTGGAAATGAAGAAATTTGAGCTATGCAACAATACAATTTAGAGACTTGAGAGAAATGCTCAGAATAAGTGGTCAGAAACACCTTGGCTGTGAACTTTGCTGATCTGAACCTGCTGTGGGAATTATCCCTGTTATTTAAAATATAAGATCTAGTTTATTTATACCTATATTCTGATTCCTTAGATACCAAGCAGACATTTATTTTCTAATACTATTAATGATCCAGTCAGGCTGTGTATCAGGCATTACTACCTATACATAAGGTTGTCTGTGTCTGTAGCTATTTCAAGCAATTAACAATTTTAAATGCAACTGCTGTCAAATGGGTGGCCATTTGTCCTATTTATAACTTTGGTTTTGAAGTGTTTCTGTAGTTAGATATGAAACATATATTCAGTCAAACTTAGGTATATGTGCTAAGTTTCCCAGCACAGTGGAATGAAAGGTTTTTGCAGAAAAATATGTTTACGTTCAAAGGCAATTTCTAACACTTCTGTTGTTTACAGCACAGTTTTAAATCTGGTAAAGTTAAAAAAAAAAAAAAAGACAAAAAACTCAAAACCCCAACCATGAACTGAAGAAATGCCATTTGTTTGTTCCCTGAATTCAGCCCAGTTTGGTGGACTCATAAACTGTAGAACATCACCATTTTCTTTCTTTTAGTTGCATTTCATAGGAAAAATTGGTGGCAGGCCAAAATAATAGCTGAACCCAAACAATTTTATGGATTCAGGTGCAGGTTGCTAGCCAGAGCAGCTGCACTGTGGAGTGTTGGTGCTGCTGGAGCAGTGGGGAGAGAGGAGGACCAGCCAAGGTTCTGCTCCTCAGCCACACCCTCCAGACCTGTCAGGGAGCATTATCCCTTTGCCACATCTGGGAGGCCATAGAAAAGATAATTTTCACCCATGGGATTACTGCTGACATATATATTGTCCTGAACATAAAGTTGAAGGGTTGTGTGATGCAGCTGATTGGTCCAATATCGAGCAGCAGGGCAATGGGGAGAGCATTGCAGCTGAGCTAGCAAACCTTTAAAGTCTATTCATTAAAGGAAACAAACAGAAAAATGGGAGAAGGGTGAGGGGGATTGCTTCAAGGGTTATTTATTTTATTTTAAGAGGAAATAAATGAAACCAGAAAGTTTTTGCAAGTAATGGTTTGCAAGTTTTGTCATTCCCTTCCCCTGGGTGACTGCATTGTGATGCAGCCTTCAGTAGTGTGATATTGTTGTGTGTTTCTGCAGAACACCTGCCATGTTCATTGCACGGGCTGGACCATAAGAAAGCACAAAATTACGTTTGAACAAACAGCTGCAATGTTTGAAGGTTTGCTCTTGCCACTCACATGTATTGTAAGGTTTTCTTCTGAATGCGAATGCTGTTGGATGCACATTTAAGGGTGGGGGATGTGTGTGTGCAAAGACATGCATGCACAACTGGAATTGAGAAAATGAGGGGCTTTCTGTTGCTGCACAAAAAAGAACTATCAATTTCCCAGGAGAAGAATGCTGTAGGGCCAGTTTAAACGTTTTAGTGCTGTAGATGTATGCCTTTAAGCCCTGGGTAAAAGCTGGCTGAATATGTCATAGACATGATTTGTCTTTGGATGATAGCAGCATCTCTCATAAAGCACTCCACTCAATCTGTGGAATGATATTAGTAGTGAATGTGGAGAATGCTCTTTTTCAGTAGCTTGAGGTATACTTATATGAGTCTAGCTGGTGAGTGACATGGTAAATAAAATCCAGAGGAAAAATGATACACAGTTAAAGATGTATTTTAGTGACAGGCAATGCAGCAGCAAAGGCAAACAGAGACAGAGTCCTGCAGTTAGTACATGAAAATAAGAGGAAACAAATGCCTTCAAGAACTAATGATCCCTTGAATCTTTTATCTCTTATCCCAAATTAGACTGGGAAAGATCTATTTAAAGGAAAAAAACTCTATTCTGCTCCATCTTTTACTAAATCTTGTCTATTCCCCTCCTCAGCACTCTACACATACAAAAATGCATATTAGGAATAGAATAATTCCATTTGGAAAAGAGTGTATCAGTGCACATATTGACAGTGTGGGGGTCTGTGTAGGTACATTATTTTACCATCTACATAGTTTAAAGCACACTTTCTCTTATCTCTCTGATACTAATTCTAGCACCAGAATTACATTAGTCCCCATAGTTGATCTTCATTCCTGACAATAGATTTCTGAGCAAATGAAAAATCATCTAGTCATTTTTCTCTAATTAGTTATGTCTCTAAATACCTAATTATCACTGGGAACAAATTGCATGCTACAAAGATAATGTTATGGAGAGCTGTTAATCTCTTAAGATGCTGCTTTTGAGTTTTGTACAGTTGATGCAGCTGTTAAAACAGAATTTTGCCACCTGGATATATCATTACCATTTTATCGTAAAATTCAGAAATAACTGATGGGAAACCAGAGTATTCGAGTTGGCTTCTTTAAACATGGTGCTTGTCAGATAAAGAAATGTATCCTTATGTCCTTCACAATCTACTCTTTTCCATACTTTAAGCTACTTTGGCATTCTTAAAAGGTGAGTCTGTGGCAGCTATAAAAATTAACTGTCCTTTCAGAGTTATTTGGTTTGTTAATAGCTTGGTTTGCATTGTCCACATATAGATGGCAAGATAGAATAACACAGTATATTCATGGAGTTTTCAGCCAAATGCAATCTGCATGGAAATTGCACATTTCTCTAGAATACTTGACAATTATGCTTAGGTGGCTTAACTGTAATTAACGTGTAATGTGTGCTTTGGCTAGAAAAGAGAAATTACCAGGTACTTACCTCATGATTATTTCAGCATGCTCTGCACAGCTATGCTTTGTGGTCATAGTAGTGCAGAGGACTGGCTATTCTCAGCATATTCTGAAGTCCATTGGTGCTGAGTATGTCCAGAACCTCCTAGATGAAGTCCTGAATCCGTGGGAAATATACAGTGACTGTGTGTAAAGCATAATTTATAGCTGATGTCTTCATAGAAGTAATGCCACTGCTTGTTAATGATATCATCAAAAAATTCCCAGCTCAAGGACATTCCTGATCACTAGAGTTATAAAACTTTATTTGTAGTAAAACCTCCCCTTAGAGCTGAAGTTTCTTTTATTCCTTTTTCCTTTTTTCATAGCAATACTTCAGGCTAGAAGATTTTAAAGGTGACATGTGTGAACTAGAGTGATTTCAGTTTTAGAGTTAAATGCAGCTGTTAAATGCAGACATTATGTTTTTGTATTGATCTGCTGATATGAAACCTATAAAAATGTGGACTGATAATAAGTTGAGAGTTCTAATTAGCAGTCATCATGCTGCCACCTCTTCTGTGTAATCAAATCAGCAAAAATCCTGAAAATATGAAAGAGAGGTGCTTGAAGAAGTCTGTCAGTAATCTCATAAGAATACAAGTAAAATTTATGCCCTATTTTACTTTCATGAAAAAGTTAATTAAACTAATCAGCACTTCAAGAGCCACAAGAGAATTCCTGTCCCAAATTCTGTACACAGACAGCCTTGAAATGGGAATGAGGACATAACCACGCTGTGTCCCTTGCCAGAATCTGCAGGGACCTGTGAGGGTGCTCTGAGCATTGTGACCTTCTCCTGTGGTGCTGGTCAGTCCCAGTGGACTCAGATTCTGCATTTGTGGAGCCTTGGAGATGATGTAGGATTCATCATTTGCTGTATCCAGAGACATGTGTGGTGATTTGTTTTCCTCTGGGCTCTGCCCACGTTGGTTCTGTAGTCCTTAGTCCTATCTCACATAGCAGAGAGCTGGCTGGGTCATCACGAGCATTCTTTGCACTGGTGTGGGGATGTAGACAGAGGAACCTGAGGAGCTTGGAATCCAAGCTGGCCAGAGGTGGACAAAATCCAGTGCATGAGCTGGAGCAGAGAGAGCAGGACCCCAGGCAGGACCCCCTGAGGCTGCTCCTTCCTAAGGAGCTTCTTATCCCACAGGGTGGTTGGGCTCTGGAGCAGTCTCCCTGGGGAGAGGGGTCACAGCACCAAGCCTGACAGAGCTCAGAGAGCATTTGGACAATGCTCATGGGCACATGGTGTGACTCTTGGGGGTGAGCAGGGCCACCCTTGAGATCTTGAGTTGGACTCAATGATCCTTGTGGCTCCCTTCCAGCTCGGCATATTCTGTGATTCTTGAATGAGCTATGGACCACAGCACAGTAAAACACACCGGGAGCCTATGATGCCTTAAATCACAGGGAAGCTGTGGGTGAGTATCTCCTTGCACCCAGGTTGGCTTCAAGGAAACTGGTTTCAAACTCCAGCTTTTTCTGGTAAAAGAGAGAAACAGAGGTTCTCAGCCTGCTTACCTTGAGGAGCCATGACAAAGCAAGCAGAGTCCTGGTACCTAAAGCACACAATGCAATGGTTTGACAAGATTTATTTTATGTGAGCTAGATTGAAAAGCAAGAGAAACATGAAGGCTATTTTTCAATGGTGATCAAATGGACCAGTATTGCTGAGTAATTCAGTTTTGGTAGAATTTGATTCCTCTGTGTTGTGATGTCTGCAAGGCAGCGTCTGTTTCCGGCGCTCCAGCTGGGTTATTTGTTAGAATGTTTGCTATTTTGTGGTTTTTTTCCGTAGTGCTGGGAAGCCTTAATCATGGGTCAAGCCTGCATTGTTTTAGGCACTAAATGAACTCAGAAAAAAGAAGCAGCTCTGCTGCCATAGAGTTTATAATCTAAGTATAAAACAAGAGACAACAGATGGGTCTAGACAGACGGGAGAGCATAAGGAAACAATGTGACAGTACTGGGCAGCCAAAAAGTCAGTGTTCAAGGGAGAGCAGCAGGCCAGCTATGAGTTTTCTATAAGCAACATATCAAAGAAATGATCTGAAATGAGATAATTAAGACAGCTTTGCAGATGGCTGTAGGGAACTCCTCCTAAGAATGAGGCACTTTGGTGGGGAAGGGCTTTGGAAGTAAAGACAAACATTTTGTGGTTTAGGGCATAGAAAGTGGGAAATAAAGCAGAAAACACACACATAGTGGTGATATCACCAAAAATATTAGATAAGTACAGGAGGTTTTTTGCAGCAGCATTCTGTATAGGTAGGAGTGAGCTAAAGCTTGGTGCCTTTGATCTACTTTGTAAGTGAGGACGAATGTGAAGAATGCTCCTTCCTCTCATCCTCCCTGAAGGATTTCTCCCCCATTGTATCAGCAGACACTTCTTGGCCACAGAGAATTTGATGAGATTCACTTTTCAGCACATAAAATACTTTGTTTGGGCATAGAGGCTATGGAACACTTCTGAACTCCCAGAATTCAAAAGCTTGGATTTGGAAGTAAAATAATATTTTTTTCCTCAAACAGAACAGAAAAATAATCACAAGACCGTGTTTGATTGTTCTGGACAGTTGGTAAACAACTTGACAGCAGTTTCATCTTATGGTTACATTAGCTATTATTTTATATGGCAGTTGTATTTGGCAAATTACAATTTCCCTTTGAAAATGATCCTTGGAAAATAATACATGACATTTTAAAGTGCCATGGTCCATATATGCAAATGAATAAATGCAAGATAACTACATACAGCTAGATGGTGTTAGCTGAGTTAAAAGATCCTTTACTCTCAGAACTCTCATTTTAGTATTTCAGTATCCCATTGCTTTATTAATAAAGTTTTCTGTATTTAAAATGAAAATTGCTTGCAAAAAAATATAAGCATTGTTTGCTTTCAATTTCTGTGCAGTACATAAAGAAGATAAGAGCACTGAGTATCTCTTAACAAAATGAAATCCCTCCATATGGCACCCTTCTCCCATTAAGATGTATAATATGAACCCAAAAAGCATCTTTTAAAATAGTTTTATAGCTGAAATGGGATTTTAGTTTAGCTTAATTTGTGAATTGCCAGAAGCAAGAATTATCCTTAATGCTGTCTGTATAAGGGTGCTCCCACAGCTGCTCTTAAGCAATTCTATATCAAAATAACCAGGAGCTGTCTCACATTCATCCAGAAGTTAGGTTTCTTATCTGAATTAATCTAAGTTTCCTTGTGAGTCAACAAAAGCACTTGGACAGGACATCTTGTCCTGTTGTATTACATGAGTTTGAAATAAAATTATCTGTTAAACCTGACTCTTGAGGTGTCTCTGTTCCTCTTCTACAGAGGGAGCCTAGATGATTAGCTTAGTCTTCTCACCTCACTCTAGGCAGCTGGAGTTGGAGGAGATTAAAAACAACCTCAGAAACTGAGCTGAACTGCCTTTTATTTCAGGCTGTCAAATGTTTCATGGTGCTGCAGTTCACAGACATATCTCTGCTCAGCAAGCCTGGGGAGAAAGAGTCTGTACAGAGCCAGGACAGAATAGCTGCATCAGTTAACCTGGCAGGCTCACAGCTCCAAGGCTGTCCAGGTTAGCAGTGACCACGAGCTGGATCAGGGAATCCTTGAGAAGCTCTGTTTGGTGTGAGGTAACCCCAATGCCATTTATTGAGTGCTGTGTAAATAATTAATAGTCTCACAGGCAGTGATTCTGACATAAAGAAGAGGCTTTATTTAAAAGAGCAGTATTTTTTTGCATGACTGGACTGTTCTTACATCAACCTCTTTGCTTCATCCGTGAGGTCCTCACCTGAGTACCCACAGCATCTTCTGTGCTTGAAGTTACTGCTGACTCTGTAGCATCTGTTGTGCTGCAAAGATTGGATCTGGGGAATGCAAAGTGAGAAGATGCAGGAGTCTTTCTTCAGCTGTAACATATTTAATTCTTAGAGCTACTTGCCAGATGCATTTGATTGAGTGCAGCGACCATGATTCTGTCTCACCTGCTCTCATCCATAATCTGCTTTATAACTTTCTCTGTTAAAAGTTCTGGTAGCCCTGCTGTTTGAAAGACTTTTTATAGAGTTCTTAGAGCCTGTAAAAGAATACTTTTTCATAAATCATATTTTTTAAAGTGCTGCTCCGAGTGATTTGACATTTTTTCAAAAGTAAGATAAAAGTTTATGTACTTGGAAATTATGTCCCTAAGAAGTATGCACTTTATATTTTATTTATTTTGATGGCTTATGTTATGATACATTTGATGGATCCTGAAAGACACTGTCAGTTTTAAAGATACAGCCAATAAACTTTCGTTAGTGGGGAAAATGTGCCCCATAATGATCAGATGCCTTTGTCTATGCAAAGGCATTGTATCAGCCTTATGACACTTTTCTTTTTCAAAATTTTTGTTGTGTGTTTTTGACCAGTGTTACATAATTCAAGAAAAGGAATATTTGAGGTCCATTTGAAAATATTTGACAATATTTGAAAGGTCAAAAAGCTTTGGGGCACAAATTCTCTGGAATTATAATCCCTAAAGGAAATAGGTGAAAGACAGTAATGATACATTTTCTTATCAAAGTTTAGTCCATATATGTGTGTATATAAAATTCTAATACCAACCTACTGTAAGTAATGTCAGTTGGACTTGCATAATTTGCTAGTCAGACAGAAAGAGAACCAGAACCCAAGAAAACCCAATTTTTTATTAATCCATTGCACGTGGAAGAAACTCTTCATTAACACTAGCTGAAGGAATGACACACAACTCTTTTGAAGACTTCAACATTATCTTTCAAAATAAAATATATTTCCTCATAATGGAACAAATTTGGAGAGCAGTGTGAAAATTCCTTGAGTTGAAAATACGACTTAATCAGTAATGATATTTAAAATAGTATCAATGCAATGAATCTTTTAGCTAGAAAAAAAAATTGAATTGTAATTACCAGGTGGAAAAGTTTAAACAGATGTGTTAAGTTTCTGGCAGCCTTCAACCGGTTTGATTGGTGGATTACAAGGTGAGAGCAAGACCAACACAAAAGTCTTGTGCATGTAGTGAGGAGCAGTACAAGCAGAACTGCAGCGCAGAGATAAGAGACTACTTAAACTCCTGCCAAGCAGTTCTGCTGGGTTTGTTCTATTTACACTGATCCCGCAGTCAGTGCACGCAAAGATTTTTCTTTGTCTTGTGAAGGACCAATAATTCTGAAATTTCATAAGGGTAATACTGTGATTTTTACTGGAGCAGGAACCCCTTCACTTCAGGCAGAGTACACGCAGTTGTTACTGTCATTGTTTCACAGAATGATATAAAGTACTTGTTTACAGGCATATTTTTAAACTGAGGAGAGATTTGAGTGTTTTATAGCTGTAAAAATCTTTGCAATTCTGTCAGAGCATGTCTGCATGTGCAGTGCCTCACTAACATCTCCTTTCTTCATCCATTCCGTATCACAAATCTCTCTCCTCCCCTTACTACCAAATGTCAGAACACATTTGCTCTGTCTGTATCCCCTTCCCCTTGTAGCAAACTTGAGGGTTTTGTCTGAGGATATAACTTAATTACCTTTAATAATAATGTTTTTGAATAATTTTTCCCTACAACAGTATTTGATTTTTAACACCTTTTCTAGGCATCTTACTCTCAAAAAAAGCTTTAATACTGACTCAGAAAATTGCTGCCATGTAGATAAGAATTATTGAATTTTTTCCTGGAGATGGTGGATAATGTACCATGGTGAATTTATGGTCTGCCACAGCATGCAGTCAAGAAGTATCTCCTTTTGGTTATGAAAGGAACCCTCTATGAATGTGTAAGTTTAAGGCAGGCAGCCATGGGAACCTTGTCCTTTGCGAAGACTTCCACTTGGAAAATGCCCTGGCAGAAGAGCTGCCTTGGTGCAGTACTACAATGAGAGGGATATTGCTGAGCTCTGCTCAGAGCCCTCCTTGGGCAGAGAGAATTTCTGAATGACCTAAGGTTTGGTCTCCCCTGATACAAAGGTTTCTTCTGGGCAATTAATGAATTGACTATTTGCATTTAGCTATAGCCTTTAACAATGTATTATGGTAGATGTCTGTTATTTGTGGAGAAATCACCCTTTTTCCTTCTGTTTGGATGTATTTTTACAGTGATTTCTGTTTCTAGTTTATTCATGCTCTGAAAAAAAGTGTGGCAAAAAGTATACCTGGAATTATCCTAAGGCTAATTGCTGAAGTGTTTATAGTTGGTAAACCTAAGTATAATTAAACAATTATTTAATCAAAAGATGCTTTCTTAAACTGCTTTGCAATTAGTGCTATTGAAATAGTTCTATTATTTTCCATGCATTTAATTTCTGTTTTGGTCTCTCCAAAGCACTTTTTTTTTTGTGGAAGGCAAAACAACTTTACATCTATAATTATAGTTTAAACAATTTGGGGTATGCATGATCAGATTAAAAGACTAAAGTAAACCTTACCATAATGGGACCAAGGCACAGGAGAATATACTGTGGTGGATAACTCTGTTTAAGGGTATGAGCCTATGGGTTTGTTTACAATATTTCCTAGTTCCAGGGATATTGTGTCACTGTATATTCCCAGAGAGTTGAAAAAAGGATTTCCCACTGCTGACACATACTTTGCAAGTGTTTGCTGAATAGCACAGAGCTGGTTTATATGTTGTAGCAGTAATGGATCCCTGGTTATGGGTTTGTTTGTAATATTGATTTCCCGTCAGTCAGATTTTATAAAGAGCTTCACATCCTTGTCGTGTATCTCTGGTCTAGATGCTGCAGGTATTAGCCTCAGATTGTGGAAGAGATTTGCAAAGAGAATGTTTGTGTGCGTGGTTACACTAAGGCTAATGGAAAATTGCTTTGTAGCAATGCCTGCTCTGTTTGAGAGCCTTTTCTGCAGTTCTGGTGTTAAGTGTCCTGAAACCTGTGGCTATGTCTTTTCTTTCCACAAATATTTTTGTGGAAGACAGCCATGGGAAAAGAAAAAAAAAATCACATGAAGCTCCTAAGAGTGTTACTAGATTTTTCTATTAGGGGGTAGACCCTTCCCTATTGACAAGATGAGTCTCTGTCAAGTTCTAGTCTGGACACCTGAGTAGAAACTGAAGGTTGCAGTGGGGGATGTGAGGTAAGGCATGTGTGGATACCTTAGGAAATGCTTAGCAGTGAGGAATAAGCAAATATGAGGAATATTTTGGAAATTAAGAGGCAAAAATCTGAGAGATGGGAAATCTGCAGAGACCTGTCCTTTCCCTCAGTGCTGAAAACCCAATTTGTTTGGTCTGGGAGGGTGGGGGTGATGTTAGCCTGGGACAGCACCAGATCCCCTCAAAGCTCCCTGTTCAAGAGTGGAAATGGAGCTCACCTGGGGAGGGCTCCACAGGGCACTGAGCCCAGTGTGGAGGTTCTCTGGATCTATTATGTCCTTCCCAGGGAAGAGTAGGACTGATCTAACAGTGCTGAGTGGAGACAGCAGAAGTTGTGCACCAAAGTCCAGTGGTCCTTCTGTACCACAGGCAGCAGAACCACAAAAAGGAGGCCTTGTGCATCCATAATTCACAATTCGCTGCAAAGCTTCAAAATATAATCAAGGGAGATTAGTCATGCAGAAAATGTCTAAAGCATAATTTCATTAAGGCAGTAAGAACCACAGTGCCCAACTGTATGTTCATGTCTGGTTCCTGTGCAGGGTTTGTACACTCCTGCCATGAGGAGAGCAGAACTCTGCTTTTTTCTCAGCAGAACACTCAGTAAGGTAAGGGAGCTCAGAAGGGCTGCAGTCCTGAGGGTTTTTTTTTCTTTTAAATAATAATTACAACTTTTTTTTACATCTTTTGATGTAAGAAAGCTATTTAAGCTTTTCTCCATAATTCTGAGTCTAGGGACCCTGTTGTAGGCAATACATTTTCTGCTTCCTTTTGCCCTGTCTTTTGTTCATACTTAAGTTTCAGACATTGGGTTTGTCCCTATTAAGGCACAAGGTTCATCAGGCCTAATTACACACAGATTTCAGCACATCACTAGGAGTATTAGTGAGAACTCAGTGGGAACACACAACTGAATTTCTTCAAGATTTTGTTACTGAAATTCAAGTAGATGATGTTCTGAAAAAATATTATATTTACAGCTTAATTTCAGATAGGATTTTTGTTGGTGATTTCAGTTTTGTTTTTCTCAGCTAGATGCTTGTTCCATTTGCTAAAATTACTTTATTTACTAGACAGTGAAGAAATCTATATTTTCAGATAATTTGTTTTTGTAATTACTCACACCTATATGTGTTCCTTGCAGTGCCTTTCTGTCATATTGGTTTTTCTGACAAACTGACTCCAACTTTGTTGTCTTTCCAGACTGTGTGCTTAATTCCTTATTTTCACAGAGTTTAAGATGTGAATTGTTAATTTACCTACTCTGATGATCTGTTTATCACATTTCCTTTAAGCTCCTGTCCTTTAGGTTTTCTGAGTTCAAGCTTTAGACCTGTCTTACTGAAAGGGTGAAAGAGCCTTTTTAGCACATGATCTTTCCTTCCTCAGAACTTCTAAAATGTGATCAAATCCTTTCCTCTTCCCTGAGTATGAAATGGAGAGCCTCTCTGAAGCCATTGCTTTGATTTTGGTATATCCCACATTGTTGTCCCAGACATGTGATTTCATATTATGTTCCAGTGGCAAAGCACATGGTAAGAAAATGAAAATTTAAGAGATTTTTTTTCTATGGGTGCCATCCTCACCACTGCTGACTGTTCTGTTTTGCCCACCCTGTCACTGCCACATTTTCCCATAAATGGCAAGGTTGAAAAATATGGGACCTGTAAAAAACCTGTTCAATAACAATTTCTGTGACAGCTGTTTATTTTGTCCTTCTTTAATCTCTTTTATATAGCCCCATCAAATCCAAACATTTCATGTATCTGTGCATATTATTTTAAATGTGTTATTATTGTGATCACTCCTATCCTTTAACATTTCTGTCAGAGGGCAGCTGAGCCCACTTGGAGCCTTGATTCCTCTTTGGAGAGGCCTCTGCTGATTTCTGAAATCATGACAGGAACCCTTCCAGATTCAGAAGTCTCAGCTAAGTGTCCAAAGTCAGGTGGGATGAATTTGAGATCTTCATCCCCATCAAAAACCCCAATCTACCTTGATCTGATGGATTTCTCTAATTTAAGCAATCTGTTCCCGCACTGTAATGTACTTCTCTCAATCATCACTTCTTAATGTTCTCTTCCCACCTTTCCCACTTCCATTGCTGCAATTTTCTCATCTCAGACTATTCCCCTGCTGCCCCATGCACAGCTTAGCTCCACCACTGCCCCTTTCTTCCCTGCACTATTTGCTTCATCTGTCCCTGCTATGCCCATTTCATCTCTTGTTCCCTTGAATATTTTGTTTTTCCATTGGGATAAAAGCATATTCTCATGTTTTTAGAGCCCTGTAGAAATTGATATAGCTGTATTTTTTTTCTTAATTATCACACTGCAGTTTCAAATAATATTATGTCTAATTCTACTATGGTGTTGTTCAGTTTATTTCTGTTTAAGTAATGCTGTAAAGCAGCATGTTGGGCAGAAAGCTTTGTACTATAATTAGGTAAAAATTATTATTTTCTTCTGGTGTTCAGTGAACTGGTTTTGCAGATCTTTCAGCTCAATTCATTATGATCAAATGGAAAAGCATTTGTTTCAATAAGATTTTAATCTCTAGGACTATCTTTTGCATCAGTGACTTTTCATTGTTAATTGCTTTCTTGTCCCCTATTAAGGTGTTCTTGCAAATGCTTCATCCAAACTAAGCTCCCTTTCCACACACACACAATTTGAAAAGACTCTTTTCAACTTTTTTAGGTGAAATAACTGTTGTTGCTTTCTTAATCCATTACTATGGCTTTTGTGTATTATCCTCCCTTGATAATGACAAAAACACTACAAAATCACCACTGCAAGGAATTTCAGAAATGTCCCGAATTTCTTCTCACATGCATCAGAATGTAAGAAATCATTTTATTATTTCATAGCACCAATTAAGATCACCAGGGCACCAAGTATGTGCTGGCTGTTTGTGAGTGAATTATCATTAATATTAATGATTTGAGAGGATATGCACTGACTGGAGTACATCCCTGATGTCTCAGAGTCATTGTACTGAGAAGGTTTTTTTATTTCAAGTTCTCTGAACCTGTTGCTACTTTAAACCCTGTAAAGGGATAGAAAAGAAAAACTTCAAACTACAATTTTAAATATGTAAAGAAAAAAATTACATGCTGAAATAACAAAATCAGGAGATGAGTTCAATTGGTTCTCTCCCTTTTCAAAAATCAATTGCTTGTGAATTTATTATTTTAACACAGCTGACAGAACATACAGAAGGAATTCAGTAATGAAAAGCATTTGGGGTTTGACAGGTCTTGGCTGAAATGAAGTCCTTTGAGACCAGCACATGGAGGCAGAGGTGAAAGTAAAAATTGGTTTACCTGAAGATCTGTGTATATGGAATCTAAATTTTCAAGGGAGACTGCCTGCCAGCATCAGGACTTATCTTTTGACACATCCAACCTGAAATCTATCAAAATCTCTAAAATTCCTGACTTTTCAATGTAACGCCTGTACATTTTCTACACAAGACTTTGCACATGTGTTAAAAGTTCTCTGAAAAAATTTGTACTAATTCAAGCAATTAAATTTTGCATCTTACTCATGTATTAGTTTTCAAAATAATTTAGCTCAGTTCTCTCTATTAAAAAAAACCCCCAAACAGTCCAAACCAGTTGATTAGTGCAGTCTTATTGCTCCATAGATCTATGAAGCTTTTACATTGACAGTTTTTAAGATCAAGCTGTACCTTTTTTTACTTGTGTTAGAACTGCCATTGTAGATAGGAGTAAAGTAGGTGGTGTCCTTTCTCACACACCATTAATGTAGCCATTCACAAAGGGCTGCTTGGTGATAGCTGTGCAACAGGGTGTCAGAAATCTCACCTGAAGCCTCTGAAGTACACAGTGTAACTGAGGGCTGGTACTCATTTGCAGAATTTTCATTGCTTAGTCCATTATTGCATGAAAGAAAAGTCCAGTTAAATTTGCATGTTTGGCCTGAATTTAAAAGTCTGTGGGTTAAGGAGGTGTGAGAGTATGTTTCTATTCCCATGGACATTTGAGTGCAGTGCAGAGGTGTTTGCTGTGAGCTCTCTGGTGCAGTGCTCACACATCAGGCACAAGGCAGTGAAGCTGAGTCTCTGATGGAGGTTGCAGGGAGGTGGCTGAGCAACAGGAACAGCAATTACACCCAAAAAGAAAATGAAAACCGTCATGCTCTTCTGAAGAGCCATTCTATCCGTGCTTGCTGTAATATCTAACAGACATAGAGCACATTTCTCTGCAATTTTAAATATTATTCTGAAGTGCATCTAACCTAGCAATTGAAATCTGTGCAGGAAAATTGGCTGTGCTCTAGGAACTTTTGCCCAGCACTCAGAGCATGCACGGAATTATACCATTCAAAAGTAATCCTTTCTTGGAGTCATGCTCATATGTATCTTTGGAGACCAGATTACTAGTTATATATTTATTTACATTTTATTTACCGTCTAAAAAATTCAGCCCTGTGTTCTCAGTGCACTGAAGGCAGAGCCAAGCCCTGAAGCTCTCAGAGCTGAGTCACTTTAGATGGCACAGTGATGCACCATATTCATCCTGAACTGTGCAAACCAGGAGATACTGCTTGCATTTGAAATTATTGGCAACAAAGTGTGTTAACTCTCATGTGCTCACTGAAATGCTCTGTGCTAGCCTTTGAAAATATAAAATGTAAGAAAAATATGATAATATGAAAAAATCCATAATGTCCTGTCAGATATTGCAATTGCTTGAGAGTTCAGTAGGAGTTAAAGATGGATAAAAAGTACAAGGTATAAGGCACAGCAATGAGTAGCAGATGAGCTGCATCCAGCACTAATAGATTCTTCATGAAAATGCTGTGACATTTATTTTCTATATTAAAAATTCAAATGCAAGTGTTTAGTATGTCTCATACATATCATCTCTTTCTGTAATTCTGGGACTGGCGCAGTTTTGCCTTTAGTCATTTGGGTATTGCTTTTCCATCCACTTTGATCACATTGTGCTTCTGGAATATTCCCACCAGTTATCCTCAGAGCTGTGATAACTGAATCTTGTTTCATCTGTCCTAGAAACTAAAATATCATGAAGGAGAGTCTCAAATAAAACTGCAGATGAGGAAACCACCACCTCCACTCCCCAAATGTTTATTAGCACCTTTAATATAAATATTTGTATTAATGAGAATCTAACCTACCATCTCAAAAATGATGGCATAAATAAATGTATAAACAACATGCAGTATCCTTTCTTTCCTACACAAAGGAAAACATTTATCATTCTGGTAACACAAGGGACAGAAAACAATGCCAATTCACAAGCAAAACCTTTCATGATTTAATATTGTTGTTTTGTCCCCTTAGATCCTAGAATGATAAATATTGTTCCTTCTTTTGTCAGCATCAGAAGCACTTTCATATGTGGAATAAAGGCTCATTCATTATAATCATACTGGTTTTTTCCAGGTTGCTTTTTCCAATCTGGTTCAGAATACATCATGCCAGTGATACTGTGCCAGCTTTCTTGTCATTATTCCAGAGCTCCATGGGTACCTGTGATGGTACCACTTTAATTTCTGTTTATGGCTGGGTTTTTTTATCATTCCTCAAGATTTTAGAGTTCTCACTGTGTCTGGTACTTCATTACACTGAGAGGTGTACAAACATGTACCTAATCTGGCCTGGACATGCAAGTCAGGTGTCCATGGAGTGTGATCCTCTGGGAAGCCACAGGTGAAGCCTGTTTGGTCTCATGGTTTTCCACAAGGCAGGAGGGAGCCTGTGGACAGCCCTGTGGAGGGCATGGCCCTTCTCTCTAACACTTTCAAGTATTTTCTGTGCTATTTGCTGCTGAGAAGAAGCTGTGAGAGGTCATTGCTTGTGATATTTGTGCAGAACACAGGAGTCATTCCAGGTGAATTGTCTGTAGCTCCATCCTCATCCCAGCCTACAGCCCATTCTGGTTTTCTCTCTTGTATTGCAGTTTTTCAATAACTCAAAACATACCTTGATTTCAAAATGTGTTTTTTGCAAATCCTGTCAGTACTCTAAATAGACTTACATTATTTTCAGATAGAAATACACAAAGATTAAAACACATTATGTTTTAAGGAGAGCTGTTGGCTATGCCAGCTTTCATTCAATGGTGGTTTTAGGAAATAGTCATTGCAAACTAGGCACGCTATCTAATTACTATATTAGCATGTATTAGTTAATTTGTGTGTAGCACTTTGGAGATAACAAGCTCGATATATTAATACAGTTTCTCTTCCTTGAACACATATCTTGTCTTCATTTTTAAACCACTATGAAAAGGTCACTAAACATTGATTTTGTAAATGAAAGCTCTAAAACAGGACTTGAAAGAGCTAATGTTTGGGGGGAGAAAAAAAAAGTGTGAAAATTCAACTTAAGTCAGACCATGGATTTTGGGGCTCAGATTTCTCCTACCAATCTTTAGATCTCTTAACAGTCTCAGAAATTATAAACCTCACTCTGAAGCCTGTTTGTTTATGGTTTATTATGTTATTATGGTGTAGAAGGCACTTCATAGGCTCCTGGCCCTACTTCCCTCCCCTTGAAACCCATCCCAGTGGATCTGGAGAGGATTTAAACCCCACTGCTTCAGTTCTGTGGATATTTAGCAGCTTACACTGGCACAAAGGATAGCTGTATCCTTGAGGCCACTCCAGTGAGGAAAACACATTTTTGTCCCTTTTGCAGTGTGAGTGAAATTTGCACGAGAAATGTGCACTAGTTAGCATACAGTTTTAAAAATCTTGAAGGTAAATATTCCTCTTAAAACACAAGTGGAACTCAAATAATGAAATAAGGCTTGGTGCATTTAGATTGTTCACAATCTGCTTCATGGCTCTTAAAGGAATAATTAGGTCATAGTTCAAATGTGAACTATGTATTTTTATCTCTCTTTGCAAATGATGGGTGTGTGTATCTTAGAAAGGAATTGCCCACTAAAATGAGAAGTCATGAGAAGGAAAAATAATATACATGATTTTGAGGATGTTTGCAACTTTTTAAACTACCATACCACTTTCTTACACTAGTACAATGCAAAGAGATGAAAGAAAGTAGAAAGGAATTAGAGTAATCTTAGTAGCTAACATCAGATTCACAAAGAAAATCCCTGATTATTGGAAGTCTATATACTAAATGCTTTGTAAAGGCAGTTAAATGGTGCTGACTGAAGCTCAACAGGAAAAAAAAAGCAGCAAAAATAAGAATGGAAAATGAAGGACTATTTGGAAGGAAGACATTGGAAAGTAGTGTGGGAAAAAGCCAGAAATCCTATATATGCCTCTTGTTGTATTGTCCAGACCAGACTGAACAAACAAAAATCAACTCACAGGGTCACACATCTGGACACAAACCTTACAGAGGTTTATATAAATCCCTCTTGAGTCTGGCTCTTCCTCTTTTGGGGGATAATACCTTATAATTCTGAACTTCACTCATTTTCAAGTCCCATTCCCACCCCAGCTTTTGTTTTCCTCTCACCTTTTAAGAGAGATGTCATAAAATGTGGTGTCCCACCTTTTAGAAAAAAAGTAGTTTGCCAGTGATTACCTGCTATTTTCATTTTTTGCATCCAAAATTGCAGCAAGCTTTTAGTGAACTAATCCTAAGCATGAACCATGATTTTCACTGTCACCTTTTTTCCTATTCTTTATGAAAATCAATGTTTTCTTATGGCTTCTTCAGAGTCTCAAGTGTATGGTGTCTAATGGTATTGCTTTATAGTTTTACATTACCTCTTTATAACTCAGGATAATTATTTATAGTGGCAAATCATACTGCAGCAGACTGTAGGAAAAAGAATGGTGTATTGCACAGCAAAGGGAGAGCAGATCCATGGTTTATTATGTTATTATGTTGTAGAAGGCACTTCAGGGGCTTCAGAAAAAAAGTTTCTCAAATTGTGTCAGCTCTCAGAAGCTGGGAAATACAAAACAGATTTCATTCAAAACACTCTTGGATCATTATCACTGTATATATAGCCATTAAAGTCTAATTGAAATATAGAAAATCAGGAAATAAGAGAACCAAAGCTAAGTTTTTCACATGTGATCAAAAAACATATGGGAAAAAACAGAGTGGGAAAAAGGTCAGCAGTTAAATAGCAAATAGAGGCCTCAATGCAATTTCTGCTTTTAAAAAAACAGATGGGAGATTTAGCACAATTGCAGCGAGGGAGTTCTAATGTCCTGCTGAAGGTTCGTTTCTCCTTCATCACATAGTAAAAGCTTTTTTGAAAATGCTTAAATGAAAACTAGCTCCTAATCACATCCTGGAAACACAAAGACAGCATGATGCTCTGTACAGCACAGCTATTTTTGATGAAAATTTTGGGAACAATGCACAGAATTGCTCTGAATTTTGCCTGTTGTCTAAAAGAACCATCCTGACATTGGAAAACTCCAAGCTCTATGTATCTCTTACCACATCTGCTTGTCCATGGTTTCATTTCAGCCATTTTTTGCTCATGTGAATATTGATGAGAATGGGCTGCTGCAGTAACTCTTTAGTGTCAGAAAGTGTATTTTCATTGAGGGCATCTTCAGGGAAATTACATTGATGAGAAATGGACTTTGTGAGATTTTCTTGACTGTATCTTTCACTTGGTTTCTGCCTTTTTTAGTAGCAAGTCCTGTTCAATAGACCATGAGTCAGAGATCTTATTTTGTTGTATTAAAAGGAGGTGTGCAAATCAGGCTGAGATTTATGCCAAATGAGATCCCAAGAGGAATATTTCATTGCTCCTGTATTTCTGAAGGATGTCGATCCTAAACAGGAGAAATGTGGAATCTCAAATTGGTGTGCCAGCAGAACCTTTCTCATTTTTTTTTCCACAGGCATTTAGAGAAATGTTTTAAATGGCAGAAGTTATAGTTTGGTAATCTTTTTTTACAAGAATTCAAGAATTTTGGGTGTTGTGGGTTCATTTTTTCAAAAATTTTATTGATTTAATGGGGGAATGAGACAATGAGTGCTACTTTTTGGATTGGAATACACATAGAGGTAGGTGGCAAGCTGTGACTGTGGACTATCAGTTTTCCAGTGCTTCCTCTCCAAACTAGGACACATGCTAGGACATATAATATAATAATTTACAGTGATATGCAGCCATTGTATTACTATCTCTCAGTTTCAGGCATTTGCTATATCTGAATGTGTCACACAAGCAGGAACAGCGCTCTTCTACTATCATTTTACTGATATTTATCTATATTGACTGCTCAGGACCAAGTAAGTGTATGTAATGAAGTGTATAAAATGGAAACCTATTTCCATACAATTTGACAGGTCTAAGTGTGTAATTTTGCCTGTTATAGTCAGAACATGGTGTTTTCAATGTAAAATAGAAGATTCAGTAAAGAATAAATGAGTAGCTGTGTAGCTTACTTGTCTATACTGGAATCCCATCCAGAAATATTCTCTTTCAGTGCAGACCATAATTGTGATAGGATATTTGTACAAAATGTTTTGGGGTTAAAATGTTTATTTTATGGTATGAGCTTTCCAGCCTTTTACCAAAAATCAATTTTCTATGCATGCTGATGCTAGATTTGCTGATGGAGCCACCCTAATACTGACAGCAAGGCATTTGTGACTTTATCTTTCTTTTTTTATTTTCTTTTCTTTTTCATTGTTCTCAAACATTAATATTACTGAAACTACAAATAACCTTGTTAGAGATCCTGAGGACCCTGAAGTTGTTGCTTTAATGATATTCAAAATATAGTTCAAAATTCTCAGCACACTTTCTGTCCCATTGACTTAATTCTGTGTTTCCTGCCCAAGATCATTTGTTTTGTCAGAGTGACTCCTGGCTATGTAGCCGGGGATGTTCTAAATGTCTAATTGGACATCAGCAGAATACTGAAAAACTGGCATTGCTATTTGGGCAGAAACAAATTTCTATCAGAACAGTGGTTAGAGTGATACATTGCACCAGAATGTTGGAAATAGAAAACAAGCCCAGTACTTCATAAACCTTCGAAAGCAAAACTTTAAAATGAGAATTCTCTATGGAAAAGCACTGCAGGTATCATTGCCTACTGCTGATTAAGCTGTAATCCCATTGAATTTCTGGGGAACTACAATAATTTCTTTGCATGAACATATTCAGTACTTTCTGGTTTAAATAAAATTTTTGACATGGGAAAAAAAGCTTGGCACCTGCAACATAAAGGGTGCAAGAGAGAGAAGAAGAACCTTAGAGGATTATTGTTCTAATCTTCTTCCTTAAAAGTAAATGGTAATGTAAGTAGTATTGTTTTATCTCCAGCGTGGGCAGAATTGGCCCCTTTTGGGCCTTTAAACCTATTGTCTTTAAGGTGATGTGTTTTGTCTTGAGGAGGAGAGTAGTAAAGCTGCAAATCTGACAGTGTATGTTATCACCCAGATGGAACATTAGGGAGGTATTCATAAAAACTGAATTTCACCTGGTGAGGTTTATCACCCCAGATTTCCTCTACAGACAGAAAGAGATCTGCTTTAAATCACCCCCTGCCAGAGGCCCCTCTGGAGGGAAGCAAACCCCAGTGACTACTGCTGCCTTTTCTCCTTCTGAGTGTTCTCCTGATTGCTCAGTTTTGTTCCAAGCTGCTCTGTTTCCCAGATACTCACACACAGATATTCACACACACACAGATATTCTGATTACTGAATTGCATGAAATATAATTCAGCCTTGCAATAATGGCCAATCACACTCTGTTTATATGGATGATAAATCTCTGTCCCACAGGTATTCATCCCTCTCATGATGTATAGTAAGGCTTTAACTTTCATCACAGTGGTTAAAGCATGCAATTGCATGAATGGATTTAGGTAAAGAGCTTTTAAAATGTTGTAACTCAAGCTCACAATTTTTTACAGCTTTCATATCTTCATTTTGCTCTGATTTGCATCCATGGTCCAAGTAAAAAGAATTTGCTGAAGATAAAGAGTAAAATGATGCTGTACAGGCAACCTCGAGTGTGCCAGGCTGGAGGAGACTTTTGCAATCCAGACATGTCTAATTACTACAGAAGGGTTCATAAACTAAGCCCACCTGGGCCATAACTGTGATACTGCCTTCTAAAAAAAACAATTATGATTTTGTTTGTATTAAACCAGGTATTGCTAAAAGTAAGTGAAAATAGAGCTTCTTCAGTACTCTGAGTAGACTTTTTTCTCTTCTGCAGAAATAGGTTTACAAGACCAAATTAGATTCTGGCATGATTAATGCCTCTCACCAAATTCTTGCAGAGTAGCAAATTAGTTTATACTGATTTTCTTGAAAACAAATTAAACGGCTGCACAACATCACAAGAATAGAGATGTTTTTCATAGCATATGGATAAATGATTCAATGGAAGTGAGATGTAATCAAACTGAAAATGTAATCCAAATGTTTCAAATATTACTGTCCATTGTAGAAAGATGTGTAATTACTTGCATTTTAATGCATGATGTAACATACAGTGGCAGAGCAGCAAGGAATTAATCTGCATGAGATTTGCACATATTCTAAGTAGATTATTCCCTTTTCAGTGTTTTTATTATCATTCTGTTAAAAACAATGTGACAAGAAGATTTGACCTCAGGCTGCACCAGGGGAGGTTTAGATTGGCTATTAGGAAATACTTCTTCACCAAAAGGGTTGGAACAGCCTGCCCAGGGAAGTGATGAAAGCACCATCGCTGGAGGTGTTTAAAGACAGGTGAAAGTGGCACTCAGGGACATGTTTTGTTGGTGGGCTTTGCAGTGTTAAATGGTTGGACCCCCATGATCAGGAGGGTCTTGTCCAACCTAAACAATTTAATGGTTCTATGGTTCTTGTGTTCCAGGAGGGCTTGAGTTGAGAGAAGAGGGTGGGAGAAAGAAGCTCCAGTGAGTCAATGTTAGGTTGCCCCATTCCATTTCTGCAGTCTCCAGCTCCCCATTGGGTCTCCACTTCACCAAGACACTGAAACATCCCAGAGTGCATTGTCACCTTCCCTTTGTCCGTATCCAGAGAGACCAAACAACCCATGCTGGCTCTCAGTCACGGGCAGGCTGGATAGTTGAAAGGCACCAGATGTTGTACAGACCTGGATTTCAGACCAAACTACGGATATCTCACTCTGAAAGGGAAGGAGAACTGCCTGACTGCATAAAAAAAAAGAAAAAAACAGAAAAAAAAATCCCTACTGCCCCTGTGGAATACAAATATTTCACACAAATATGTAGGGCCATTTCCTTTTCACAATGAGAAAATTTGGGAAAGGATGAACATTTCTTCTAAGAGCCTTTATTGTATAGTCTGCATTTCCCACAAACTGACAGCAGGTAATTTATAAGTCTATTCTGGGAATAAGAATTTCTTAGTCCCTTATAGATAGCCTTTATTACTAAATAGCAAAGGTGTAATAAAAAGGAGCATGACATCTTCTCTCTACTAGTGTGTGGCTATTTAATTCCACACTATCATTATTTAGTTTATTATTGTTATGGTTTAAGCTCTGTCTCATATTTTACTTATTTAATTAAGTCATATGCAAAAGAAAAGGAAAACATACCTCCTGGCCTCTTGGCTGTCTTCCCATCTTGCAAAAATTATCACTGAAAAAAAAAAAAAATGATGGGGTTACTTGCCCAAAGTAATTTCCTAGTTTGTTTAGATTGTTTAATATATCTTTTGGAAAGTAAGAGCGGTGTCAACGTAAAATACACATTCATGCACCAAACAGGAAGAGAAACCCATAAAAAGACTGTGAATTTGAGGTGCTGTCAGCTTGTTCTTTTAAAAATAATCTAATTCAAATAAAAAAAAACATTCAATATGACAGGGTATGAAGATACTTATTGTTCTTGGCAGATGCTTATGATTATTTTTCTCTGTGACTAAGTCTGCGATCTCTGGATACTGTCTAGGCACACCTGCCAGATCAGGAAACTCAGATACACATGAAGGATTTGTCTATTTTCTGACTTTGAAATGAACTTAGGTCTGTTGTGTTCTTCTAGCCATATACAGTCTTGAACTTCAGATGACTCTTAATTTTTCTCCTGGAAAGTACTCGAGTATCAGGTTTGTACCTGCTTAGGAGGGGGCTTTGTGCACCACGTTTTTAAATACCAAATTTTGTTCTGGTTCTGTTCTATGTGCATTCTGGATATCTCCCAGCATCACTTGATCCATAGCAGAGGAGTATGCAGCACAAAGAACAGGCTGCCCTTTTCAGTCATGAAAATGAAGCCTGAGTTGGTCTGCTTGGAGGCAGTTTGGTTGAGAACACAGGAACAACCAGAAAATCGTGAAACTATTGCTAAACAACTAAATTGAATATGACTATTTCTAGCACAGTATCTCACAGAAAGTGAGAGAATTTCTTCCATGGGTACTCAGAAACACTGCCTAGTAACAATCTTCTAGAGTGTTATGCTCCTTCTAAAATGCTATGTTCCCCCACTATTACAGACGTTATGATGAACATATTTTTTCCATGAAGAATAAATATGTGCATCCATAAACATGATGGTCAATGTGATCTTTTTCTTCAAATTAAGAAGTAGGTAATACAAAACTTCATTATTAACTGGGGGTATTGTATATAATTTGTATATGTGTGCGTATATATATATATATATAAAATTGTTACATAATTGCATATTTATGTTACATAATTACATAATTTTGGTATATATATATGCATATACCATTAATTCACATATGATATACATAGTGTATTTTTCAGACAGTATTTTTATAGACTTGAAATATTGATAAATGGCAAAATTCATTAAAATTCCCTACATTATAAATGATAGTTTTATTGATGAACATGAAATTGCCTCCATTGGCTTCACTGTGTGCTATGCTGACTTTCATGAAGCACCACAGTCTGTGATTCTCATCATTTAGTGCATCTTCAAACAGCTCATATCCATTTCTACAGACTTCCATGGGCAATAAGTCTTCCAGAATGACAATATTTTCAGTAAGAGATCCTTTATGATGAAAGGAGTCTGTCCATTATGGGGTGGGCATGTAGAGTGATGCCACTTTTTAAAGAATTAACAGATGGAAGGAACACAAAGACTTGTGGGCACTGAAGGGTGCAGCTGTGACTTTAATAATATAGTATTTACCCAGTCTTTTCTGTTTAAGTCTCTCTGTATGGCAGCTGGCATTTTATTTTCGTTGCTTAAAGTCACCTTAAACAATGACTATAATTTTGGTTGAAATGTCAAACAAATCTAATTGGTCTTCCTGACTTGAAGTTGTTTTATTGTGTTCAGGTTTCTGAATGTTCTGATTCTGCATAACAATGATGTGTAGAAATTTAATCAAATGAAGACATCTATCCAAATGTTATGTCTGAATAATGCATATTCAAATTGAAAGGAAACATTTCCAGTTACCTGCCTAATCTGAGGTCATTCTTTGTTCCCTTACTTTTAACAAAAGAGATAGTAAGAATTCCATGCATTTCTCATTAAAATGAACAATAGAGGAGGAAAAAATGTTTTAAATATGCACACCATTATGTAAGACTAATTTTTTCAATGTAGGGGTTTTTTTTCTACTTTTAGAGATAGTGTAGCCTTACATCAGTTCAAATGTAGTTGTATACAATCAGAGGAAAAATGTTTAAACATCCCAGCATGGGTATTTCCATTTAAATCTGATTACAGTGAAATAAAACTGTAGCTATTAAAGGTTTAGAAGAACTACAAATACAAGCAGTAAAAGAAGACAGTTAGTAAATGAGGTAGTAAAACATTTCAGCAGGGCAAACAGTTTATAGCACTCAGCCTTCCTGTAGCAGACTGTGCTATTCACCACAGACCCGTGCACTGTTCCCCGAACTGCTCTTAAACCTGCAATTAACCTTTCACGCCTAATGAAGCTGTTTTGCTGCAAAATTAAAATATATAGTACTGCCTGTTTTTACAGAGGCTGGGAGGAGAGCATCTCAGAATGAATGACTTTTTCGGATGCTCTTGTTTGAGTGCAGGATTGCAGGGCTGTTTGTATATAAACCGTGAATGTGCTTTTCAAGGTAATCTCATTTGATTTGCTGTATTTTATCCCTCTACATATTAATAGTTTTGCACTATTGTAAAAAAAAAAAAAAAAAGAGGAAAAAAGTCACACCCCAGTAATTTTATGATTAGAGACTTCCTGAGAATAAACTGTTACCATTTAACTTCCATTAGGAAAGACAATAGTTCTGCTAAAGATAACCAAGTTCATATTGCTTCCTCTGGTGTTTTCCTCATTGTGGATGCAATTATCTCTTACAAAAATATACTTTCCACTTGCAATTTGACTGGGCTTACTTCTTAATGACTTGTACATGCATATCCTTAAAACAAGCTAGAGGTTGTTTGAGCTGCATAAAACTAGGTCAGGTTATTTCTGTAACATTTTGTAGAAAAACAAACTAAATTTAAAAATAGGGCTGGTTCTGCAACTAAGATTGAATTTAGAGAAATTAGAAGTGACCTGTTGAGTCTCCATGTGGGATCCTTACTGATTCCACTGTTCCTTTCTGCCATGCTGCTCAAGAGTCAGAAGCAACCAGAGACCATGTACTGATTTGGAAAATACCAGTTTGGATGTTAGGTAGGATACTTAAACAGCAGCATTCAGAGACAGCGGGTAAATGTAATAACTTAGGAGTTGAGGTAACACATCTAGAGCGCTGTACAATTTACAGTTCCAACTTCAATGACTGTAAATGTATTCACATTTATTATTTAGATAAAAAACCTGTAACATCAAGGGAATGTTTTGGTTTTGGTAGGGTTTTTTTAATGAATATTTAAGCCACAGCATTTCTTCTGGTTTATTTTGATGTAAATTCTCCTTGCTCAAAGTGTCTGTGCACAAGCTTGACTTGGTAAATGAAATTCCTTTAGACTGCCAGTCTGAAATAATGAATTGTTCCCCTAGTTAATTGTATTGCTTTGATAACAAGGAACTATGCTGGGCGTAGAGAACATAATAAATGAATTTCATCAGATGATTTGTGTGATGTTTTGAAAAATGATCTTCTGTAGTGACCTGATTTTAATGGAATTCTATCAACATGCCAGTACATCCCAGTATGCAGTGTTAGACCTAAGGATTCCTTTTTGTTAGTTGTTGTATTAAGTGAGGTTAGCTTAATACATCCAAATATATTTTAAAATAGCTTATTCAATTAAAAAATCTCTTTACTAATAATACTCCTGTTTAGCATAGTCCCTAAGCCTAGCTGTTGAAGATGGGATGAGATGTAAGCAATCATCAAAATGTTATTTAGGTTTTATCCCTGAATTTGCTAATACCTAAGTTTATTGCTTAAACTTTAAAGGTGCCTCAAAGATTTCAGCAATTTAATTTGTCAAAGTCCAATTTTAAGCATCACTGGCTCATGCCACGAAATATTTGTGTATGTGAGAAAAAACAACTTGATTAATCTTGGCTCTTACATATCCTGAAATGTATCAATGATAATTGTACTTAGTGTTTTACAGTATCATGCATTTTTAAAATCTGGATGCATATTAATTACTTCCTGCAACTTTTTTGAAACTCAAGAAAGGTACTGTTACCAGTGTGCAATAGCATAGATTTTTCAGGATACTGGAAACCTGAATTCAATCTATATATGATGTAACTTATATTATGAAAGAAGGCTGTAGCAACACTTGTTAGTGAAAAACAATTTTTGCAGTTTCTTAGTAGCTAAGACCTGTAATGAGGGATTGCATGAAAAGTATTGCAAAATTGGAATCTGTGTAATAGATAAATTGAGTTTGATATTGGCTTGAGATAAGAAATAGAGACTGCCTGTTAAACATGGTGAAAGTGTTTTCAGAGGTTTCCTTGGAGAGTGGTTGGAGAATGAAAGGTTTTGGGCTGCATGGAAAACCAGCACCATCCTTACCTACATTTTGGATATCTGTAGATGTGGTTTTTGTGATTTGTTTGCAGTAAAAAGTATAAATTATGTGAATACTCCTAATCCATTTGATTGCAATATCACCTGTGTGAATTAAAAAGCCTAGAACTACCCTGTATTAAGTGTATTGTTAATCTCAGCATTTTAGAAGTCGTTAATTTCTAGAAATGATGCAGTAGCAAGGAAATGGAAGAGTAAATTCTTAAAATATTAGCTTCTTAGGTGTGGAAGGGAAGCTGAATGAGGAGTGGCTGAGGTCACTTGGTCTGTTCAGCCTGGAGGAGACTGAGGCGAGACCTCAGTGCAGCTCCAGCTTTCTCATGAGGGGAAGAGCAGGGTTAGACACTGATCTCTTCACTGTAGTGATCAGTGACAGGATCCGAGGCACCAGCCTGCAGTTGTGTCAGGAGAAATTTGGGTTGGATATTAGAAAAAAAAACACTTCATCTAGAGGATGGTTGGCATTGCAACAGGCTCCCCAGGGCAGTGGTCACAGCACTGACAGAGTTCAAGAAGGACATGAACAATGCATGTGGTGGGGTTCTTGCTACTGTCCTGTTCAGGGCCAGAAGCAGGACTTGATGGTCCTTGTGGGTCCTTTCCAACTCAGAATATTCTGTGTTTCTATGATCCCTAAGCATGTTGGTCTGTGCCCTTGGCTATACCCTGTTAAGATTACAACATGTCATGAAATATCAACAAATTAACCAGAATCTAAACCAGAAGAGTCTTGGTGAGTTGAAGACTTAGAATTTATCCAGGCCATCGTGGTTCACTACTTCTTTACAGATCTGTGCTTTCTAGAAAGATATTTTTGTGTCAAATCTTAACCTCTGGATATTCTGATATTCCTCAATTAAAGAGGCATATATATATATATATATATGTATATATATTTGCAAAGGCAAATATTCAGGGGTACAGTGTTATCCTAGATGCAGTTTCTGTTTTTCCCTTATTTTCTGATTTGATGATTTTATCAATTTCTAAATGCATGCTCATACATTTAATATGAGAAAATTCATGTCTGAAATCTTCTGGTCCACTTAACCAGGAAAATGGTCATAAAGAGAAGGCATGCTAAGATCACACAGCAAATCAGTAAGAGACACAAATTGAGCTCAGTTCTCCTTATTTCCAGTCTGGTGTCTTTACTGGATTTTTTCCTTCCTGTTACCAAGTAGCGTTTAAGAAAGTGAGAACTTGTTATCTGACTTTGAAATGAAACTGATCCCTTCTGGGAAAGTACATAAACTTCCCTTGAAAGAAACCATCACGCTGCTCTGGAATTCTTCTCAGGAAAGCTGAGCATTAAATTTTGTTTTTCTTTTATTTATCTTACAGGTCTTGCAATTGCAAGTGCACTGATAGACATTTCACAACAGAAGCCTGCGGACTGTAAAGATAAGAGTTCAGGAGTCCGAAATCGAAAACATCACCTTTCAACACGTCAAGGAACTTGTGTCTGAGAGTCAAAAACTACAATTGTATATTCTGTAATGTTTTCTTTTTAAATGGCTTCCATTGAAAGCTATACTACAGCCTCAGTTTTTATGGAGGCAAATCTATGGGTGAACACATGAGGTACTGTGCTCTGTTATAGTCACACAGCCTGCTATCCCCCAAAGCTGAACTAATTGTGCTACGTATGAGTATGCTTGGTGAGCTTTAAAAAAGAGTGGGTCCTGGTATCAACAAAATACAAAATCAAATACCGAGTATTCTTAATCCTGAACATATCAGAGCAGGGAAAATCCTTGGACAGAACTAGGAGAAAATTCACAATTTTTTTGTAACAAAGAAACAAATTGTATAATTAAAAACTGAGCAAATTCCAAGAATCTAAAGGAAATTTTTTTATAGCTTAATGTAACAATGGGAATTGTACAGTTCTTTCCTTGTAATTGGCATTAAGATTTCTTTCCAGCAAGCAGGAACTGAAGAGAATTATTTGGATTTAGGTGTTTTTTATCATTGTCCACAAGACTTAGGCAGCTTTTGAATTTAGCAAAGGTGTATCCCAAGAACACCACATGTAATATTTGAAAGATAATTCTATTAAATAGTATGACTTGAGCATTTAATTATTTTTTTTTCACATCGGAAGAAAACCTCATAAACGTAATTTGGGCTGCAGAAGAGTGATGGGTGGGCTTTCTTTTCTGTACCTCAGAGTTTGTCCTGAATTAGGGATATTTTACAAAGAGGGTCCTCTATGCCAAGTAAATGATCAGCAAAATTAATTGAGCATGGAAAAGCTGCTTTACAATATTTTTTCCCAAGAGAGTCTCCAAGACTGCAAATCTAAGGAAACTTGAACATGCTGTTATTCAACCTGCTCCCTTTTCAATATTGAAATTTGCTAGTATCTATATATTGTCCTGACCTGTAAGCAGAAGAGATTAATCCCATCAGCACATTGGCTCTTGTTTTTATAATAAAGTATGGATATTTTCTTTCCCCACAACTGCAGAATTTCATCTCATTGTCACTTTAGCACCTGTTAAGGAATTACTCTATATAAATAAATAAATGTTTAAAAATCCATCTTGCTTCTACCATCAGCTGTCAAATCCCACAACCTCACACAATCAGTGCTCAACAACAAAAAGCAGATAAAAGAATTTCCTTTGTGAAGGACTTTAGTCCTTGGGGGGCTCAGTAGCCACAGGATGACCTGGCAACCAGCTTTAATGGCCCTTGGTCTTTTTATTTGCTCAAAATTCATGAACATAGAAAAGAGTAAGGGAATGCTAAGGGGCAGGCAGCAGATGTATCATATTCTCATTTATGCATTGCACACTGACAGAGTGTAATATGAAACCAGTAGTTTTGTACAAGCTTGTTGAAAGTATAGTTTCTCAACTCCAAATTTGCCACCATCCTAGTACAGGAGAGTGATACAGAGGTATAAATGTCTCATGTAATGATAGACTTTTGGTAAATATGAAAGATATAAAAAGATAATTGATGTTTACTACTTTATCTGTATTTTTTATGTTCTTTTTATTTCAGAAAGATGATGACATTTTACTGTTTATAGTTGACTACATAGTTACTTGCATGCCATGGTGGTGCAGTAGCAGTAATAAAGCCCTGTTGTGAGTTGTGTTTATTTCCTAAAGCCATTCATACATAGAAGTACTCAGCTTAATTTGGATGAGGACTAAATGTAAAAATAATTATTAAAAAGGAACAATTGTACAGTATGTAGTTATATCTTATACAGGAGTATTAGGTTGCATCTAACCATGACTGCTCTATTGTTTTGATAAATTATGCACTTATGAATTATGGTATAATTATTTCTTATACTGGCATGATTGTTTCAGTATTTTCATATCTTAAAATAAGATTATTATCTTAAAATAATACCATCTTGTGACTTTTATTGCCTATTCTGACCTCATATAACCCAAAACTTTAAAAATTCATTTTTAAAGGTTCTGTTGGGAACTTTGAACCAGTGCTACTTAGCCTAGTGAAAAAATTGTCCTTTGAAAACAGCCCTTTCTGCCAGTTTTAAAGTTAATCTGTTCAAGTGAATATAAACTGATGGGACTGGTTTACATGATGCATACACTTAGGAAAAAGAAAGAGCCACTTGTCGGCAATATATTCCAAACTCTGTGTTATCCTCAATCTAAGCATTTCACATGAGAAATATACAGTGTGTTTTGTGAATGTACTGGAAACCCCATCCACAGAAAGATCATCCAGTCCTGTAGGAGAGCTCTGGCTGTGCTCACTCATACAGGATTGTATTCTTCTGTATTTCAACCAGAGTTTGAAAAATACTTGAAAATCGGGTGTGAGTTTTAAAGGGATTAAAATATTTTGTTGCGACACTGAAGATAGGCAAATAGCGGTCAGCCATTTTCCTCTGTTTTCAGGTAAAAATGTTGTTTTACTGTACAAGAAAAGCATGTTTGTCATGGGATCATTCAGCATTTCCCTTCACTCTGAGAATATTTTTTCTGAAATGTCTTTCTACTCCCAGGATCCCTGATTGCATGCAAATTAGTAAATTCATATAATAATGAAGTAAATAAAAAATACTTATATAATGGCCACACTTAAAACCAAGAAGTCTGCAAACACATACCAAAGCTTTCTTTTTGGAAGGTATAAATAGCATAAATGTCTGATAACTACATTTTGCTAGTTGTTGACAAGTGCAAACTTTTTGGTAATGACCACTGTACATCAGATGAGATGTTTTATGAACGGTCCCATTATGATTGTATCAAGAAAAGGCCATATTTTTTTTAAACCCTGTTGTCCAATTTAACTTTGGAATCCTTTCTTAGAGTCAGAAAATGTTGAATGGCCTGTTTTACTCTTAATGTGATTTATATTGGATAAAAAATAAATAAATGCTGTTTTGGTAAGTAAGACCCAGTGAAGTTCTGATTGTCAGGATTCAACCTCCCCCTCCTCAGTCTGTGGATTCTGCTGAGGGAAATCCAGCAGCCAAAATTACTGTTCCATGAGATAGCCTGTCCATGGTAACATGGGTTTAGTACTTCAGTTCTTCTTTGTATTTCTATATTTATATAAAATCCTGAAAATACTTCAGTCGAATTTGCACACTTCAGAATATTTGCTTCCATTCATTACATTCCTATGAAATGTAATGAAATGTTTGTTCACCTGTACAAAAAAAAATTTAGAAAGGTTATCAGTATGCTGCCACTATTAAAATTATTTAATAAAAAGGTCAAATTTTTGACATGTTGAGGCATGAATATACCATTAAGGAACATTCGAATTCATCTGATTTGAGAATTTTTGTAGCTGACTGCTCTTTTTATACATAGAGTTTTCTTTCATCTTCCCAAATTAAAAACATTTTGACAATTTCAGATTGGGGCGTGGAATTTGTTATGTGTAAAATCTGCAGCAATAATTATTTTCTAAATAATTTAATGTAGAGGCTGGAATCCTGATGGTAAGAATTTTAGTTTGGGATCACTTTAACAGATGTTCAATCTTCATGCATAATAACTTTCCTGGTATTCATATAAATTATAAAATCATCATGTATCTAATTTCATTACCAATTTTTTAAAAATCATCTGAAAAGTTTCTTGACAATAAAGAAAAATTCTCTGTTAAAGGTGATTTACAATCCCGTTTTTTTATAAGCAAAGTTTTTCCTGTTCAGAATGTTCATCATTACTGGGGAAAATTAAATAAATTAACTGTATTTTTTCCACTCTCTGAGGTGCAGAATTACCTGAAAAACTGTAGTTTGCTGATACTTATTTCAGATCTAGAATAAAGTATGGAATATCCAAGGCTATTTTAGGGGCTTACAACAAATAACAACAAGCCCAGAGATGTCTGCAGGTGGCCAGAACTTCCCACGCTCTCTTCAGTTGTACTTCCTCATTAAATACTAACAACAGAGAAAAAAGATGGCAACAAAAGTCCTTGCACAGTCTGGGCTTGGATAGCTCAGGGCCATACATTGGTGTTTCAGCTTTTCCTTATTTAATGCAATTTTACTTTCATAAGGATTGTTTATATTTCTATATGTCTGTCTATATGGATGGCCACATGTGGCCATTTCCATGGCTGCAGGTATTTCTGATTTGGAAAATCATCATCTTGTACATATAGCTGGAATTCTAGTGGCTCTCTGAAATTTATTGTGAGCTGAAAAGGGACTAATATCACCCCAGGCTTGGTCATGTATGCTGAAACTTTTTTTTTTCCTTGAAAAAACATTTCTGTGCCCTTACTGATATGTTAAAAACTGCCTTTTTCTAAAATGAGAAAGCAAGAGTAGAACTGATGGGCAAGCCAAACAATTATTTTTAAAGCATATGTGTATGTGCCTATATATATATTTTATATATATATATAAAATGGATTATGTGGTTGGTTTCACAGCTGATCTAAATCAGAGCATTCTGTTTCCTCACATATTCTCACATATTATATTGAATTATATAAAGGTTAACTTAGTGATTGTTTATGTACATAATAACAGCCCTTTCTACAGAAATAAAATCTTAAGTGTGTTTGTCCTTCTGAGGGAGATATAGAAGTGTGTTGAAACACTGTATAGAAAATGTTATCTATTATTATCAATTGTGTATCAGTATTTTCAGCATGTCCAAGACTGAGTGCAGAAGGTGAGGCAACTCCTGTCCTTTTGTATCCTTTGTTTTCTGCTTTATTTTCCTGTAGTAGTTCTTACATGCTAACATCAGAGTCAATAATGCAGAAAGAATATTAATTCTGACAGAATTGCTACGCACTTAATGACAGCTGTTTGTCTTTTTATGATATTATCAAAACAATGCTTAGCTATGCTATTTTCCAATTTTAGTAAATGCCTTTTTCTAAAAGACCTTTCATTGGACAAGAAGCAAGAAAAAAGTAAGATGGAGCCCTTCAAATACACTTCAAGACCTAAGAGATATCAGACACATTCTGCTGAGGGTTTGTGTCTTTTTAACAATTATTCTAAGGTCAGTATTTATAAAAAGTCATTTTTACTTTATGATTTTTAGGGATTAACATGAAGCAAAATTTATTTTTTCATGTGAAGTCCTGATGGTCTCTTAAGACCTTCAGTTATGAAATGTAATTGAGAAAAAATAAACATAGTTTTGGAACACAATGTTTAGGCTAAATCAGCATGGATGTTTTCCTGAAAGAACTCTACACAAATTGTCTGTTTCCTAAAGCTTCCTCTCAGACAAGAAATTTGTCAATCCTCCTGCAAGTCTCCTCTTCCCCATCCCTTCCCAAAGCACTAAGAGCCAAATTGTCAGGTATGAAAATCTTTCAAATATATGAATACAGGTAATTTTGTTTCTGCTTCTAAATAGATGGTGGAAATATGGCCAGGAAAGGTTTCCTAACTGAATACTTAAGCATGATAAAATTAACCTTAGAAATAACATAGGAATATTTAAGATTAATTAATTAATGTATTGAAAGTACTCAGAGCTCTTTATTGATCTAAAAATAACATTCACTGGAAGAGTGCTGCATGTATTTTAGTTATTAAGTTATTTAGTACAAGGTTCATTTCATAGTGCAAGGTGTTAGTGTTTTATACCACAACTCGAGACAAAATTTTAAAAAGCAACAACCAAACCAAATTATTTGCTGGCAGATATTCAAACTCTGTGACTTTTCATATAACGATGGTCACAGAATTTGTTCTTGATTCTGCTAATTTATGTCATTTTCCTTTTCTTGGTAAATGTTTTACTAGTCTATTCAATTTATTGGTATTTTTTATTATTTGGGCTTATTAGATTTCTGATTTTAGATTATTTCTTCTTTTTCTTCTTCAAGTAGCCATTTTTCATTCAGCACCTTCTGCTTCGTTCAGTTGCCCAGACCATGGGATCCCAAAGGTGCTCCACTATTTTGTCCACTGTAGTCTGAAAATGTCAGTGAATGTAACATTTTAACCATATTGAAGAATATCTGGGATAATGCATTTCCATGCCTTAATCCCTCATTTTTTTTATATTGGGCCAGAGATTTTACACCTTCTTTGTGCTCCATCTTCTTTGCAAATTTTGACTATGCCTGTTAAAAAATGTCTTATGGGGTTTGAAGTGCCTCCAATGTGGCTCAAAGGCCACAATATAGCATCATAAGATTTCTTAAAATCTTGAAGTGTGTGTATTCGTTCTGACTATAGTGTTAGTCATGTCTTCAAATACATCATGATTATTTAATACTTGGAAGAATTCTTTTTCCAGAATCCAAATTGGTGTTGCTGAAATGCTCCTGCTTTATTAAAACACAAACAAATAAAATCCCCATAAAAACAGCCCCCCAAAAATGTAAACCCTTCTGAGAAAGCTTTTTAGGCTTTCAGAAATACACAGGCACTCTCTCCACATTGCATTTCTGAAAACCACTTTCCATTGCTCTGAAATTTTTTCAGCTATCTGAAATCAACAGAATTATTCCATACAGCCTTTGGCTTTGTTTACCTCCTTCTGCTTTTAATAATTTAATGGCAACCATGTCAACACACAGTGCCAAGTTCTTCCCAAAGGCTTGTAATTGCCTCTTGGATCATCCCTTCAGAGCTGAGCTCCACAAACAGCTCAGACCCACCCCTTTGTAACTTTCTTCTTTGAAAAGAAAGGATTTTCATTGTTCATCAGATTGGCAAAAGAATTATGTTCTTTCCTCCAGGCGAAGATTCTGCTCTCTTCTCAGGCATTCATGTTCTTTCTCTGCCACATCCTCTCCACCATGCCCTCAAATGTTCTGAAGTGGCTTTGTCTCTTGGCATTTTATTTTGATTCAATCTCATAATGAACCTGATCCAGGTTCTGAAGACATGCAGTCCTTTCCACATTCTTATCCTCATTCCTTTCCAAAATCATTGGTCTTGCCTCTTGGGAGTATACTGTTGGTTTCTTCAGCAGTTCTCCTAAAGCATCTCCAGTCATCTTACACTTCATCTGTACACTTCAAATAGAAATATTCCAAAGCTTCAAACCTGTCCTTAGTTGCTACTCAATTTCTCTAATTGCTCACAATGTGTAAGCTTTACTTGCAGCATTTATGTTTGTCTCTGCTGGGACAAGGCTGTGTCCTGTAGAGACATTTAGTTTTAATATCCAGCCAGCTTCTCCCATTTTTGGGGCTTTTCTTGTACCATATGCACTCAAAGTGTTCCATGACCTCAGGGTCCACCCTTTTCTTAGACCTCTCTTTTACCTGCCTTCCCAAGATTTAGTCAAGAGTTTTCTAAGAATTTGTTCTTCTTTAGAAGAAAAGACCTTGAATTCCAAGTAATGCTTTAATATGACCCCACTCCTTTAGCCTGCCCAGGTTTTTACAGTCAGCAGAGCTTTAAGAGTCAAATGTGTGTCCCAGGTATTATTTTATGCCACGGTCCAAGCAATTCTGGCTAGAGCTGGTGTGCTGTCATTGCCTAATTTCTGTGGTGCAATAGATCTGGGGGCAGTTTTCCGCAATATTTGGAGGGTTAGAGGGGAATGTTTGAGAAATCAAAATATTTTAAGCCAATGATTCATATTACTGTAAAGGTGTTCTTTTATTACTTAACCAGATTGGCATTTCATAGGGTTTGCCTCTCACAGTCCCATAAAAAGGAAAACATGCAACTGTATGGTCTCTTCATGACTAAGACACTGAAATTGCTAATGTTAGGCTATGTTATCATTTAGTTTATTTCATAAACTAATCCATTTTTCAAAAGAGGCCTTTAAAATTGTGCAGCTTAATGTTACCTCAAAATTGAAGCACTCAGAACTTGCCATTTACCTTGTTCAACCTTCTGGTACAACAAACTGCATTTTTAATAAGAATTACCAACCCACAAGGAGTGCTTCGAGGCCTGGGTGGCTTTCACCTGCTTTGCAAAATCTTGTTTTGATGGCAAACAACATAGGACTGCAAAGTTTCTTTATTTGTGTTCCTGTGACAGTGCAATGTGCAAACAATAGTTCTGCTGTCTGAGAATATCAGCTTGTTCATTTTATAGTCTCTAAAAATGAAGGCCAACAGGAAGGGCATCAGTAGATGTACCCATTAAGATTATAACTTCAACAACAAAACCAGCATCACTAAATTCTAAATAAGTAAAATTCTAAATAAGTAACAGCATATTCAGGTTTCTGATTTCTCAGAATCAGAAGGCTCTTAGGATGTGATAGACAGGTGAAGGTCTTTTTCACAGCAGAAGAGACAAAATGAAGTGCTTATCTAACTCATATTTACTCCAAATGGTACATTTGTGCTCACACACACACACTCACACATAAATATATATATTGATCTCATCTACAGAAGTATTAGTTTGGCTTAAGGTCAGTGGTCTTGCTTGCAAATATGTAAAATGTCTCTCTGCATAAAGCGTGGTGTCTTCTAGAGGCTTCAGGAGTTTTCCAACTTTCCTTTCTAGTTTTACATCAAATAGCTAAAAGGAGGTTGTTCTTTATGGATGGATACTATCCTTATCAGGGAGAAGAATGAGCCCCAGTGAAATCTCTGAGACTTTCAGGCTTCCAGCTGAACAGAATTTTCATGGCTATGAACTGAAAAAGGTAAGGTGGTTTTAGTGTAAGTGCTACCCCTGCCCCTCAGGTTCTAGACTACTAACAGCAGGATGTGATACTGAGATCAAGTTCTCTACTCAGTCTTAAAATTGCCCTTCTGAGCTATCCATATCAGCAAAAAGCCATCGTGAAATCCAGAGTAATGGCACAAATTTATAGAAACTGGGAGCAAGCCCAAATATTTCCTGGGGTGTAGGGACTAAATTTTTTAATTTATTACTATGGTGTTTGTATTTGCTGGGATCATCTTGTTATGTCAGCTGCAAATATATTCCATTGCATCAGGGTTTTTTTTCCCTTTGCTTTTGGTTTTCCCTTTGACTGTGAGGATACCTTTGGACAGCATCAGCAGTATAGTGCAAACCTCTCCAGCTGATTCTAGGTGAGTTAGTCTGGGTACCAGAAGGGTGTAGCTGCATCAGCACTGGCCTGCACCCCTGCTAATTGCTTGCTGCTCTGCAGAGCTAATTAGCTCCATGAGAGAGCACAGGAGCCTGGCACTGGGACAAGCCAGCTTGTTCCCAGTGAGCTCAGGTAGCCCTGCATGGTATTTAATTTTCCTGTCCAGTTTTGAGGTTAGTAGCACTTGCTCAATTAGCTTTAGTGCCAAAGCAATGTAAATAACAGCCCCACTCCAAGAGTACACTCAGTGCCATTGAGTGACATTTTCCTGAAGGATTTCTTTTGTGAGCCAGTGAAGCAAAACAAACGTTAAGATATTCATATTAATAAGTATATTGTGTCCTTAAAAAAGTCAGTTACTCCTTCTCCTGGGAAGGATGGCACTAACTGGCCTGAGTCATAGCTTAAAAAAACAACAATCAGAAGAACTATGTCACAAAGAACAAGTGACCAAGGCATAGCAAATAATCCTTAGATTCCTTTTGAGACAGCTTCCATTAATTTTTTTTGCCTTTTTTTCCCTGCTGTTTCAAAGTACATGGTTACCCTCTGCACCTCCATGTCTGACATTTTGTTAGGTGCTTCTGAGTAAAGCACTGCTGCTCCAGCTCCAGCTTATTGATACTAATTTGTATCAATAAGGAACAGCCTTCCTTCTTTCCCAGTCAATGCTGGAATATGCAAAGCAAATCAAAAGCTATGGTCAACATAATAAATGGAAACATCTATCTCTTCCAGTCAGCCACTGCCTCACTGTGTTTTTTCTCCACTTTAGATAAACAATCTACAATGTGTTTACTGAGGCTTGCACTGATATCCCTCAGTGGTATAGGCAAGTCTACTTTTATTCCAGCAGACACAGAGAATAAGCCCATGGTGCACAGTGCGTGCAAACCCCTTTGAAACCCGAGATTATTTGTTCTCTGACTGTTCTAAGGTAATTAAGGAGCATTGCATGTTTCTCAATTAATGATTCCTCATTCAGCTGGGGATCTTTGATGCTAATTTGTTTTAATCAGGACAGAGACTGCTAAAAAACTAAACAATTCAGTGAAGAGGAACTAGGAATTTTTAATCAAGTGGAAAAGATCTAAATGCTATGAGGGACACATCCATCATAAGTTTTCACTTCTTGTTCATTTAACTTTGTTCTTTCAGGTCTCATAAAATGTTGCGTTAATCAATGCAAGAAAGTTTGTGAATATGAAGAATACATGGTGGTTTTTTCTTCATCTGACGTGAGCATTTGTGCAAAAATGAGGAGCTGAAATAAGAACCATGATGTTAAAACACATTCATCATGGTTTTTTAGTTATGCACTGAAGTACAGTTTTCTGTTTTGTCAAACATTATACAGGAAGTTGTCAATCATTGTGGTCTTAATATGCAGGGGAGTCGCTGGAAAAAAATACTGGTTTTGTGTGGGATTTGGATGTTCTCCATTTAAATGTTAATTTTTAAATTATTTTGGTATCGTACTACATGCATACATTGGGTGAAATAACCTACTGTAAACTTCTACCCACGGAATTAGTATTTCAAATGCTGCAGCCTATGCTACAGGAAATCACATGGTTTCTGAGGAGACCATGTATATGCTTGATAAAATAATGTTTTATTCCTAAGTACATTTATTTATAGCTTTGAGGCAAAAGCATTTTACAGTTCTGTCTCCTCCAGCTGTTTTACCATGATAGACTTTGCATCTTCCATAATGGAAATTCCAAAGTGTATATTCTACTCCTATGGCTTCAACAGAGTGGAAGTGCTCCCAAGCCTGGACTTCCAGGGATCTTTAGCCATGTGATGGAGTTAAAGCCATGAAGGACACTTAAATCGAAATAGTGAATCTTCCTGAACAAGCAGTATTTTAGCAACAGTACAATTAAAAGTAAATTGTAGGTGCTAAGAAATTTTCAGATGTGGAGAAGCATTTAATGGTTTTGAGGTTTTTAGTGCTGGGGAATATTTTTAGATTACTCATTCTTATGTGACCTCCAGCATCTTCCCTATCACTGCATTTAATGCATAAAACCTGTTTTGGACTGGTCCCTACCTTTTTTGTACCTGTCCACTAAGCTCTGAACAGTGCCAAAAACAGGGAGAGAGACAAGAAATCTAACTGGTTTCCTTGCCCTCCTTTCTTTATGGCTGTGAAAAGTGTGTTTATTTTGTAGCTGAGAAATTGAAATGAACAGAACATCTTTCTAACAAATTCCTAATGACCTATCTTAAGGGTGAACTTTAAGTAGTTTAATAACAGCAGGGGTTTGTTTGTTTGTGGTTTTTCTTGCAAGCAAGCTTAAATATATAACAGTTTAAGGTAGAATTCTATATGTTAAATGATCCCCATACAAATGGAAGCACAGCCACTGAAGAGTTTCCTTACAGAAGATGGCTTTTTTCACCAAAAGCTGTCTGTACACTGTGAAACACAGTTCAGATGTTTGAACTTATGCTAATTGAAAGATCAACATTTTTCTTTCCTCAGTGAATACCCTGCTCTTTTCCTCTTCAAGAAGGCTCTCCCATGTGCAAAAAATGAGCTGTAATTATGCCCAGCTCAAGGCAATCTCAGGATCTAAAATATCCTGCCAACCAGTGTGTTCTCAATCTGCCTTGTTAGTTCACAAAATTGTGCATGTGCCTTTGCTACAGTCTCAAACCTGATAATGTCACATCATTGGGACAGGAAATGTTCTCTGATCTTATCTGAAGTGACACTTGCAATTTCAAGTTCTAGCTTGATGAGATCACGTTGTCAGGGCTCCACATAAGTGTGATCTTTCCTGATTTGCAATTGTATCTGTTTTGAACGGTCTTTACACTGTTCAAGCAAAAGCATATGATAATGCATTTTGTCAGATGCAAGGATAATGAAAGAGTGATTTTATGTTTCCCCTTTTAGAAAATCCAATTCATGTGACTAAATTCAGTCAGTTTTCTTAACAGTTCCACCCCATCTGTCTAATGCTATTTGCACCTGGAAACCCTAGTACCTGCAAAATGTGAGCGTGTCAAGGTAGTTCTCCCCTTTCATAAAATAGATGAGACTTATTACCTTAAAACCTTTATTACTTCCGTGAAGCTCTGGGCTATAAAATGGTTCTCTGCACATGTTGGAGTTGTTAAAACATATATTATGTCTTAAGCAAAAATATTTAACATAGTAAAAGCTTGTAAAGTTGAAGAATACTTAAATACCTACGTTGTGTTATTGGCAATAAGAAAGTCTGTGATATTTAAGTGCAGGAGACTCTCAGGTCATATTTCAAATATTTTTATTCATGATCATAATTTTCTTTAGATGTACATTATATGGGAAGGAAAGAGCTGTTACAAATGCTGTATTTCCCCTTTTAGCATATAGATTACTGGCTGAATCCTGTAACACCAAGTAAAACTGGAAGAGGGAAGAAATATTGCATATATCTAACCTGTTAAGACTTCAGGAGTGTGTGAACAAAACTATGGTGTTAAGGTACAAAGTCTTAGGTCTTCAATCCCTGTTTAAAATACTTTATGACAGGTCCTACATCAATGCAGAGGACTAAGACACAGAGCAAGTTGTGACCTCTCTTGTAACAGTACCACGGGAGCAGATTGATTTGTCTGCATTGTAGCATGTGGATCACAGTAACAAACAAGACAGACCACAGCTATTTGACTAAATTGCTGCAAAGCAAAAAAGGGAAATAATATTTATTTGTCCATTTAAAGTGACGAAAATAGAAGGCAGTAAGAATCCAGGGTATTTGACTTTCTTGGATAATAAGATAAGACTCGGCCTGAAAGGCTGGAGGAGTGGAAATAGAGGAGTTTCTTGGCAAGCAGTTCTGAAATCCATACAAAACCTCTGGCAATTATTTTCTTCAACTGATTTTTCTTCCTAAATAGTTGTGTCTGAGCCAGAGGAAACACAGTTTCTAAGAGTTATTCTGATATCATGATAATTTTATCCCTCCTACTACAAGATTAGATAAATATGCAGTTCTGTTGTATATCACATTAAGATATATGACCCAGATATATCACTAAAAATTAAACCTAAAGTGTTGCATTTGGACTGACTAATCCTGGACAAATGCTGTTTCTTTAATAATGAACCCAAGCCCCAAATGCATTGTATTGTAAGGGAAGTGACAGTTCTGCCAAACCCCTGCACAAGTTGCAAGATGCAGGCTCATGTGAGATTACTGTGTGCTGTGCTGACTAAGAAAAAGAAAGGACAGAATTAGGTTATTGTGATGCTACCATATACATTAGGCCATTCCTGAGATGAGAGATGCATACGTGGTGCTGCCTCCGTTCATCCCTTCCAGACTGAAAACGCTCTCCAAGTTTTGCTTGTATTTTGGGCTCAGAGTAGGCAGATGCCTCTCTCTACCCAATAAATAGGATTTTAAAAGTTTTTAAACTGAATGTTACCATGTCACATTAATCACAGCTGCTCAGATTAATGCATTTGAAGGAGAAAGCTGTCTTGCATTATTTCTAAGGGACTGGATTTCTTCTAACTGCACAATGTGTTTTTGTCTTTATTCCCATGATGATATTCAAACTTTATGACTGGGTAGTCTAAAATGTTATTAGATGGCAACAATAGCTTGCAATCTATTGCCTGGTCAGCTGGATTTTTATTGTTTAAAACAGCTTAACCTTTCCCTACCATTTTATGGAGTATATTGAGCTCATTCCAAACCATTTTATGCTTCGGCTGAAAGATGTATTTAGTAGATGGATTTCAAAAGTACTCTGGTTGAAAATCTGCATCCTATTGCAGTAATCTGTTCTTGGCCTAATGCTAGTTATTCTTTAGCACTAATCTGGAAGAAAATGCAAAATATCTGCTAGTAAATATTGCAGGTGTCATAAAAATTAGTGGAGTGGTAAATAATGACAGAAGAGATCGTTTCTGTGTTCTGGATTTGCATCATTTCATAAGGTGAGCTCATCTGAACAATATGCATTTTAATACAGACAAATACTAAGTCATATGCCTGGGAACAAAAAATTCCAGTCACATGTACAGAACAGCAGAAAAGTACCCTTGAAATACAGTGATAGTGATGAAGATTTAGAGTTTGTGATAGGTGGTGTCTGAATTGAGCTCCCTGTGTAATATAATGGCTGAGAGAAAAACATTAGCTCTGAATGGGTAAGCAGTGAATGTCAAGCAGGAGGGAGATGAGTTCATGGCATGACTGAGATAATTGCTAGCATTCTCTGTCCAGATCTTGTTGTCTCACATGAAGAAAAAAACTGAAGGGAAAAAAAAAAAAAAACAAAGATAAAAGGTTCAGAGAGGAACAAAGGAATGATTCTAAGCCTGTGGAAAAGAAATTCCAATAACCTGTGATTTAAGAAAATTAATCTATCCAATTTATCTAAGAGTGGGTTAATAGGTGAATTGATACCAGTCTTCAATATCTGCATAAAATACCTGTTTCACAATTCTGAATATGTCTAAACACATCACTAAAAGGATTAACAGGATCTTGTGGGTGGAAGCTGGAGCTAAACAAACACAGACTTTAAAGAACCTCAGTGTTTTAAAAGGCAGGGTAATTGATTACCAGAACAATTTATCTAGTATCAGAATGCATTTTCCCCCTCTGAATATCTTTTTGAAAAATGTACTATTGTTTAAACAGAAGTTAATTTAAAATAGATTATCGTAATGATCCCTTTGGTTTTACAATCCATTAAAGAGACATTACAAATCTCCAAATATGACCCAGAATGCAGATTTTTGTTTGAAGAAGAAAATGTTTACAAAATGAAAGACCTATAGGAATATGTGCTTCATTCAATTTTAAATCTCCAAGAGAAGTGTTTAAAAGAACCAAGAAATCTCTAGTGAGAGCTGCAACACAAATAATATGTATCAGAATTTAAAAGGGAAAACAGAGGAGCAGTGACATGAGTTTCTGCTAACTGTCTAAGCTGTCCCAAAATGCTGAAGGAAACAAACAGGGAAGGCATGGCATTAAAAACTGAATGCAGTAATAGCATAATTATTGGCATATTGCTTATAATAAGTCTTGTTTATGGTCTTTTTTAACTTGCCGCTGACTTTCTCTTTTCACTGAAATGTAGCCTAGATTGTGAAATAAAACCATAGCCATTAGATAAAAGACTTTTTTGAAATATTGGAATAACTGCTCTATATTTCTGTGGCCTGTCATGGGAAAGAAATGAAGAAAAATATTAGTGAGCCATTAGAATATGTTTGACTCTCTAGCACTGCTCTGTACTAAGTCATGCGAAAGAACAGAAGACACACAAGGTAAAAGATATTAGTATGGTAATGACACCAGGAAGGGTCAAAGGATGAAGGAGTAATGAGAACAGACATGTCAGAAGGATGAATAGGTGTGGTCATTAATTTTAGTTGAAGAGCAAAATGCAGATTCTGGCAAGATTTAGAGGGCAAGTCGAGGCTGAATATGATGCAATAGCTATAGGACAGTCGAGAGTAGGACACATTTGGGTAAGGCAAGAGAGAAGAGAAACTCTCTTCCTGCATGCAGCATTTATTCTTTTTTACAGGGTAACACCTCATTCTGCTTCAGGGTGAGCTCAGGGACAGGAAAGGAAAGAGAGCTGCCAAAAGGCAGAATGCTTTTGTCTGCCAGGTGTAGCTTTTCAAAAACTGCTCACCTCAGTTGATTCAGGGTAGTGTTGGTTTCAGAGAAGGCGATGCTAAATGCAATGACTGAACTACTCGTGAAAGATAAATTTCCTGAGCTCAAGAACAGAAGCATCAATGAGAGGGTGTTCATCATTTCATACCTCTCCTTTGCTTTAGTGCCACGATTAGCACTGCTCAGTAACGAGAGTGTACATAAATCAGGGGCAAGGATCTCAGCAGGGTGCCTTCACAGCAGCCCTGGAATCCTGGTGAGTGCATGCGCTGGGTTTATGGCATTCTGATGTGTGATACTCACTCAATCACCTTTCTGGCTGAATACCTACAGGAATGGAGTAATCCTAGAAATGCAGTGAATGAGAAAGGATGTGCTTATATGTTTTAATGGCAAGGTCATGAGCACTGATGTAATGGCAGTAAGTATCCAAGCATCTTTGACATTCTGATCAAAGACACCCAAAAGCAAAGAGTTCAGTACTCAGTTTAAGCTCCCACATTTCAATTAACGTTCAAAGAAATCTTTCCTTCTAGGCTGAACTGAAATGAGTTATTGATGTAATTATACCACTCAGGAGAAAAAAACTTTAAATACTAGTTTTACCAACTGATACTAGGAAACTTTTCAATATCCCATTAAATACTTTTTCTTGTTCTGTTTGCCAGGGCCTCAGTTCAGCAAAAACATTAAAGTGTTTGAGGTAAGTTAGTCTATTCAATGATACACACAGTTTCATACTTACCCATATGTCCCATTGACATTAAGCACATACTTAAAGTTAAGCACACAATTAAAGGCTTAGCTGAACTGGAGACTAAGCTCTTTATAAAAGAAGTTAGTTGCAAAGAGAAAATGAGAGAGGGTTCATTTCTACTTAGTTGCGCTTTACAGCTAGATCTGTGTTTAAAGAGAATAGTGTCTAGAAAGAAAAATTTAATCCTAATTCCTCTCTCAGGAGTCTCTAGACAGAGCCAGCTGCAAAGGAAGAGTGATTGGAAAATCAGGATTTTAGGACTAGCACATCAAGGACTCTCTATTCCAGTCATCCAGTTACTGTAGACAGCAATGCTGCCCAGCCCTTGTTCACTCTTCTTGGGCTACAGTGGCCACACGGATACAGAGCTGAGGTACCACTCACTGGCTACCTGGGCCAAAACAATGTCCTTGGGGGCATTCTATAGAAGCTTGTGTTTCTGGAAAAAATGTCACAGTATTGTGAAATCAGGAAGGCGAAACTATGTAATATGCACACATTTAGATTGTGAAACCTTTAATCTTGTATGGCTCTCTCACTTCTCAGGGTTCTTACTCAGATTTAGATGTGCTACAGACCCATCACCATGCTATGACAGCAAAGTTCATAATTTAGAGCATTAAACTCTGGTTGCCATTCTTGAAGTGTTTGAAAGATATGATAATTTTCCTTTTTTGAACTGTCAGGCACTTTTCTCCTAAATTCCCTAAATCACAGATTGATATCTGAGTGCATGCCAGTGTTATCTTTAGACCTCACACCATTCTCATAACCATTTATGATTACTGTTATTAATTTTTGTCACATATCACAGTTTCAGTTTCATATCACCTACATGTCCTTTTTTTTGCAATAAATGGCATTACTTACATATGCTTATCTCATTCAATAAACAAAAGATTCCAAGAGAATCTTTATGCTACAGTTGGATTCAGATAAATAGTCTTTTCAGCACTGCTGTGAGTACAAGTGACATTTTTGAACCAAAACTTAATAGAGAGTGACTGGAATAGCTGACTCCTGATTTTTTGTGGAGATAAAATGAAACTTCAGTCTTCAGACAGTCCTATCATTGATTTTAGTCTTTTATCTCCCATGAAAACATCCCCCTCAAAAATCATTTAGCTGTGGATTTAGCAAAAACAGAAAGCAGATTTTGTCTGTTTTCAAGCTACCCCATAATACAGTTATCTGACTTTATAATGGCATACAGATGCTGGTTGGAGAATGAACCTACTTCTAAGCTCACTTAACCCATTTCTTACCCTTGCAGGAAGAAATATATTTAGAATGTATCCTTGGCAAGTCACATAGAAAGAACTCAGTGCTGGGAACAAAACAGATGACAAAAAAAATTGCAAATGGAATAATAAGTGGAATGAGGTGCCTGCCAGCCCATAGCTCGATATTCTGGATTCCCAGCAGCTTCCTGTGTGTTTCTGTACCCTTGCTGCTGGCCACGTAGCACATTCTTCCCTTTCTCCTGCCACCCATCCTCCTCAACTTCCACGTTCACTTGAGCAGATCTGGTATTGCTGCATTGAAGCATTTTGATTCCCCATTTTCCACAGGACTCATCACCTCCTGGAACAGGCCAGTGTGTTTGGTCTGTGGGGGACCCCACACTACAGGTTTGTGCTTTGACTGTGCAGCCCTTATCCATCAGCCTTGTCCATGCATGACGATTTCATGTATGACATGAAATCCTTGGAGTGTGGAACATGCAGATTTCCCATGCAATTATCTTGGCCATGTCTTCTTCTCCACCAGGGTCATACAGGCCAGAGCACTTTGCAGAAAAGCTTAAGAGTAGTGTTGGAAAAGAGTGTGGGAAGCCAGAGATCTGAGCAGCACAAGTGGGAGCACTAGAGCAGGATGATATGGACAGTGCCAGGTAGCCTCTGCTTGAGCTTGTAGGTCTGAAGCTTGTAGGCTCCTGAATGGCTCCACCTGCAGCAGTGGAGCTTCAACATGCAGACTCTGCAGGAGCCTAGTGTCAGGAATGTAAGGAGAGTCAAGCCATGGAATGAATTTATGGATCTTGGCATGATAATGGGAACAGGATAGAACGTCTCTGTTGTTCAAGATGAACACAGAAGAGAAGGAGGGACAAAACCAGATGTGCTCACCAATGCATACTGAAGCCTGAAGTAAGTGTACTGGGTGAAGGAGGGAATCTATTTGCATTGCTTAGCTGTGTGTGGTTATGTTTGTCTAGAAATTGGGCAATTGGGATGTCTTTCCTTAAGAGCAAATTAAATGAAAGGCAGCAGCTACAGAAAGAATGTGTGCAGGGACTTGAAGAGGAGGATGAGGTGGGTAGAGTTTGGGTTTACCAGTGCTCTGTGAAACGAGGTGAGGAACTGCTGCTCTTTGCTTAAATGTCGGATCCCACTGTTGGAAATTCTTACTGCCATTAAAAATGCAGTAGGGGCTGGGTTTAATTTCCTAGTTACTGAAGGAGAGAACATCACGACTCCATTGGAAACAATGGTAATAAGAGTGATAGCTCAGGGTACTGCTTCTCTATGGTAAGGTCTTGGTCCTCAAAGCTGCTGAGTGCTATGGCAATTTGTACAGTAGGATCCATATGGAAACAGATTGGAAGAGGTCAAATATTCCATGGTGACCTTTGCTGTAACCACAAATTAGGTGGTGCCTTTGAGTATTGCCCAGCACATCCCAGTGTGTACAACTCACTGTTTTCCCAGAGCTGCATTAGTGCATATTTGCCTGTTTGTTGAAGGTAAAATGTTGAAGAAGCCAACTTCTGCTTTCATTTTGATAGAAGTTTGATTGTACACCCTGTGCTAATTGTAGCACTGTTCTTTTGCTGTTTGTCTCCACGCACACATCTCTTGCTGCAGATCTCATCACATTGCCCAGCAGCTGGTGCTGGGAACAAAGAGGCTCTTTGAGCCCTGCTTGGTGCTCAGCACTGCTCTGGGAGCTGGAGCTCAGGGAACCACAGGATGATTCAGTGTTTGTTGATCCCCCACACGCAAGTGCTTGATGCTCTGTCCTGAGCATGAACCCCAGCCTTCAGAGCTGCAGCCCAGATACCCCACACAAAGCACCAGGACAGCTGCTGGCTGTAGCTTTGCTACAGCACCATGGGTTCATGGTATTGCTTTAAATAACCTGTGAATGATCCTCGTGCCCCCATGACATATATCCATATTACTTGTCTATCCCCTGTGCCTGCAGAGTGTGAGGACCAGGACCAGTGAGAGCTCAGAGCACAGCTCCTCCTTTTCCCTTTGCTGAGCACAGGTTGCTTCTGGCTTCCATTTTGTGTCATTTAGGGCTTTTCCCCCCTCCTCTAACCCCCAACAAAAGAAGTAACTGAAGAGCTCTAAATCCTGGGGGCAAGGCGTCCTGCTCAGGGTTTTGCTGCAGCCCATGTTTGCAGAAAAGCCTGCATGCAGCCTGAGCTGTGTATGGTACATGACAAATTCAGAGCTGCACAGTGCTGAGAGCATCCTGGAGATGCCAAAGTAACAGGCAGGCAGTGAGGATCTCTGACAGCCAATACAAAACACCAAAAGTGGTAGAGGGAGACTGTACGTAAAAGAAAATAATATGTAAAATTTAATATGTTTGGTTGTTTGGGGTTTTTTTTAAAGATAGATATGCAGTTTCCATGGACACCCAGTTTTATCTTAATGTGTTTCCTTTTATCAAATATGCATAACCAGGCTTGCTCAGGATGTGAAGTCTGGTGTTGGATTTTCTTTATGTTTTCTCTAGGGAATTACTAATAGGCAAGCAGATTTCTGGAGACATGTAGGACAGTTTTACCTTCCTGCTATCAGATATTTCAATCCTTAGGAAGCCAGCCAGATACAGGAAAAGGACAAAAAATATAGAGAAGGTAAACTGCTGTATGCAGTGTGAAGCCTCATCTTCCCATAACACAGCCCATTTTTCTGCTGGATCAGATTTTCTTTCAACAGACTTTCCCACCATTTAGTTCTCTTCTTGTTTTGCCTTTTATCTTAGCCTTGGTAGCTTATTGCTGATAAAATCTGATTGGCATGGAAGGTGTTGGCCATTTGACTTGAGGCTCAGTCATGGGGAAGAGGAATGTTAAGCAGAAAAGCCCCAGTGTTTAAGAGGTGAGGAATTGGGAGTTTGTTTTGGTTGCTCTATTTTGGATATATCTTGCTTTAGAAGAACCTCTCAACAGAGATCTGCTTTTTTGGATGGCCTGGGAGGCATGGTAGTGTCTCACTGAAGTGTCATATTTCAGGAAGCCTGAGCAGTGAGTTACCCTGACCTTAAACAATGAGAAAAGGTAGTTGATTAGGAGGGATGAGGTGGAGTCTATTTTTGAGTTTTCTCTTAAATTTTAAGGCAGAACTCTTTCTTTTGCTTTGCTGATGGAATGAGAAGGAATTACAGATGGCCCTTGGCTGAAGTTTTCCTCCTGTTTCCCAGTTAGGACACAAGATCAGAGTTCATGGGTGTGTTACCTTTTTTAAGAAGCAAAAGCAAAAGGAAAAAAAAAAAGCAGCAGATAACTTATCTAAATTAATTTCTTTTTTGATTTTCAGGAGCAAGAACTGGTACCAAATTCAGCAAGTGTATCAAAAATTGTTGCCACATTGTTCTGTGTCCAGGTCTCTATCTGGTCATCTGGCTCAGATTCACACCACTTCTTACATTATTGCAGCCTTCTGGAATCAGAGAACACACATTTCTCTGTCTGGTTTAATGGTGACATTGTCACTGTCTCACTGATGTACCATTTAGAAGAGAGGTGAAAATTTCAGAATTATTCTATCAACATCACTTTTTCCATTGAAAAGGAAGAGTATAGGGCAGGTTCCCCACAAATGTCATCACTTATATCTGCTTAGAGTGCAGTCTTCCACCTGAGAGCTCTCATGGTGTTTTTATCCATTAGCTCCTTCTTTATCAGGGCCATTTTATATTATGTTGGACACTGTATTGAGGAGCAAACTATGACAGCTAAGAGGCAGAGCAAAGGACAGGTGGCACAGAGGCTGCTGCAGGAGGTGACTCATTTGGCATTTCATTCTGATCAGATTACTACATTTAATTTGGGCATTGGAATCTGATGTTTTCTGTCACTTCTCATGGCAGACAGGAGGAGAGGTGGAGGGGAGGAACTTTTGTTCAAAGCTCTGAAGTGCAGCAGGGCACAAAAGATTTGTTGCCATTCTTTTGTATTGTTATACACTGGAAAATATCAATTAATTGCTTTCTAACACAGTCAAGGGCTTCTTGAGTAGGAAGCAGGTTACACCGAGCTTGGTGCAGGTTCTTTCTGGCAGCAGAGATCAGGCCTGGAACACATCCACAGATTGTGCAGCTGTCCTCATGAGAGGCATGGACAGTGGCTGAGTTATATGAGGCCCTGGTGAACCTCAGCTCTTTCTCTCTCATACAGCAAGCCTTTAATCTGACCTGGTGTGCAGCCACATGCCCTAAAGTCCTGCTACTTATCATTTTCTGCACAGCCTGAATGCGAGTCAGGCAGTTCTTCAACAAGGCAGAAATGGATTCTGTGTGGTGGAACCTTGGATTCCTCATCCCAGTGCTACTGATGAGAGTGTGAAAGGAACTTGGATATGTTTTATGTCTTTATCTACATCTAGATAAATACACACCCCTGCTGCTCACCTGCCTCAGGGAGCTCACTTCATGCATCCTCCCCTCACCGTCACTCTCCCTCTGTCTCATAAGAGGCAGGGAATCACAATCAGCAATTAACATCATTGCACTGAAGTGCCTTTAGGAGGGATTTTTTAGCTGAAGCCTCTCCAGTGATAATGGTTTCCAGCAGGGCTGGTGATAACCTGCTGCCCAAGGATGAAGCACTGCTCACTGAAGCACCTGCAGCTTGCAGTGGGTCTGGACACATTTTGGACGCTTTTTACACCAATTTCCTTGGCATGGCAGGGTGGGAGACGTGTTCCCATGGCAGACTGGGATCTGTAGCCAAGCCCCTGCTCTAAGAGGGGTCTGTGCCCTACAGCTGCCCGTGCTGTGTGTGATTAGTCAGCCCTAATGCTGAGCTCTGCAGATTAATGTGTTCCTCTTCTCCCATTATATCCCTTCTCCACAAGGCAGCCTATCTCTTGCATCAGCAATGACCAGCTGCAGAGCCTCAGGGTTTTCTCCAGCTACTTTTAACTGATCTAGAACTTCTTATTTTTTCCATGCTCTGCCCTTTCCTTGATTGGTAAATTCCCCAATGTCTTTAATCAGGCTGTGTTGAGCCTAGCAGCTCTGGCAAGTTTTCTTTTGTTTTAATAAAAGGTGAGTTTGTTCCCCAGGCAGGTTCTGCCAGCTCAATTTCAACTATTGCACAGTGGTCTTAAAACAAAAGGGGCCTCCAATCTCAAAAGCACAGGCAATACAATATCCCAGGTGAACTCCTGCAACCTGCCTATTCCCCTTCAGAGGAAAAAATGGACTTTTCCCTCCCGTTTCACTGAGCTCAGGGTTTTGCTGAGTGCATTCTTCATTCACAGCTTCAGGCTAATGGACTCAAAGGGTTTATTTGTGTGGCTGCTGTTCAGCCCAGCCTCAGATCTCAGATGACCACATGGGCTCTCCAGGAGTGTCCTTACTTAATATAACTTAAACCTGCAAAGTCAAAGTTAGGCATTCTTGAGATCTCCCTGCCTGTCTCAGTTCTCAGCCTCTCCCTTTCTTAGGCGTTTAATAAAAGCTGGGAGAAATGTTTCAAGTAAACTGACTTTGGAAAAATTCAATGAAAAGGGAGACCAAAACTTGATGTGAGTTTGGTCAGCACAGGTGAGTGGATTTTGTTGGTAGATTTTTTTTTTTATTATTAGTAGTATTTCAACCTCTTCTTGAGCTGTTACATTTGCAACAGCTGGTTATGGAACTGGAGAGCAGGTGAGAGGAATCCCAGATGACTCACAGAGACTGAGAAGCCATAACCCTGCAGCTTGTCCTGGCATTCCCTCTAGAATATAATGTTCCTTCTGACAAGCTTGTTTTAAAAACCTTTTCCAGATTTTGTATGGTTTGGGTTTTTTGAGCTTCCAGTTAACAGTAAGATGAGAAAATTCAAAGGTAAGGCTAATTATCAGGAACAGTTCCAAAATTTAGGCACTGGAAGTGTGAAAATTGCTATTAAAAGCATCTCTGTAACTCATCCAGCCCTGTATAAAATGAAGTAATATGTCAAGATGAGTGCAAGGTAGGGCTGTGTCAAGCAGAAGAAATCAAAATTGAAATATTGAACCAAGCGATGTGAAAAATCATCAAAATTTACAAAATGCAGTCATTTATTTAGTTCCATACTTTCTGCATAGAGGAAGTGGACCTCAGTAAAAATTAATTAGGTGGGTCTGCATGAAATTGTTGGGTCAAAGGTAACAAAACCATCTACAGCTCTTCTGAGAGTCCTGGCTCTTTTTCTTTTTTTTTTTTTTTTTTTTTCCTCAGGTGGAACCATCAGGAAATTTGACCTGAATTCAGGAATAGCTTCTGGACAAGAGAAAATGCATTTCTTGGTGAGTTTATTGTTGACTGAAAAAAAATATGTTTACCCTGTACCACAGCAATATAAATAGCTTTTATCTCCATTACAAACAGACTGATTTTTTCTATCAGTGATGTACTTTAAATCTCATATTTCCATTACAAACAGGTTTGTTTTACCAGTGACTTACTTTAAATCTTGTAGTAGAGTTCTGCCAACCTTAATTTTCTTTATGGGCAGATGCAGAACAAAGAAAAATAGGTGCTATACACTCCACATTCACTATCAATGAAGTAGTGAGCTCAGCAAGATTTCCTTCCTTGCTGGACTCTGTGCAGAACAGAATGAGAGGAAGATGTTGGGGTGATTCCTGAGGCTTTCTGGTCATGGAGGAGGGAGAATTGGGATCAGCAGGCTGGGTTGGGAAGCTGTGCAAACAGTGAGAGAGGCAGAGAGGAGCTGGAGCCTCAGCCAGGGCAGGGCTCCAGCAGCTCTGATGCCCCCCCTGCACAGGTCCCCAGTTACACAAATGTCATTAGCTTTAGGAATCAGCTTGTCTGCACAAATAAACCTCCCAGGCCCAGATCAGGAAATTATTGCACTTGCTTTCTGAGCAGAACAAAGCTTAGTGCAGTGATGAAGCTACACACTTAGCATTGAAGACATGAATGTATGAAGTCAATTATAAAAGGGAAGCTCTGTGGTGCACAAATAATTGGTACAAGTACAGTGGTTTTCTGTGTGGAATATATCCTTGGTGTATTGCTGCAGCCTTCCAACACAACCAGAGCAAAGCAGCTGATTGGAGAGAATAAACACACCTTAACAAGTAAGGGGGAATGGACAAAGATGGGAAGTTAGGGGTTAGCAGTGGGATAGATGTTAATTAATATTTTGAAAGCCCCAACTATCAATTTCCATGCTTTGAGATATGTGAAGTTCTTTTAAGTACAGCCAGGACTCAGAATCCCCTGAGTCGTTAATGGCTGTGATGATCATTAGTACTGGGCACCCAGCGAGTGTTAGAAACAAATAAAGACAGTTTATGTTCAGAACTATTTGCAATATGAATTGAAACAGATCAAAGTGAGTGGAAGTGATGACCAAATCAAACACATGAGAGAGGTTGTTAAGTCAGGGGTTTGGTGGTACTCCAGTGCTTCAGTGAGGCTGCTGTAAGTGTGCAGGTTGCTGTGAAATTGCTGCAGCACATCTTCAGTGGCTGGCAAGTGGCCCCAGCAGAAAAGGACTTGGGGGTGCTGCTCAACAGCAGCTGAACATGAGCTCAGCTCTGTGCTCAGGTGCCCAAGGAGGCCAATGGAGTAGGAGAATTATCATTACCATTATCTGACTGGGTTTTCCTTTCTCTCTCTCCTTGTTTTTAGAGTTTATAATTTTGTCCACTGTTATAGCCTTGAGGGGATTTGGTGGAGACTCTGCTGTGTCTTGGTTTTGGTTTTTTGGGGTTTCATTCAATACCCCTCCCTCCCTCCCTCCCTCCCTCCCTCCCTCCCTCCCTCCCTCCCTCCCTCCCTCCCTCCCTCCCTCCCTTCCTTCCTTCCTTCCTTCCTTCCTTCCTTCCTTCCTTCCTTCCTTCCTTCCTTCCTTCCTTCCTTCCTTCCTTCCTTCCTTCCTTCCTTCCTTCCTTCCTTCCTTCCTTCCTTCCTTCCTTCCTTCCTTCCTTCCTTCCTTCCTTCCTTCCTTCCTTCCTTCCTTCCTTCCTTCCTTCCTTCCTTCCTTCCTTCCTTCCTTCCTTCCTTCCTTCCTTCCTTCCTTCCTTCCTTCCTTCCTTCCTTCCTTCCTTCCTTCCTTCCTTCCTTCCTTCCTTCCTTCCTTCCTTCCTTCCTTCCTTCCTTCCTTCCTTCCTTCCTTCCTTCCTTCCTTCCTTCCTTCCTTCCTTCCTTCCTTCCTTCCTTCCTTCCTTCCTTCCTTCCTTCCTTCCTTCCTTCCTTCCTTCCTTCCTTCCTTCCTTCCTTCCTTCCTTCCTTCCTTCCTTCCTTCCTTCCTTCCTTCCTTCCTTCCTTCCTTCCTTCCTTCCTTCCTTCCTTCCTTCCTTCCTTCCTTCCTTCCTTCCTTCCTTCCTTCCTTCCTTCCTTCCTTCCTTCCTTCCTTCCTTCCTTCCTTCCTTCCTTCCTTCCTTCCTTCCTTCCTTCCTTCCTTCCTTCCTTCCTTCCTTCCTTCCTTCCTTCCTTCCTTCCTTCCTTCCTTCCTTCCTTCCTTCCTTCCTTCCTTCCTTCCTTCCTTCCTTCCTTCCTTCCTTCCTTCCTTCCTTCCTTCCTTCCTTCCTTCCTTCCTTCCTTCCTTCCTTCCTTCCTTCCTTCCTTCCTTCCTTCCTTCCTTCCTTCCTTCCTTCCTTCCTTCCTTCCTTCCTTCCTTCCATGATGGGAGGGGGAAGTTCTGTCCTATTTAGGAAGGAGATGCTGGAGGTTGAATGGCTGAAGCAACATTCCCATGTAATTTTTGGCCATCTCCTCTTCAGTGGAGGTTGGTGGAGCCCCTGGGACAGATGCTATCACAGCTGATTTCTTCTCTTCAGGAGCAGAACCTGGGCAGGCTTTGGAGCTCTGGTGAGGTCTCCTCGCTCGTAGGTAGCACAGCAGGATTTGGCCCACTTTTTGTCTTTCTCTGGTGTTTCTACAATGTAAGAAACATTATTCTCAGAGTTGCCCTGAATCTGTGGAGTTAAAAAGAGGTTACAAACAAAAGCCTTAATTCTCTGTACAGCATGGAAGTAACACTCAACATCCAGTTGCCAGGGAACAAAGTTCTTCCTAAGGAATAATGGCCAATGGAGAAGCCAAAAATACGATTAAAAACTATTTGGCAATATACCATATTTTTACTTTGTCTCAAGCCTTCATCTTATGATTGCCTTGATAGAGGTGTAGAGCACAGAATAAAATGATGGAATGGGAAAGGAGCATAGATCATTTTTTTTTTCCAGTTCTATGTCACTGCTTTGCAGAGAGGATGTTCCTGCCAGGGGACATGTTCATCATTTTTCAAGTTTTGTGTCAGTCTTCTAAAGAAGATATCTGTTGATCATGCTTAAATTTATCTAGGGAGTATATCTATCTTAGCAGAGAGAAAAATAATTCATTCTTTAGATCTGCCAGTCAGAGCAAACATCTGTCCTTACAGTGAGGAAAAATGATAGAATCCATATCCTCTCTGACAAGCCATCCCCAAGGAAGGCATGAATCTCACTGTGAGCATGTTCTGTGGGAGAAATCGTGGTGTGAAACAGAAACAAGAATCCACCTTCCTAAACCAAAGAATGTTTATCCCTCCAATTTCTAATTTACACTCTGCCTTACTGCTGGGAGAATTTTATATCACTCCCAGAAAACCCTCAGCCCTTTTTTGTGCTCATTACTGTTCAGGTTTAAAGAAGTTTTTTCTCAATGAAAGGTGCCTCTTGTGCTGCATGAGGAGGCAGACTGCAAGGAGACACTTTCTAACTGAGTCCCAGCCACAGACTTTGGACTTCCCAATCTTATCAAGATGTTCAGGACAAGAGAGCATCTCTAAAAAGTAAGTCAGGCCTTGAAGTAAGAAAACAAAGCCTATCATGTCAAGTGGCGAAACACAGGAGCAAAGGAACAGTGGCTTAGGGGAAAGAGAAAAATAAAATGAACCATCATCAGATTGTCAGGTTTACAGTTTTATGATCTGTACAAGCTTAATAGAGTTTAATAGAGTGGAAATCCGTACCTTTGAAGCTGCTGCTGGAATGCATATTGCCTGATGGGGTTAATTGAGGAAGGCCTGAATTCTGTGAAGTCTTAATAGTGCCACTTAAGTGGGTAAAATATGTATTCATTTTTATGTTGACAAAACAATTAAAGCAGTAGCTCATGGCTGTACTCATGCACTATCTGCTGCATATTATCTTATGCAACTTTAGTGTGTTTTCTTTATCCTCCCTGTGTGTTGGTGCTCTCAAACCACTGCTCTCCCACTTCTCTTTTGTAACTGGAGACAGTTACAAACTGTTCCAGTTTTGTAACTGGATCACTCCTCTCCTTCCCCTCTCTCCCTTCAGCATTGCCTTCTGTTCCTCCCTGTCTCTCACCATAGACTGTGGAGTGTGTTGTGTTTTGGAGTCCTAGTTCTGAGACAAGCAGCAGCACCTGCTCATAGAGCTCTGGAAAGCCCTTTGCCAAAGCTCTTGGGATGTCATATCTATCATTGGTGGCTTTGAAAATTTACATCAGTTTGAGATAGAACTATTGATGCAAAACCTTTATTACAGGAGGAAATGTTAAACTTGAGTAACATGGGAACAACTACAGCTGTAATATTTTAGGGAGGAAGGAGGAGGCTTTTATTATTTTTTTCAGCTGACAGTTTCAGTTTTGACTTGTTTTTTTCCTTATTGGGCCAATTCTGTTAATGCTTCCTTAGGATATATTATAGTTCTTAAGGCTCCCTAGCTATGTAGTCATATTTAGACTTTTGAAAACAAGCAAAACATCCTTAAGGGCTCTTAAGTACACTAGTGATAATGTTAACTGAAGCAGCGAGAGATCTTTCCTTTCTTGGCTAAAATATTTCTGCAGGACAGTGCCACAGCCTTGGCTATATTCCATCAGTCTCATCTTCCCTGGCTCACTGTCATGGCTTGCTAGTCTGGAACAAAGCTCTCAGATATGTTGCAAGAAATAAAAAAAATCTTACAGAGAAAGAGAGTTAATGACCACAGTCAGAACTATTAATACCAAGCAAGGCCGAGTTAAAAGAACATGTGGCAGATCTTCACACTGGGCTCCCTTTGTGACTCTTTGATCCTGCGCAGCTGTAGAACAATTCAGAGTGGTAACACCTGCTGTAAAACAGCTCAGTGACTGTGCTAATTGCTTAACTGAGGAAAACCAGCATTAAATAACATGAGGGTGACCACACTGTTTCTGCCTTCAATCTCTCAACAAGAGATCAAACACCAAGATCTGCTGCTGGAGCGCAGTGAGAAGGAGCAGGAGACCTGGCACTTGTGCTGCACTTAGAGCTTGAGTCTCAGCTAATACCCTCGGGGGGAGAATTTTAACACAGCTTAAAGGCATTTTGGGCTTTTAGGGGCCATCTTTCCTGTGTTTCTATCAGTGCATATTTTAATATGTGTTTGGGGGCTGGAAGCAAGCCTCTGTAGAACCCTAAATGCACACTGGCCAGCCGCAGGTTTCTGAGGAAGGGGAGTCAGAGAGGAGCTGTGAAATCAGGACAAAACTTCTGGCCAGGAGCTTTCTGTGTAACAGTTTCCACCCTGCTGTAAGAAGCCTTTAGGCAAAGAGATCTGTAAACATTTTTGTCTGAGAAACAAAATGGTGGGTGTGGAACTGAACAACATTGAAAAATGTAATGGGCACCTATCATGGATGTGGATACTTATTGTCCAAAACATGGGCCAGTTTTTATTATGAAATTAAGGCAGGTTTGGACTAATGGAGTGGGATGTTACTATTTGCTATTTGCAGATCTGAAGCAGGCAGCTTTTTGTCACCCTCAGACACTCCAGGTGTTTTCACTGTACAGATCTGGGGGATGCAAGAAGATGGAGACTAATTTGCAGGCCTTACCTAAAATAGTCATGTATTTTGAGCATTCCTTCCAGTGTGAGACAGTGATAAATTAGAAATCCCTGCCCTGGTAAGTCTTGTTAGTAAATCTGATATGCAGTTAGCTGACAACTCTGATGCATGGGGTTTCAAACCTGCTCTTTGGAAACCCTGCCTTCTGCCCACCTCCCACCTCACTGTGAGGAAGTATATCCATCAAATTTTACATGGGATAGCTCATATTGCTATCTGGATGATAGGAGCAACATTTTCTGCATTAGCAACTCTCAACAGATAATGTCTTGAGGATTGAGAGAGGGAGATTAAGTCTGAATAAATATCCTGTGTTATTCATATTTAATCATTTTACTTAGATGCTGTCTAATCAGTCAAAGCAACAACTGTTGCTGACATATAGGATTCATAAAAATATATACTAAACTAAAGAACTAAGCCTTGTCCCTTTATATTCATGTCAAGCCTGTAAACAGATCTCAGAACAAAATGACTTAGAAATTGAATCTGATGGCTGTAATGAAAGAGCCATGTTACCAAGGAATGACAAACAGGAATTTTGGACAGATTTACACTGCTGGAGGAACTGAGAAGGAGAAATTGTCCTGTGAGTCGCTTGGTCTGGTAAGTGCATTATTGTCACCCTATTAGCTTCTGAGTTTGGGACAGATTAAAGGTGTGAAACCTATCTTCCCAAGTATACATTTTAATATCACCACCTGAGAGTGTTCCCCTCCACCCCCCTTCATAAATACCAGTAGGATGGAGGGAAAGGGGAAAGCAGCAGGGGGAGAGGGGATGGTTTTGGAGAGACTAAAATGTTTCTGGTTTTCCTGGTGCAGAACTACAATACTTGGCAAAAGGCTGAGAAGCAGCATTTGAGGGAGGAAGGAAACAGTGAAGATGATCTGAGAGGGGGACAGAGATGGTGATTTGACAATTTCTGGAAGAGACAGAGCAGATATATTGCTGATGTGCTGTAAGTAAAGTGCACCACAACCAGTTCGGCTGAGGTGAGCTGGCATGTGCTTTCACAATGAAATTTGGCTCCTCCATCACATGAAATATTCTCTGGTTGCTGCCCCATCATTTAACTGCACGGCATTCTACTTAGGACACAGTAAGCTGTTCTTTACCTTTAGAGACAGCCACGTAGCGATGTCTTGAATGTTTTCATTATAGCAGAGAAGAGGAAGCCTCTCCACTGCAAGCATTAGCAATGCAATTTCATAACTATTTGTTCAGACAGTGCACAGGAGCTTGAAAAACAACTTGAGACACTTTATTCCCCCTGGGAAATGCCATCCGAGAATATGTTAATCTGACGAATATGCAAAAGGCTGTCCCCTATTGGTGAACCATGAAGAAAACCACCTCCTTTTTTTCTGGGTTTGTGAGATGTGCTCCTCCCTGCCAAGAGTGCAGCAATCCTTGCCCTCTCATCAAACCAGACAGCTGAAAAGTATGGAGACATTGTGCTGCCTCCTTTGACTTGCAATGTGAATTTGATATTATCTGTACCACCTTTGACAATGCACTTGAAATTAATCAGAGGAGAAATGTCTTATTTGATTATATTTGACCATGAACATTGATCAGTTGCATGCAATTTTGACTTCAGATCTGCATGTCTAAAGTCCTTTCTAAAAAGGGCAAAATATTACCCAGAGATACACAGGAGCTTGTATTATCTGAGTCTCTGAAAAAATATTCTCAGGGGAAATGAATGTACATCTGGGAAATTAAAAATCATTTGCTATGAAACTCTCAGTGAGAGATGGACAGTATCAGAAGAGAGATCCCCAAGACATCAATCCTTTGCCCATTCTCTTTTCATTGCAGCTGTGTTAGCTCATTCTGCTTTCATATGCTTGCATTCATTTCTGGCAGATTAGAAATTCTGTCAGTCCTCTGAGAAGACCATGGCAAGACCCACTGCTCCTCAGTATCTCAAGTGGCACAGGACTGACACTGACATCTGACATCTGGCTTCCCTATCTGCAGTCTGAAAAACCCATGGAGACTACACAGTTCTCTCTATAGCCTCTTTTTCAGGCTTCCTTTCGTCCACAGGGGAGCTGCTGTGGCCCTGGGTACCACAATAATTTGGCTTCCTTTGGGCAGATCAGCCAGGGGATTTATCAGGCAGAGTCAGAGTCAGGTGAGCCATGAGCTCTACACAGCTCACTGCTGGAGGGCTTTGCTTTGGATGTTTTCTGTGTCTCCTAGGTTGGAATTCCCACCAAGAATGTTGTTAAAAGCTCTCCACAGACCTTGTTCTTGGTGCCGACTGTCACATCCTCAGTGGTGGCCATGTCCCTGACTGGACCAGAGCCTCAGGTTTAGCAGCCTCCAAAAGCTCTGGAGCTTTCATGCACCAAAACTTCTCCACAGTCTGAAGCAGCTCAGAACTGCCCTGCTTTTACTGAATGAAGCAGATCTGATAAGGAGTACTTTGTAGGATGTTATTGGAAAACTGTTACTACTTGTATCTTAAATGTGCAGAGATCATCACTTGCCAGTTCTGGCCCCTCTTTCCCCTCTGTTTCTTGAGCCAGGGGAGATCTCCCAAATTTGGTCTCCCACGATGCTCAGATAGTGCAGCACTTTTCACTGATGACAATAATTTAAATCAGAGTGGAAAAAAAAATTAAGAAAAGCAGAGACAAGATGTTTGTTATGGCACGTAGCAGGACAGTGCTCTGAAGCCTGCTCTAGTCTAGAGCTTGTGACAGCTTACACTGCTCAGCTGCATGGAATCTGGGAACTCAAACTGCACACAGGCTCAGGCAGCTCCTCCTCAAAGGGTCAGGATTGCCACAGTCCCCACACCTCTCAGAGACTCCAGTGTGCTGAGGCAGATTTGCATGTCCTGACAGGTTTTTCTTGACTGTGTGTCAGATTCAGCATTCCTTTATAAAGGGCAATAGCTTTTCCTGCCTCTCACCCTGTAACTTTCCTGCTTTTCAGACACCCAAAGGGTCTTGGATGGCATTTCCTGGAGGGAGCAAAGTGTCTCAAGCTGTTTTTCAATAGGTTGGTTTTTTGGTTTTGGTTTGTTAGGTTTCTTGTTTTTGGAACCTGAGGAGGAATTAATATTTCACAAAAGTGACTGGGTGGGTGGAGGGGGGAGCCTGAATACAAAATTCACTTGTTGGTTGGGATTCTGGGGTGGGAGTAAAGGAAGAAAGCATTGCAGGGAGTGTTTTCAAGCTCTTAAGAACATGTTTTTTCCAAGTGCTGTTCTTAAGCATAAGACTTTTAATAATAAGAGCACAGTGGGGTAATATAAATGACACAAAAGGCACTCTCATTGCAAAGCTGAACAGTTTGTGGTTTAGTAGATATTTATGATAAAAGAGACAAAAGGAATAAAAGTTTTTTCCTTCTCAAAAGCTACCATGCCTAGTAACATCTTTTACTCATAAAAAAAATTCAGCTTCCCCCCCTGCTCCTGAGATATGTTCTCACCCAATTAAAGTCCTCCTGCAGATCTGTGGGCCTATTGACAACTTGTTCCATGTCACTAAACTTGGTTTGCTGCCCTGTAACTGAAATTACAATGCAGTGCTTCTTAAATGGTCTCAGTGTTTATAAGTGGCAGAAGAGAGGGCGTTTTGCAGACCCTCAGCCTCCTACCTGGGATCTTCATCCTCACCTGCATCTTCCTCTTTGTTTTCCCTTCCATCTTGTTTGTCAGCAGCAGGGCTTAGCAACCAACAGGAAGAGATTCAGTTTGCTTTTGTATTGTAGCAAAACAACTGTTTTTGTTGTTTGCCTTTTATTCTTTTTGCCAATTGCCCCAGGCAGGCTGGAGGTGAGGAGCTCTGAAGTGTGCAGATTTGCCACAAAGACACACAGAAAGGGGCTGGTGTCTGTGAGCACATGGAGAGGGGAATCAAACTGAGGGAGGCAGTAACCAGCATCCCTTAACATGAAATGGGTCTGGGAAATCTTGATGGAGAGAAGGAAATCCTTTTCTGTGCAGAACACTAGGGGCCTGATGCTAGTCCAAATAATGAAACCCTCTGGAAGTAGACCTGTAGGTGAGCTGTGCAAGCAGTGTTAATGCCAGCTATCATTTCAGCTGCAGCCCACCAGCTGGTGCAGGCTGTTTGTAAAGCTGAGTGCACCCTGGAAAGCGAGGCAGTGTCCCCCCATTAGCAGGTCAGTCACCTCATACAAGAGTATGGAATCCAGATGACTGATTCCATGCCTTTTTCCACAGAAGCAGTAGGAGCACAGGCTGCCACAAGTTCAAAAAGCTGAACTGTTCAGTTGTGTTGGCAACCATGGCACAATCTAAGGATGAAACCACAAGGCTTTATATGGGGAATATGTGACCTTAATCCCACTAGAGGGGTTTGTAGTAATTTCCCCTCTCTCACAGACCATGTGAAAGGCTTGTGTGGGTATCTGGTACAGTTTCTGTGAGCCATTCAGGCATGGAACTCCCACTGAAATTAGGGGAGAGGCCTCAAATAACTGTTTAGGAGCTGTGTCATGATGTATTTTTGATATATAAAAGAGAAATTACAAAACTTCCAGGGTTTTTTCCCTATTTAGATCCATAAATTCCTTGCTGAATGAGCTTTTTCCAGCGCAAGGAGATCCCATCTTTTGGCACCCCAGTAGTTTTAGGCACAGCTCTGCTCTCTGGGCAGAAAGGCCAAAGCAGTCTGTAGTCCTTGAGTCACCAGGATCTACCACAGCACAGGCAGCAGGGCACTTTCTCTCTCTGCCCAGCTGTTGGATCCACTCCTTATCACACATCTGGTACAATTCCCCTGGCTGCCTTGCCCGTGGCTCTGTAAAAATTCACGCACGAAGGAAGGAGCTGTACCTTGCTGTGTGGCTCTAGGCCAACCCACTCTGCAGCACGACACAAAATGCCTAATACACTATTACCTCAGTCTTTTTTTTTATCATTTCTCTGATTAAAAGCAAACCTTTGTCTCTGCTGGATGCATTTGTTATCACCAGTTCATTGGCTAGTGCATGTACAGCTAGTTTTAGCCTCCATTTAAAATGCAGGGAGTTTAAGCATTGCGTGTAGAATACGGCAGGATAAATAAAGACATACTTGAGCAAACATACATTTAGTAATTTATTTTTCTACCAGCAGTTTTAGAGAGCTGTGGGGTTTGTGTTTTTTTTTTTTTTTTTTTTTTTTTAATATAATCCATTCAGTCAGCGGTCTCAAGAGTAAAAGCTCCTGCCTCAGCTTGGGGTTGATGCTTGGTCGAGCCTTAAAGCTTCATGGTTTTTTGACACTGCACTAAGTCTGAAGCTTTGATGTCTGAGGCTGCTGCCTGCACAGCGTAAATCATATTTTAAAGTTTATTGGTACAAAGGGTGCCTTTCCTCAGACATACACATGTGCATCCACACACAGCATCTTCCCACTTTTTTTAGCTACCTACAAGTTTCTGTAGGATTAGAGGATTCTTTCAGTTACTATTCCCACATGGATGTTGCCTTCTTTAATTGAAAGCTCGCAGTATTTGTGGGCTAAGGTAATACACACTTGCTCCTGGCAGTGCTGATTGAGGGGCAAAAGAGAAATGAAAATGTTTTTCTCACTCCACTACTGTAGCTGCTGTACCTGGCTCTCTTTGGCTGTGTGTAAAAGCTGTTGCTGAGGCCAGTGGGATTAAATGAAGGCCAGACCTGATGTACAGAGACCAACAGAGATTTTTGGTGTGTGGATACAAACCAAAGCATCTTTGGGTCTCCAAGGAGCTTGGTTTTGCTTGGCACAATGGCTGTGCAGGTCCTTTGGCTGCTGTGTTCACTGCTCCCCTTTGGCTGGGCCTGAGGAGATGAGTGAGCCACCTTGCTGAAGAGCAGAGTGCCACTGCTTGGGGAAGTTTGAGTCTTTCACAGGCTAATGGAGCACTCCAGGCCATGGGATTAGCAGGATCCGTGTCTGAGTTGTGGCTGTTCAAAGCTTTCTCCAGTGTACAGATGACTGCTGGCAGGAAGGAGATGTGGCTCCCTGTTGGAAGGGCAAGACACTGACTCAGCACTCATTCTTCTGTTTCAGTCATTCTCTGTTCCCAAATGTGCTTTACACCAGGAGCACAGAGCGCAGTTTGCACGTGTGCCTTTGTGCCAGATGTAAACTTGCTAACAAGCTATTCAAGCCAGTGGCACTGGTGATTGCCTTTGTGTATCTCCTGCTTTCCATCCACACAACTGAGAGCACACGAAGAGGTTGTGCAGGCTAAAACCTGTGCTGAATTTATTTACACAAAGCTGTAAATCAAAAAGCAACACCCAACAAAATTCAGCCCAGTGAGGGTGACATATGTTGTTGTTCAGTTCAGTGTCTTCAGAGGAGACATTAGAGGGATGGTATCATCAGGGAGAGAAAATATGGAAGAAGGCTGGAAGTGTGAGTTTCTTGTGACAGCATAGTTCAAGTCACAGCAATTTATTTCAGAGCCCAGGCACTGTCAGAAAGGCCAGGACTCTGAAGAAGTGACCAAGCAGAACTTAATTCCCAGCAGAAGTAAAAAGATTCTTAATGTAATAAAAAAAATTAAAGCTAATCAAACATCACCTGCAGTTATAAAGGATGGTGCAGAAAATCTGCTGTTCCAGGTGTTATTTGTGGTGTGGCATTTCAGGCAAAGCTAAGGAATGTAATACCTGTCAGTGGGACTTATGCTCTTAAATCCCATCAGTGCTTTGAAAAAAATCCTCACTGGCCCCCTCAACCATTGCTGTTACCACTGCTAATGTCACCTGGAATCTTTTGCACCTACAGGGAATGCCTAGAAGTTCTCAGGGCAAGAAATAAAGCAGAGGGTCTTTCTTCTCCTGTTATTTTCAACAAAACTCTTTATCAGTCATTCTTTAAAGGGCTGAGATACTCTCTCACTCCAACTGTCTGCAGTTGTCACCTAGAGTAAAAAACCAGGTATTCAGGCTTTTTCTCTCTTTCTTCAGAGTAGCTGCAGAGAGCTCAGGGAGAACTATATTGAAATACATTAGTAACACTGAAAACCTCCTCCACCTACTCTATCATCTCGGTATTTTTCCTCCAGCTTCTATTTATCATCTATGAATAGATTCCCTGAATGAACAAAATTCTTCAAGAATTCATGATTCAGGCTGAAGGGCCAGGAGGTAACTGGGAGGAAGGAAAAAATGGCAGGTAAAACGTAATTAATTGTCCGTGCACTGCTTTCCCTCAGCCATCTTTCCTTTGGAAGTGGAAATGCCTTGGTATAAAGGTCAAGGTATTAGTGCGCTGGGCAGGATTCAGACAACTTTTTTCAATTTCTGCTATTGACTCCCTGTATGACCTCAGGTAGGTCCCTCATTTCTCTCTGTCTTAGATCTCTATCTGTAAAATAAGGGTATTTCTTTTCCTTTTCCTAGTCTATTTGTCAGCTCTTTAAGCCTTGGCATTAGGTGTGGATGCAAACGCACCCACACCTATGGCTGTCAAAGCATAATGGAGGAATGCAAATATGCAAGACCATACCTGAGCTTCAAAATCAGCACAGTATATCTGCTCTCTGTTACTGAATTTTTTTCTTGTTTTTATCCATCTTTATCCATTAAAAATTGTGATTTTAAAACACAAAGTAGCTATGAGGCCATTAGTATAGAGCAGGAATTTGTGTTAAACTACTTTCAGACCACTAAAGATGGGAAGAAACTTCCCAGCAGCAGGTTCATTTGCAACTGCAGCTTTGGGTAAGGAGTTTCTTTAGGAAGGTCTTGCTGGCCAGTGTTTACAACAAGGCAGTGGACTACAGGGATCACAGGCTGATCTGGCATTGCATTCCTTGTCATGCTCAAAGGTACTGTAAGAAAATGTAGCAGAACAGGATACGCTATTTGAATTCACAGCAGTAGCAGCAGTAAAATGTTTAAAAGTCTCCACGAACCAGCTTCTTAATATCCTGTCAATGCCACTTCTCTCACACCCCTGCTGCACCCCGAAAGGAGCAATCAGAGAGATGTGGATTTCCACAGCAAAGCTGGCCAAAGACGTGTTTTCTCCCGGCCAAATCCCACCTCCTCCTTGCAGTTCCTCACCCCTCAGCTGTGCTGATACAACAGTTTATTATTAACATTATTTTCAGACAGTTCACTTCAGGAATGCAGGCTGGGGCTGAGCCCCACGCTCCTGGTGGCACAAGCGTGTGGGATGCAGGGTTGGGATGGGATGTGCAGCTGGGAGCAGGGACTGGGCAGGCTGGGCTTGCTGCTGTGCCAGGCTGCTGTGCAGTGACCCAGGTCTCACTGTGTGCAGCCTGCTGTCCTGCTCACTGCAGGGAATGAGTGTGTGTGCTTTCCTAAGGAGCTGTGAATTCCTGAGGTTGTTCGTGGTGCAGCATTCCTTGGGAAAATGTGCTAATTCAAATGTTTGTCTCACAGTATGGAGGAGCTGGAGTCAATGCTGGGAAATGTAAAACTTGTGTCACACTGTGATAATGGGGGCATTTAACACAGACCATTGAGAAATCATAGTCAGGGGAATCAAACAACAAAAACTATATGAGGTGACTTTTCATGAGTTTTTATTTTCATTTTGTTCTTCTTTAGAGGGTGAATGGATAGGGAAGATGGCTAAATTTCTGGCTTGTAAGATACAATTTTAATGGTGATCTTACTAAAACATTGTTGAACCTCCTTTTGCCCGAGTTACCAAAAATTGGCTTCAATTTGCATGCTTGTGCAGAAGCTTATGCTAGGTAGAAGTAGAGCATTTATGGTCTCCAGATGGCAGCTGTTTTGATATATGAAGGTCACATCTTTTTAGAACCATTTATTTTGTATCCATAGACAAACTGGTTGAGATTTGGGGCTGCTTGGAATCAGAATGAATGGATAATGAATAATGGAACCTCAGTTTCCATGCAGGAAAAGTAGTCTATGAGCTACTATGGATACACCTATTGATCAACAGATTGGCCAATGCCACCAAGCACTTTTTTAATCAGGAGAGAAAAAAGGCGTACCTGGGGATACATGCTATGAAAATTACCAGGAGGGAGGAAGGAAGTTACTTCACAAGGAGAATACTGATAAATTTATTCTTCCCAACAAAAATTGTGGAGATAAGCCCATCAACAGCTTTCTGTTTCTGCTTCTCTTTGTATTAATTTTCTTAGTTGAAAATTTAGGAGAACATTTAATGTCTTACAAATAATATAGAATTGTATGCATATTTGTCTAGTTCCTTTCATAAGCAAGGGTAGAAAGAACTTTTTGTCAGTTATGTCATTAATCCTGGGCTTCTAGGCTTGATTTGACTGTTGTGAATAGAGTAACTTCCAGAATCTATTTCAAAATGTACGTATCCATGCTTTTTTTGAACATAAAAATTACCTTTCTGGCAAACGGTGTGCCTAACATCCATCTTCAATCTCACAAGTGGAACATGGGGACTTAAACTGACAGAATCAAAGCCCAGGAAAAAAGAGCAGAACAGGGCTGGATTCTCAGAACTGACTAATGATAAGAGAGGCCTAGAAGAAGATCTAGCTTTGAGCTAGCTTTGTGTGTCTAACCTCTGAAGATTTAGAAGCATTTAGGATGTCTCAAACCTGAGCCAAAATTATCTTCAGTCTGAAGTTTGCTCATTGACTGTTCTCTTCTCTTTGGGCTGGTGGCTTCATTTGTCCCACAGGTCCTTTCACAATGCATTTCCATGTCGTGCCTGTGGTCCTTTCATCTCGCCTCATTTCCTGAGAGTGCTTAACTGCCTGGAATTCCTTTATTTTTCCTAATTTGAGGGTTCAAAGTATGGATTTGTAGCAAATTATTCCTGATGAGTGGTTTCATTAAAAGAACAGAAGAGAAATTTTTCTAAGAACTTTCTCTGTTGAAAAGGGGAGGGATAGTGAAATAAAGTACACTGAGAACTTCCCAGAACTGTAATGCATTGTTTCCTGTAGAGTTATGTGCATGGACATGCTGCTATAACTCATCTTTGCTGAAATTAAGATGAGCTCTACTGCTAAACACAGTGCTCTTCCCTGTTCATAGAGGGGATTTTCCAGTGGTAACAACAGTTCAGTGGGGCAATTTCTCCACAAAGTTAACAGACATAGAGCCAGATTTTTAGTGCATCTCAAGCCTAGGTGATTCATTAAGAGATTATTTTTACAAGAAAATGTAATATTTTAATGCATTTTAGTTGTTGATCATCCAGTTTCTTCCAAGACAACTGGGGAACTGCAGCTGTACACCAATCAATAAACACAGTGGGACTTCCTCAGCCTATGATATCATCAGCCGTTTTCTTGATGAAAGACATGAAGTCTTGTGAAGATTTTCCAATTATTATTTAGATAGGGTCAGGTTAATTCTACTGTATCAAGAAGGTAAGACTAAACTGGGAGAGCCTGGGATGTATAAAGCTTAGAAGAAAGGAGAGAACCTATCTGTCACTGTGTCAGACTCTCAGAGGGCTGTTAATAATGGGTTTTCATGAGTTAACCTTCTATCTTGTCCTTTTCAAAATGCTGTCGTGTAACATGAGTTATGTGCTACCAGATAATTTTCCTAAAGTGGTTGCAGTGCGCACCAAAGATAGTTGTGCTCTTTGTCTGGACTATCATTTTAGAACACACTTTAACTACATCTTCTGCAGGATATTGCCACTCTGGGGATCTTTTAGAGACACAATTCACAGCAGACAAACCATCTCTTATGTGTAGTCATGCAAAGTGAAATAAAGCAAGGTGAGACTGAAGGCGTCAGTCGACTTTAAATGTATCCGAATCCTTCCTCCCAGGAGAGGGCAAAGGCAGTGGTTCTAACCTTGCTGTGGCTTGTACAACACTTACAGCACTGATTAACACTTGTTCACATTCTGCCTGATTTCAGTGGAAATTCCACGGGGCTTCTGGGAATGCTGAAACCGCCAGATGAGGAATTCATGGAGGGTTACCCACTACAAGGTAAGAAAACAAGCTCAGGCAGCATGGCTTCAGCACAGGAGCACAGCAGGGCCCAGCCTGGCTTTGGCTACAGCCCTGTGCTTTGTACTCCTCTGTAGGACCCTGAACCCTTGGGGGCCAAGCAGGGCCTGATTTCTGGGTTTCCCACGTTTTGCAGAAGTCTTCAAGAAATGGAAATTAGGCAGTGGAGGCAGCACGAGCTCAGCGCCCCAGCCCAGCACTGTTTTCCACCAGGAGCCTGGGCAGAGTTGAGGTGTTTTCCCATCTAACCCTGGAGTGTGATGCACTTTAGGTTGGAGACAGGCGCCCTTCTACTCCACCCAGGAAGGTTTTCCAGCATGCAAAAGTGCTTAATGAGCTCTGGAGCCCAGGATGAAGGTGCTCACTGAACTAAATCATCTTTGGGACTATGCAGGGTAGAGAGTAAATACTGTACATCACCATCTGAGAGGCTGGCTCCTAACTTCAATTTAATCCCTATTTAGACTGTTTGAATCTTTATGTTCTCATCCATAAAATGGATTTAACAGCATTTTCCTGCCTTTCAAGGCAGCTGGGTGAGCACACAAAGATATGTGCCTTAGCACTAATGAGCTCTTATGAGTACTGTAAATGAGAATCATCTAGATTAAAATGATACAGGGGCTTTTCTTTATTTTGCTGAAAATAACTGAATCTCTAAGGTCACTTATGAGGGGGTTTTTTTCCAGTGGAAATCTTTAAATTTTGTGTAGGAAAGAGTGGGGCCAGAATCAAACATAAAGGTGGATACATAAATATGCATAGAACAGTCCAACATTTTCACACTAAGGAACTACTGTATAAAATATTTTATTTTGTTTTATTTTTTGTTTTAAATTTTTTACAGTAATAAGTGTCTAGTGCACTAGGGAGAGATCTGATGCCTCAGATTACTGTCTTTGGTCTTTGGATTCCAAAAGTGATGGAATAGTTCCACAGAAACAGAAGGTTCATTGAGAGAAGAAAAACCTATCATGTTTTGTACACAAATTATTTAATCAAATCCACCAATTACTACACTATGATATGTGCTTGTAGACTCTGACTGGCGTGAAACATGGCAATATCTGCTTTTTGGGCAGAATATATTTGTTGTACAGAAGAAGGGGTAGGCATGAGTTTGAACTGCACATGTAAGAGCAGAGGTACAGAGGAGCCATTCCTCTCACACCCTCTTTGTCTTTTGCCCTTTACTTGTGTGTGGACTTACTGTGCTTGTGCCTGGTACTTGTGCCTGGTTAAAGGAATGAATGCTTAATTTGTGGCAGGATTAGAAAGCCCTAGCTCAAAGAAAGAGAGGAATATCATGGTGTAAAGTGACTTGAACTTTAAATTGCTTTAATTCCATTAAGTCCAATGGACTTCATTGCTTGAAATTGAGTGCATGAACATAGCACTCCCTTTTCTTGGGTTGTTTTTTGGTTTAGATTCTTTTTGTTTTGTTGTTGTTGCTTTGGGTTTTGTTTTTTCCTCAGGTGTTGGAAACTAGATCTTTTGGAGCATCCTCTGCTATTTATCACAAAACCAGCTGCAGAGCTGAAACATGAGATGTACAAGGCAAAATTAATAAAGATTGTCATCCTTTCTGGTTTGTCTCTTCCTGCAGGATTTCTGAGGTGCCCTTGCAGCCACACCAACCATGTGTGAGTACAGTGAGTATGATTATGTCTGGCTGCTTAGCATCAATTTCCAAGCTGAAAACTATAATTTTTATTGTGTATTATTTATAAAGTTCCTGGTAGGCCTAATGCTTGCTTCAGGAGAGATCACTGTTGAATATTTGAGCTGAACTTGTCTCATAACACTTAACAACCCACTTTATCAGCACACTGTCCACAGTAATGCTGAACACACTTCCCAACAGGGTAAATTTTAACTGCTCCATTACTTTCTCAGAAAACTGTCCCCCCTTTTTGGTAGATACCTTCTGATACCTTGGACTGAGTATACCACCTGAAAAGAGGGTTGGGGTCTCCTGCATGCAGTCAAATGTTGTTACACCACCAGCATTTCACTCTGGAAACTTTGGACTCTTCTCAGTTTTCCAAGTCAGCAATTGGATCATATTTATTTAGAGCTGGCTGTGCAAATGTATTGATTTGTAGCCTGTTATTGTTTTCTGCCTTGTATTTATGTGGCTCTAATGGACTGAAAGTGTTTCAAAACTGAAGGGGATTAAAATATAGAGCTTTTTCTCTGGGTAAGTGTAGGGAATATTATAACTTGAAATCTGTTCTAAAATGTGATTTTACAACATTTATATACTGTTATTTTAAAGCTAGAGATACTGTGCCATCCAGTAATTGAGTACAAAGCCATGAAAATAGTAGAAAGAAATGAAGGTACAGAGAGGAAACAATGAAGCTGGCAACACAAAGCCTTGTCAAATGTGAGGAATGAGCTTTGAAACAAGCTCTGACTTTGCCTCAGCACCACTTGGTAGAATAGTCTCACCCCCAGCCAGATGTCACCATATGGCCGGTGACAACTTTCAATTAAAGGCCTATGGTGTTAATCATCTCCTTTTACATATGGATAAAAAGCAGTCCTGTGACCTGCCCATTGCACCCAAGAGGATTGTGCTCCTTCCTTAAAAGATGTGTGTGCCAAGACTCATCCTCATCTTGGTGTTCTAAGTTTCCAAGCCCAGTTTTAGTGTTTTGATCCCTTGTACAGCCACTGCCAGCTCTGAATGAGCCTGCATCTCCAGCAGTCCCTGGGTACTGAGGGTGGGCTTTGGAGAAGCTTAGGGCTCTACTCTGGACAGTGCTGAAAATGTCACTGTGCAGTTGATTCTGTGCAGCTGCTTTGGCTGCCCCCTTCTGCAAGGGGCATTTTCAGAGCATGGCCACACAAATGTGAATGTTGTGTCCTGCATCTCAACCACGGAGCAAGGAACTTACTCATTGTGACAGCACCAGTCACACTTACCAAGGGGTCCTGGCACCCTTCACAAATGAGGGACAGATGTTAATAATCCAATCAGCTGCTCATCCTTGAGATTGCATAATGATTATCCAACAAATTTGATTATTGGAGTTACTATGTGTTTTAAGCTACCTTTTATGCATGGCTGGGCTTTCCCAGTAATCCTACACAGCGTCCTAGGCACCATTCAGTGGCTTCTTGCAAATCCCTGCAAAGCAATTACTGTCCTTTCTACATATTCAGGAATTGTCAGTTTCAGGTGCAATTAAAGTAAAATTGCTTTCAGTAGGTACTTGGCTATGATGACTTTTGCTGGTCATAATTCTCTCTACACTATGTTGCTTCTTCAGATAAAAATTATATTTCTCTTGTGCCCTGGAATCTCAAGCTCATTTTTGACCCAAAGTATCCTCAGAGAGTTGTAAAACTAAGATGTTATAACTGCACATTACCTAGTAATGAACATTGTGAGAGTCAGGCCAGGAAGATGAAGACAAGAGGTATGAATTAATGTTTTAATAATCTTCCTCAGATCGGTTCAAGTCATACAGGCAAGGATCCCAGTAACTGCTGGTGAGCAATGCAGCTGCTCCAGTAAGGTCTGATATTGCTGTGTAACTCTCCCAGGAGATGGTGCTCAGTGTCTGCAGAGATAGATGATCACCCAGCCACCAACAGAGCTTTGACCTTGTCCCAGCACGATGGTGCAACTGTGCACTTTGGACAGAACTGCTGCTTACAGTGGCACGGCTTTTGCTGGAGGCACAGGAAGCTCATTAATTTATTTTTACTTCTATTTAATCCTAGGCTGTGCAAAACATCCTTTTGTGCTGGTCCAGGGCTTCCACCATTTTTATAATGGAAAGCGAAGAGCTGCTCCATTTCAGAGTAGCACAAGGTTTGAATTGAAACACAGCTGTGAATCATGCCACTTGGTCCTGCAGGGCTAGGACAGGAAAGCTGTGGAAGCAGCATCTCCCACTGCACCACACTGGTGTTCCTGCTCCAGCACAGGAGCCAACTAGTATGAGACATTTTGCAGACCTGCACAATGCCAGCCTTCCCACACATCCATGTGTGCTGCCAGTCCAGATCTGCTGGGATTTGTCCATGGCCAAAATAACCAGAACAGTGTCTTGTTCTTGCATTTTAGAATACAAAGAATCTCCAAAGACAGTGCAAAAACTCCAACATGTCAAAGCAGAAACCCCAAACACAACAGGGCTATATCCTAGAGAAACAGGTTTAATAGATTAAGAGGCTGTCTTCTGGCACTGTGCAAGGTGTTGGACTTGCCTGAATCATTCCTTGAACACAACTTTTCTCTGAGGAAAAAAAAACCTTGTCTGGCTTTAAAGATTTTGTTCAATGGTGGAGAACACAGTACAAATCTTGCTTACTTGCTCCTATGTTTACTTACATTCTCTGTTGAAAATACGACACTTCTCTATGCTGAGCTGGTCTAGATTTAACAGCCAGCCAGCCTTGCTAAGGCTTTATCTATGGATGGAAAACTTTCTAGTTATTTTCTAATTTTCTGCTCCTTGTTAGGTTCCCACAGTCAGTGTTCATGACAGTACACAGTGGGTTTGTGATGAGATTGCACAGTTAGGGATGTGCTATTAGCCATGCTTTTCACAGACACTTAGCATCACCCTTTTGGATCTTCTTGGAACTATCTCCAATTTTTCAGCACCAGTTTGATGAAATTTACTGAAAAAGGACAGTACAGACCCAGATGGCTTCCCACCCAGTGCATTCAAAGTGGCAACACTTCCATGTGTGTTACTATAAATACAGCAACAAACACTTAAAATGATTTAATCTTATATTTTTAAGTACCTGTCTGCTGTGAGATGGGTGCAATGCCACAGAAGAAGTGCTCAGAAAACCCAGTATGCTTGAGTTGACCCTATTTCTCCATTTGGTTGTCCCAGAAAACATGGTCCAGTACAAAATGTGTATGTTTGCAGTGACTGTGCCAGATACAGCTTTCTCAGGTGTCAGTAAACCAAAAAACAGAATGAGAGAAGTGATTAGAGAAACTATTATCACTGCAAACTCCTTTGTGTTCTTTAATATATCCTCTTGATCTGTTCTGTGTTCAGAGCCACCTTCCAGTTCGTCAGCCACCATGAGTCCAGCTCCTGGTTGTTGGGTGTTTAAAAAAGTCAGTTAAGCAATAAAAACCTGAGCCAAGCTCCCAGCGAGCATCTGGCTGTGCTTGTTTGGAAGTGTCTGTGAGTAATGCCAAGCTACAGGAAAGCCAAGCCAGTATTCAGACATCAGTTTTTGGAAATGGGATTTGTTGTGTTATTTATCTTCTGTATTAATGGAGAGGGCCTGGCTTTTGTTTTTTAACCTTGTTGTTTCAATGCCAGAACTGTAGAAATAAAACCCAAGTTAAAACAATAGCTCTTAAAAGATGTGATATTTTCTTTCATCCCCTGTTTAGTAAGCAGCCTTGGCAGTGTCATTTCATATAAAGAACTGCAAAGTCACAAGGTCCAGAAATACAATAATTCCAGGAATGACAAAAAAAATGACCTGCTTTGTCTTTTTATTGACTATAACTGTGGTGAAAAAGGCCATTCTGCATCCTCAGCCGTAACTAGTTAATTACTTTCTGTTGTTTTTTGTAGATGTTTCTAACCAACATTAAGTAAAATGTACATTGTGGAGCAAACCATCCATACAGTATATGCCATAATTACTGTTTAGCAATTTCACACTAGCAAAAATTTATTAAAACTTCACGACTCATTAATAGTAAGTGATCATAATCGCTTAATAGAAAAGGAAACTCAGCTAATGATAGAAGTGCTGATTAATGTTTTTGACCTTAAGACAGGAAGTCAAGTGAAATTAATGTCATTGGGTGTTGAAAGTTAAGTTATTGTCAAGTGTAGATAGCCTCTAATCAAAAGAGAAATTCCACAACTTCGCAAATTTTGTCTTCTTCATGGGAAAACTATTGCTTTTCTCTACTCCGTGGCATTTTTTAAAATCTCACTGCCACATTTCAAGTAGCAAGACTGACCCATTTATTACAAAAGTTTAAAAAAGGAAGTTACTCACACACATTATATATACACACATATATACATATATATATATGTAAAGCCAATTCAGGATGAGGTCGTACAGAAATAGTTAACACACTGGCCATACTTAACCAAGCAGCATTAATGTAGCTATTTATCTCTTCCTCTTGGTCAGAAGCATTCCTTTTATCAGCTCAGGTTAAATATTTTTGAAGAGAATAACAGCCCAGCTGACCAGTCAGTTGCCCCATCACGCATCAGATGCTTGGGCACCATGGAGCTGACAGGATGACTGTCCTTGCAGCCAGCTGCGTGCCTGGAAAGCATCAGCCTCAGCTTTGCATCTGCCTGCTTCTGATGCCCACTGGGGCTGTTGCAAGTGGTGGCATTTGGGATGCAGCAGGCACTGGACTGCACCAGGAGCTCTTGTGGCCAACCTCAGGCCAGATCAATGTGGTAGTGGAATATCTGTGCAAGGGTCCCAGTCCCTGAGGTAACTCAGGTACTGGGTTGTAAATGGAAATGACTTCTCCTTCAGCTGTAAATATTTTTTATGCGTGCTCTTTTTTCATTTTTTGAAAGCAGGATTCCCCAGGACATACTTGTTCTTAATTATGCCACAGCCCCGCATGTAACATTTCAAGATGAAGGATATGGAGCCTCTCACACACTGGCCTAATCTTTCCCACTGAAAAGGCTGAATGGAGATGCCTCAGCCTTTCACCTGAGAAGGCAAACTTCTTTCCAGAAGCTAACTGAGGTTGTGAGCACTCTAAAACTCAGTTTGAATAACCTTCTCTAGATTATTCAACAGCTCCCATGATGGGCAGAGAGGGAGGGACAGTTTCTTCCAAGTATGAGCAGAAAACTGGCTACGTGTTAGTGAGCTTTATGTTCATTTGACATCAGTCAAAGTCACAGAGGGAAGGACAATCCCTTTCTAATAATGTCACTCAATATTTAGCCTACCTGCATTTGTATTAATAATAAAGCCCTCAGGCACTGAGTTATGTGCAGCCATTGATCTGCTCAAAACAGCACTGAAATATTGACAAATACTGTTTTGGAGGAAAATAAAAGCTAAACTGTATTTATATCCACCAGATTCTGACCTCTGACAAACAAGCAAATGGAACTGCACAGCCAGGTTAATGCCACCTTTGAGCCTCTACAAACCAGAATGAAGCCAGCAGCAGATTGGTAAATGCAGATTTATTTTTACATTTTTGTTTTTATAATTTATATCTGTGTGTGTACTTTGTGGGAGACTTTCCAACTGCTTCTCTTGAAGATTTTTGTGTTAACATCTCTTTTGAAAGCAAGAGGGATGTAGCACACTTGCAAACCTGCAGATAAATACCATCTGTTTAGTTAACTTCGCTGAGAATATTGGTGGAATGTTGTTCTTTTTTTAAAACATATATACAAGAGCAATTCAGAGATTTGAATTGCAGGTCCTTCCAAAGCAATTGACAAGACTTTATTTTATAATGCTACAAAACATAAATGTATTTTTTATTAAAGACTCTGTAAACTACACTTTCTACCTCAGAGCAAAAGATTTTCTATCATCCTCTTTGAGGGAAAAAAAACCAACAACCAATCCAAAAAGCCTTCTGCACAATTACTATGGAGCAACATTTCCCAGTCCCTGTTTTGGCTTTTCGCTTGCTGTTGCTCTGCAGTTTTCTGTAATTAATACAGATAAAAATTTTGGTGACGCAGAATTAGGGAGTGTAATTAGTATTCAGAGCCAAAAAAGACATGCATCTCACCAAAACAACTGAGTTTATTGTTACCAAAAAAATGTTTCAGGAAATCATACTTCTGTCTCTGAACACAAACCAGAACTCAGCATGAAACAGACAATAACAGAGACATGTTTTTTGCCAACATGCAGGAACAGTGCAAGTGTCAGGGCAAGCTGATTGCTTGGGCAGAGGATTTTGGAGAGCTCTAGGAGCTTGCCTTGGTTACGATCACCTTTCAAAATCCTTTTCTTGTGCAGCTTAGAACTCTTCTGATTTAATGGCACACTGGAAATGCATCTCCAAGAAAACTCCAAGTAGGAAGGTGTCACATTTGCCCTCTCTAACCTGCCCATCTTTGTCCATGCCTGCTTTGATGATGCCAAGCCATTCATCTGCTTACCAGGGTGTCGTTTAAAATGTCTCTGCACAACCCAACCCATTTAACTTAAATTATTCTATAAAAACCAAGTAAAGTAGAAAACCCCACTTAGCCAGGTATTACTGGCCCTTACCAACACTCCTAAAGAAGTCAGACAATGTGTGATGAGCATTGTTTTGCACATGGCAGCCAGGACAGTGGAGACAGAACTCAGTTTCTTCATGAGGATGCTGGTGTCCTCCGTCATGACAGGAGATGGATGCTATGAGATGTCATTCTTTATTAACAGCATAACCTCTACATGTGGAACAAGGGCAGTGTAAAACAATGGATCATGTCTGTGCGCCTTCTAGGCAGTCTCTTGGCACTAGCTTGGCCAGCCTTTGTCCAGGAAAAGTAGCCCTAACTGCCATGATCTGTCAGCCCACAGGGAAATTGCCAAAGGCAGCCTACGTGTGAACAATTGAAAGCAAAAATCCCGCCAACCCTACAGCAACAAAACACAACCTAAAAATCATACCCACAGATGAGGCACACTGAAGAATCCATCTGGTCATGCACAGTTGGCTGCTTAGTGATGTCAAACACAGCTTGGTTTCATCTGTCCCAGGAGAGGCTGCTCAGCAAGTCTGTCATGGAGCTGTACCACAAGTGGAGGCTTCACTGCTGTTCCTCCATCCTCATCCTCCTCTTTCACAGCACTGGAGCTGTGGCAGTGCAGAAAATGAGGGAAAGGTAGAAGGAAAGTCCAATGCTAACTCATACTGGCAAACATTTTGATGGCTTTTGTGCACCACGCTCTCCAAACACGTCTTTGAAATGGTTAAACATTTGGAAGATGGCACTGCAGTAGCTGAAGAACCTGGAGCACTTTATGCACAGGACTTAATAGCAACAGAATGACTCCTAAATCCAAGCAACCTCAGTAGCTGGCCCAGGAAGCCAAGCTGAGTGTTGGATACTGCCAAACAGAATGTGCTGTCTTCCCCTCCCACCTCCTGAAACACAGATCATCTGGGTAGCAAACAATGCCAGGACAGCTAAACATCTCCTACTTGCATCACCCTGCAACTCCAGACCCTCCTGGAGCTGCCAAAGCATGATGATGATGATTCAGTTGGAAAAGTGTTTTCAGCCCTTGTAGAGCAGACCTTTAACCTTGGATTTTGTGCATCTCTACCACTCCCATCTCTCCTTCTCGCACCCTGCCCCCAAACATTGCTTCTCCCTGAGAAACAGCAATTTAAATTGTCTGGCCTTAAAATGGTGGGAGGCTCTGGCCCTTTGCTGAGCAGCAGCTTTTTCACGGGTGAGTGTGATTGCTCTTTGCTCATAATATATTCATTTGTTAAATCTCAGTTTGAACATAAGTAAATGCTGAAATAATTTGCCTGGTTTTTAGTCACTAACATGAGGAAAGGCATCCTGAAAGCTTGTTTATCCACCTTCCCTCTCCTCTCCCAGCACACTCTGCATTTCCTAAAATATCCTCCCGCTAACGCCTTTGTCTTCAAAGCCTTTGCAGCTCTTCTGCTGCCATTGTGTGAAAATGGGAGCGAGCCCTTTCTTTCTGGCCTGGCAGGATGAAGGGGTGGGATGGGTGTGGAGGCGTCTGTGCGTGCCAGAGAGTGAACAAGCATGAATAGGGCCAGCTGGCCCCTCTCGTGCCCGTCCTGCCATCATTTCCATCTGATACTGCCTGCTCATTGTAATTTTGCAGGCCACATTCACTAACACAAAGAGACTAGGGAGCAAGCAAATGAACAGATATTTAAAGGGAAAAAGCTTTATTTCTTACTTTCTTAGATCATGGTAGACTGCAAAACAACAGGGAAAAATGAGATCAACTTTGTTGTCTTTTTTTTTTTTTGCCAGTCAAGCTCCCTTTTTTTTTTTTTTAATAATAATTCAAAACAGAAGAAAAACAACCAGGAAATTGTTCTCACAAAAACATGCTTTTTAATAAAAAAGAGAATAATGTTTATTGAGAGGGATTTTTTTCTGGATATGTACAATACTAATGCAGGAGGATTATGCTAACAGAAAATGCCAAACATCATGGATTGACTTCCAAAGTGTGGACAGTCCAAAGAGCAATGTCCTCAGAGCAAGTAAGTCAACAGGAACAAGTGAACAGTGGTTTTAGGGGTTTTTTTACAACAAATTACCAGCCATTATGACTGAAGATCTGACACGGAATAACCTCCAGTGAGATGTACAGAAATCCCTAAGACGACACAGAATTTGCACAAGAAGGTAACTGTTTGTGTAAGAATTTCCTTCAGAAAATGGAAAGAGGTTCCAGACAGTTTTGGAAAAAGACAGAGAAAGAATAGGTGAAAAGAAGTGCAGGAAAATACTAACATTGGATATCCTCAGATCACAGTGAATGCCAGTCCTCCTGGGTCCAAATGCTATCTGTTACCTTTATCTTCACCACTTCTTCTTACCCTCAATTAACTGCTCAATCATCATGATGTAAGAAAAATTATTTTTATGTGAGCCTTCTCCTGCTATTGCCTTTTTGCTGCAGCTCTTGTCAACCTGTAGTTTACACAAAAAGTGCAAAATTCAACACAGCCTTGGGTGAAAGACACATGCACCTTCCCAGCCAGAGCAGTACTAATCACAGCTAATCATTTCAATACCAGGTAATGCTGCACAAAACCTCACACAAACCCTGTCAGGGCAAACTCAGTAGCAATGACTCTTGGGGAGGGGAGAACATGGAGATCAATAACTGCCACCAGTTAAGTTTCCCACACGTTGGAGTGCTTTGAAGCAATTTCTCCCACTGACTGCACTCAGGATTTATTTTTTGTTCTTATCCAGAAACAATGTAGGCTACTGGAAAGAGGTAAAAGGTTGATTTTATACAGCACTTCCCAGAAAAGCAGCAATATAAAAATCAAGACCATATTTTTCTTTCAATTTTTTAGCTCTACTTAGTTTTCTTTTTAAGAAATGTGTGACTCAGCTCAGTCTGGGTTGTGCACTCCTGACTGCCAGGCACAATCCCCTATGAGGCTTTGTTCCACCTCCAATAACCCTTACAAACATTCCTTCTGTCCTAACTTTCACTTAAAGGTTAAAGCCTTTGTCTCACCCAAAAGCAGGCAGAGGATGTCACTGCTAATAACCAGGTCTGGGGATGTGAGAGGGAGATCCTGTGCTCCCAGCATTTAGGTTAGCATGCTCCCAAAAGAATTGCTTCACTTCTCAGAAGGGGGAACAGTTTCCATGGGCTAATCCACAAAGTCAAAGAAAAAATCCATGATTTCTCTGTTTTATCCTCAGTGGGACACACATTCCTCTCTCAGCAGTGTGCTTTCTGCAGTATCTCCTGCTAAAATAAATGGTGGTTCCCTAAACAGTAATTTTTGTATCTTCAGGCTTTCTCCTGTTTCTCCAGCTTCCTTCAGTCATATATATCCTATTCCATAAACATTACCAGGAGAGGACTATATAGTTTTAATCTTATTTTGAAAATTACTCCAGAGTTTCAGTAGATGTGCTGGCTTCTGTGCTTGAAGGAGTTTACATCTCCCTGTGGTTCACTACATCTGTGGGGTTTAGCTTTTGTAGCGTTTAAGCTTTGACCTTAGGACGAGTGCAGTGGCCAAAAATCAACTCCTTACTCAGCTGAAGAGCTGCAGCTAGCAAGCCTGCCATGACTTATTTGTCAGCATGTAGCTCTGACAGGTTTGTTAGTCTGGGATAAGCTTCACCCCAGCTGGACAGGCCTGAGTGATGGAGCAGAAACAAAGGCTTTGGAGGACAGAGGTTTGAAAGAAGTCAAATATTTTGGTATTTCTGAAAGAGGAATTTGAGGAAAATTGACCTTAAATCTATGGCTTATTTTCTTCTGAATTCTAGGAAGTTCTCCTTTTGACAGATTAAAAACCAGTGCAAAAGAATTACAATGTTGGAATCCCTACCAGCAGGTGAAACGGGGCTAAGATTTGGGTGTTTTAATCTAGGCAACAATTAGCTCTAATTCTATGCATGGCAACAGCTATTGGCACTGAATAGGATAAAACAACAGAAACTGGTTTAAACTCTGGTTAAATGTGCTCAGAGAACTCTTGTGAATACTCTAGACAGTAGTAGCTTAGTACCAATTTAGAATATCACAGTCTCTCTTGGTAAGAAATGCTACTGAGAAATTTGTTGACTCTGTGCTCCTTTAAAATTCAGATAATTTTTAGGCCACATCCTGAATTTTTTGCTCATGCTTTTATGAATGAAAAAAAACAGATTGAACATCTTGTAGGAGTTGCAGGAATTGGCTTCTGACTATTGAGGTGCCCACATTTAATATGCCTCTATTAAGTATAAACATTGCCTGGAAGTAAACATCAGAAGAGAACATGAAGCAAGGGTGTATAAAAGTCAAGATAATATTGAGTTAAAAATGGGAATTCATCATTCCCCCTGATTTTACCTTAAGAACAGAGCCATCAAAATTTCCCACAGAGAATTCTTACTATTATAAGAATTTACTACTTACTGAGACTGCATCTATTTGACTGAAATTCCAACTGGAAAATACATTAGAAGTATTTAAATATTTCTAATAGCTTGCAAAGAGTTTGAAAGTTTTCAATCCTATTCAGTACCAAACTAAATTTTAAATTCCATCTGGGGAATAACAACATAATGTTTTAGATTATTCAAGTCAAACCAGTGCTAAAGAGATAAAATGGGAACTTTCAATTTCCTCCCCGTTAAAGATGTTCTTAGTTCAGTGGAGACATATTCCTGATCACATCTTTTTCTTCTCAAAAGTGAAGGCTGTAATTAAAAAAGAAAACCAGAAAATCAGCACTGAAGCAAATTTATAAAGTTGAATTCTGTGGAGTTGGACAAAATGACCTTCTGAAGTTAAAGAGAAGCTGAAACAGCCAATAATTGAAATGTCACAGGAGGAACTGGCTGCTGAGAAAAAGCAAATATTTAAAGATGAGAAATATTTAACAAGCCACTGGATTAATTTCTCTGCCAAGTTCATCAGAACCAAATATATTTCTATTTGATGTCAGAGACATCAGGTACAATCTGACTAACCTTATGGGCACAAACAACCCTGGAGGCCTCCTTAGCCCAGAACACTTTTAATGCAGAACATGCAGAATGCAGAACAGTTTAATGAAGAAAGAAATAATGTCATATATTGAACATATATTTTTCAGTGAGGTAGATGCACCTTGGTATTGAAGACAAAGAATTGCATTTTATGAAAGAAAGTTATAATTGTATGAATAACTGCTTGTGCTTCCATCTTTTACTGCTTGCTCTGAAGGAGCTGCTGCTGCAGCAGAATCCAGCTCTTTTATTAGAAGCTAACTATGAGATACTCCTGTCACTTGACATACATAAGATTTATGTCCCTTCAGGGAGCTGTTCTGAGTTTTGCTCTTCTACTTCACTGGTTTCTCACCATCTTTACTCCATGGAAATATCATAGTGATTAGCCAACAATTGCAAGTTTTAATTAAATTGAGATTTCAAGGTGATTCCTGCTTTGTTTTCTTGGTCTCCAGCCTCGTGGCCCAGGCTTTGCAAAAGCAGATGCTTTCATTTGTTCAGTCTACTGATTTGAACTGCAACAAATTGTGACCACTTATGTTCAAAAGGCTGGGTCTCTAGAGGGACGTAATTTCATTGGGGGAAAAAAAAAAGAAAAAAGAAAAAAATCAAGAGTCTGTCTAGACATGCTTTGAAATGATTACGAATTCCAGTTCCTCCTGATTCTTCCTGCTGACATGGTGGGAATGAAACTGCTCAATGGGAAGTGGCCAGTACCCTGGTGGAGACAGACAGACAGACAGATGGACAGCTCCTGCTCAGGGCTCAGCACCTCAGCCCCATCCTCCTGAAGGAGCTGGATCCGAGGGAGCCCAGCCAGTGAAGCAAGGGTTGCAGCCCTCACCACTGACCAAGTCCCTGCATGGTCACTCCTTGGGGCTGCTGCCTGCTGGAGGTGCCACCCCCAACACCGGGACAAGGGAAACCCTCAGCTGGAGCTGCCACCCCCACACTGGGACAAGGGAAACCCTCAGCTGCTGCTATTCCTGCAAATATCTGCAAGGTTCACCTTCAAGTGCCTCTTCCACTGGAACAGCTTGTGGAATGAAGAGTTACGCTGACTACTGCAAAACCTCAGCCATACATTTCAGTTCAGTCCCAATTTTACCTTTGTGTGCACTGCTTTTAAAAAGAAGCATAAACAAGCTATTAATAATGACAGTGTCTGCTCCAGTACAAGATGATTTGGATGTGTTTATGGTAGCCCATGATTTAATTTACACACAACTGAACTGGTGAGATTTACAACTGGAACAGTAGATCATCTCTATGTACATCTTTATTTGGACAGTCTCTATATTATTGTTATATGGATAAAATTCATCTTTTAAAGGGCTATATAAAGCCCAGGCAAAGCTTGTTCATTAAGCACTCAACATATGATATTTTAGTGACTGAAAGGGGGAAAAAAAATTAAACCATACTGTAGCATGTGACTGCATTGGCAAGGTCACCATGCTAAACTGACATCATCCACACCTCATGCAACTTTGAAAAATCCTCCAATATTTGCATGGTAATGCCTGTAAAGTGTCAGACTTCTAATGGTATTTTCTTCCTTTCTTTAATAAGCAATTTAATTTTTTTTATTAGGACTTTGATATGCTTTTCATTTACAGGATAAAAAGCTTAAGTGTCCTGAAGAGCTTTTTTGGTTACCTGTAAAAACCACCACTTTTTCCTCTACTAAACAAGTTTTTCTCTACTAAATAAATTTTATTTCCAACGGTAACTCTCATCAACTCAGATAACCAGCAGTTTCTTTTGTAATTAGAAGCTTATTAGGTTGTTATTTACAGTGTAAGTGATCAATAGTTTTTACTCTGGATCAGACTGTGTCAAAGCTCTAATAATTGGTATTAAATGTAAGAGAGATACTGCAACCAAAGCAAACATTAAAAAATCTTCAAAAAGTATATACTATACTGGGAGATTATTAAAATTCCCAATACTGGCTAAAATGTTTAATGTGCTGAATACAAATGATATTTTAAAGAAAGATTTGTGGATCAAAGATGGATTTAATAATCATAATGTTTAGGAATTTGTTTTGAAAATATTTTTAATTGGATAATGTCAGACTTCTGAATTACAATGCTGTGTTCATTAGCATTTCAATAGGTTATACTATCAACTCCTTTTGACATAAAAGAATTTGATTCATTTTAAAAATCATGAATCTCATGATCTTTTTTCTGCTGCCACTAGTTTTCAGTAATTTGATTATCTTCTACAAGAAGAGCAACAGGAACCACATGGGCTTTGCTGGTAATGACGGTCTATATATCTCTTCTCCGAAAGCAGCTCCACTGCCTTTGAAAGTAATCTGCAGTTTCTTATCAACACAGAATTAAAAAGTAATATTGTCTAATTTGTTATGTTCAGTGGCACAGAGTACTGTAGAATTCTATCACATGCAAATCGCTCTGAAACCTGTATTATGTGACCATAATCAAGAGTACATAAATGACCTTCAAAATTTATGAAAGTGTTTATTATTAGCCAAGAAAAAAATCTCAAAAGACGAACTTGTCAATAGGTTTAATAGTCTCTTAGCAAGATGTGTATTTTGCACACTCAAACCTCAGTGCAGTTTATAAAATAGTAATCTGTACTTTATAGTTGTATTGCAAAGAACTGGTCTGGACATTTCAGAGCAGGACAGGGCATAATTTTGTAAGTCTCAGAGTAAATCTGTACATTCAACATGATGAACTCCTTGCTTGCAGAAGTTGTCTTCTACTTCCAAGAGGAACCAAAACTGATTACTGTTGATCACTTAGACATAACTGCTTGTAACAGTCAACAAGCCATCACAGTAAGGTATAAAGACAGCCCTTAGGAGAAATGCTGCCTATCTGATGACATTTAAAGCTTTAAAGAATTCCTTCTAGATACTGCAGGAAATCATCATGAGCCAGCACAGGCTGCCAATGCCACCGAGTGGAACCAAGCCATTAAATCATGTGTACTGGTAACACTGCCATCCAAACCATTAAATTAATTTGTGGAGCTGGTCTTGCAAACAGCTCATCATGTCAGCAATGCAAAGGTCTGTGGTAGGAACTACCAGGGTGAGAAAAGCCTATCACATGGGTACATGTGCATGATGCTGCCTTGCAATTGGATCAACCCTACTTTCGTGTTGATTTTAGCAGTTCTACGAAATAAAACATGGTTTAAATGATATCCTACTACCTCTTGTCCCTCTACAATGTTTTGATAAGAGAAGTAAGGCATGAAGTTCCTGTAGCTGTTTGATCTGACATTATCAGGTATGTATAAACAGATGATGATGTTTTAGCAGAGCAAATAAATTGTATGTCATTTTTTTATTAAACAAAGAGTATAATAACTGGACTATATTATCACAATGGAAGCATAGAAGACCATAGACTGTACAGCTGAAACCCTGTAGCAATATTTGTTCCTCATATTTAAAGAAATGTATCTTTATCAAGCTTTCACAATGGCTGCATCTTGCTAATGTAAAGAATCTTCACTCTTGTTAAGGCTAGATGATTATAATTAAAAGATAAATGTACTGTTAGAAGGTTCTACGCCACACTCTATGAGAATTTAACTGAAAGACATACATTATACCTGTATGTGAATTATAATGGCTTCTCAGCAGGGAACGCAGAATCACTTACAGTACGTAAACATTTAAAGAGGAAAATGCTAACACACTGAAAGAGTTTAACATCAGTAGCGATTTATCAAATGAAGAAGTTTCATAAAGTCCACTCTCTGGGAGAACATTCACCATTAGACAAAAGCCTGGCATCCTTGATAGTCTGAAGTTCAATCAATTTGAAAACCAAAACCATTCAATGAGATAAACAAGATTTTAAGAAAACCATCATCTTCTTTCTCAGGTAAAAGCCAGAATTAAAATCATAATTATTAAAATAATCCAACCAGGTCGCTTTACAGGCAAATTTACACACTGTCTCTTTAAAACACAGCATGCCCAAAAGCCTTTTGGGTTTGGAATGTAGCACTGCACCAAGTATTTCACAAAGCCTCTAAATATCACAAGAAGCTTTTTTTAGAGAGAAAAAAATAAAATTCCAGCTGACTGAGACTGTTCTAGCAGGAGTGCCTCAGCTTAGCTCCCAGACCTGGAATTCCAGATAAACAACAGAGGACAGCAAACAGACTTTTTTTTTTGATTTTTTTTTTTTTAACACGTCCTTTTGTAATGCAGCTACAAGACGACTGATGAGCTTAGGGACAAAGAGAGTGAGAGTGCAAGTGCCATCAGGGTGAGCTGTGTGCTTAGATAGGAGCTGGTAGGAAGAGCCAGGGAATTCTCCGCGGATATGTGACTGGTGGACACTCCTGCTGTGTTGTCCTTCCCCAGAGCGTTCTGCAAGACACAACACCTTCTTTGGTCACCAGCACAACATTTCCATTGCAAAGCATTTAAGTTCTACTTCATGAAATCCATCTTTTGTTTGCCCATGTCCCACCCTCCACTGATACCTACGCATCAATCGCATAAATTGAATGATAAAAAGGGCATTAAAACAGATGTCACAATGACAGCATTGTGAAATTATTTAACACCAGTACTGCACACTTAAAAAAAGAGAAGAGTATTAAAAAATTATTACTTTATCAATGCTTCCATGTGTAAAGTATGGGGGTTTTTTTTAGGGATTTGTGTTTGTCATGCCAGTTTATTTTATAACAGCAAAAACAAGACCCCTAGAGAAACTGCACCCTCTGAACAGCCAACAGAACAAATCTGTATGACAAATTATTTCTGCATAACAATTAAATAACACTTAATCCATGGATGCAGATTATTAAATAAGTATCCTTGCTAGGTGCAATGGTGTTTACTGTGGGATCTGCCTAAACAGGTACCATACAGGTACTGAAATATCAAATCAGCAGAGAACACTTTGAGCCCAGCTCTGAACTTCTGAGATCATTCTTTAATGCATTACAATATCCAAACACAAAAAAAACCTGACAAAACTTGACAGACTTGGAATGTCTTTTCTTATGGGGAGGTGCCTGTGCTGTGAAATATCCAAGATCCACACTTACTTACCTCATTAAGACAGAGCTCTGTATCTACAGATTCATTGGATTTTCGCTTCTTCTGTGCCTATGAAAAAATACAAATTTTATTCCCTGTACAATTTATACCTCCAGCAGCACAAAGCACTTAGATAAATTTGCATCAGTTGTCATAATCCTATAATTTTGACAGCAATTTGCACATTATTAGCAAATAAACTCCAAATGTAACTGCATGTTTTCCAATAACATTCACATTCTCATTTGAATTTACAACAAAATTTCCAACAGTCAACTAAGGGTACATAGTAATTACAATGATGAGTGCCATCAGCTGCAGAGAACATGTTATCTCTTCTATGGCCCCTTAAAAATGCTGCTGGACGTTCATGAGAAGAAATGAAATATGACAGTTAATAATTACCATAATACCACTGCATATTAACAAATAATCTATGATATACCTCAGTTTTAGGAAAATACACAACACAGGAGTATTTTATCCTTAATGATTCTTGCAATTTCCCCAAATATTATGATAAAATATAAATATTCTTTTAATATATGTCATGGTTGCCAGAGAATCTCTTCCACAAAGCTGCAAAAGGAACACTGACTAAAGCAAGAAGCATTTCAGGTGACATCATCCAGAATGGAAGCAGCAGCCTGCACTCTGTCCAGCAGCAGGAGGTGTTTAATATTTCCACTCCTCAAGTGAACAAGTCTGGGTGTTTTCTGCTTTTCTACAAGGGCAGCACTAATCCCCATGGTGTGGAAGGTGCTCTCAATAAACAATGCTGTGTCTGACTTGAGCACTTCAGCGATTCTCAGAATCAGTTCTTTCTTTGTTCATTTAACTGAGCTGAAGTAAATCAGTTCTTGTAAGAGAACTTTTGGGTTTACAAAAGTACTGACTGCACTGGGCACATCTGGTGCTTCCACCTGAATGTTTTGTCGGACCTGCAACTTATTTCCTGCAAAAAACCAAATATCTGAATCTCAGAGTGCTGCTTTCATTTTACACTGCAGAATCTCACTGGTTTAGGCAGTGATGGCCTGGACTAAAGCAGATGTGAGGAAGTGCTGAGCTGTCTGATTTTATGCCCCCAAAAATTTAGTTCCACATACTGCTATGTTATTTCATATCTGAGAGCCACAGGTTCTGCCAATGGATATAAAATAGTCTTTGGCCTAATTACTGATTTTAGAATTCAAATGAAGGAACTGAACCTCTTATTAGGAAACACATTTTCTGCTTTTGATAATACAGGAACACATTACAGACAACTGAAAAAGTAAAACAGCTGGGATTTAAGAGAAAGACAGCTCAGCAATAGTAATAATACATAATGAATATATGTTGATAGTTTTTGTATATATGACAAAATAATAGCTCAATTTATTAATAAACACCCTCTGTAAAATTTCCGTCTTACATGCCCTCTCTACTAATTAGCACCATTAAAGTGGTTATGGTAAGCATAAATTTACCTGTCTAAATGGAAAAAGAAATGCCTAGAAGTAAATTTACAACAGAAAGAAGCATCACAGTGAAGCCTTCGTGCCATTTTGTAGTGGATAGGAAACTTCTTTTAAAGGCAGCTTGGCATCTGTCAACTGCCAAATGGCTGGCTCCAAGGAGACAGGTAAAGAAGGATAAACTAGATTTAAATCCTGATTTTCTTATGTCCATAACACCCATACTACCTTGAATTGGAATGTGAGGCTTCAGATAAAGCCTCTGGATCAGAGGTTCAGATCCTGAAGGTGTAGGCAGTAAGGCTCACACAACCCTCCTCTTATTTCTCAGTTTGTCACTTATTGCTAACTTTCCTATTCCCACACTGTTTGTTTGTTTGAAACTCTGCTTTGCTGCTTACACCTGCTGTGGATTGATAGCACTGTGCTAACTACAGGTCTACACATGGCAGTAGGTCTCAACACCAAAGTCAGAATTTATATGCCTTTTGTACTGTGCCTATCAAATGAGTAAAGAGAAAACCTCATTATTTTGCCAATATGCAGTGAAGTCTTCCTTTACTTCATTCAGCCTGAAAACAATAAAGTGCAGCAGCTAAAACATATCTACCTTTGAGAACACTATTTTAAGGGTAAAATCAACAGCTAGAAAAAAAAAATTCACCATATAAAAAACCCCTTTTCAATCATTTTGATAAACATTGTCTGGTTTTCATTTGGAAGGAGATACTTCTCTGCATCCATATACTTATTGTAGACATTGTAACATCAACACTTATTCACATGCATCCTCTATTAAAACGTCCTCCTCTCATAGCAATGAAAAGCAATTTTAATAATCAGGCAGGCTTTTCCCTTATCAAAACAGAAAGGACAGTATCTTCTATTTAAAAATACAACAAAAATGCAACCTTTTATTGGGAAGAAGGCAAACAGAAAGAAAAAACTGTCATTCTGAGGATGAGATGAGACATTATATGCCAAGTTTCAAATTGGAAGAGTACATTTTTAGTGTTGAGTTATAAACCTGTGAGAATAGGTTATAATGGAAATACTGGCATAGGCTGCACTACTGGAATACAACAGTGCACCACTAAATCACACAAATAATGGGATAAAACCTACATGTTGAAGAGAGTGCTTTAGTGAATGTCCTTTACTTACAACCAAAGGGGAAAATTCTTCCTGTCTTGAGCAAAAATAGCTTCACACCTAGCAGAAATCTTTCCTTGTGCTACAGTGAGTGAACACCTTATCAGAGATTAAAAAAAATAATCAGAGTTTAGAGGTTATGTGGATAGCCCTGGTGGAAATAGACCCAGACTGGGAGACGTGCATTTGAATTAAAGAGGATACCCTCTGCTGTCAGATATTTACTTTCTAACATCTTCTATTATCCTAAAAATTTAAACAAGAGAAACGAGTGTCCATCACATACAGCTGCAGACAATTCTGGAATAACTGCGCCATCAGTTAATTTGGGAATTGAGAGTTGTTCATTATGCAGGATGCCAAAGATTCACTGCCAATCCCATCTCAGGTATCCAGCTTGCCTACCAAGCAGGCAAGAAGGTGTTTTCGAATGTTCTGGAAGTACCTAACTCCACAGGAGTAAGAGAGCACACACAAATGGCTAAGTTGTCTGTATTCAAAATTGTATTCTTTTGAAATTTTAATATAAAGCTGTTTATCTGGTAATGAACAGCTTTATATTAAAATAAATCTACGGGGACTCTATCATTAAATAGAAAACAAGCAGGGCTGGGCTGATAAAAATAATGATTTCAAAAAAACAGCGAAGGAAAATCAGCTTAAAATAAGTGGCTAACAAAGATGTATGAGTTCTTTTCTACTGCGGAAAAATAGCATTTGCTAATGACTTACTTAATGACACACTGAGCTGTGACATATCTCAGTCTGTAAAACAAAGTTACATAAATGGGCTGACACTTACTCCAGCTTTGCAGGGAATTGTAATTCATTAATGTGAGCTACTCTGGCAAAGCTGTGTCCATGCAGCCAACAGGCTTGACCTCACTTAAGCTTTTACATTTTCTAAAAATGAATACCTCCTTTCCCAGAGAATCTCCTCACTGTAGCAGCACATCTTAAGCAATAGATGGAATTTAGAGATAATTGTATTTAAAGCACCTCCTGATGAGCTTCAGTACAGTGTCTGCTAGTCACATACAAGCCTTGTTTTGGCCTCAAAACCCTTAGCTTTCATTACGAGAACAAAGATATTGGACTTGGTTGGGGCTGGTAGAGTAACCAACAGCATGCCCAGAAAAAAAAAAATCTCATTATGAGAAGCAAGATTTTACTTCTTTCTTTCCTAGAGAGTTAAATCAGGATCGGCAGATGAGCTAGTGGTTTTCTGAAAAGAAAAATAAATATTGCTTACAGAGATGTTTCTCCTTCAGAAGACTCTGTGGACCTCCATGTTTCCTTCTGATCCTAGATGAGTTTAACTGTATGTCTCTAATTAGTCTTCTCTTGCCCTGCACCTAATAATTATCATAAGATCCTCCTAAAACAACTCCCTGCTTTCCATCCCCCAAATCCCTCTGGATCCATCCTCTGCAGACACTACAGCCCTGAATTTATGCCCAGAAATGCAATCTTGCAATTATGCATCCAGCTTTTGCAAATCCCAGCACCGCATGGTTAATAAAAGCATTAAACACTGCAGCAGTGTCTCACCAGGAGTCAGCACACACACTCAGGGCTTGTCACCCAGCTGTATTTCTGTATGTCCACTACAGCATCAATTCTGTTACTCAAAGCAAGGAAAAGTTCTGACTGGGGATGTCTCCAAATGGAGGTGAGCTTTCATGGAGGGAGGGAAGGGAAAGAGAAGGAAGCAAAGGGAGCTGAATGCATTGCTCTGAACGCAAACAGGCACAGAGTGAGCACCCAAATTCAGAACCCAGCCCCTTTCTTTAGCTACCCACTTTGGGCTTTATGAGCTTTATGGAACATATTGCTTGGACAGGGAGGGGCAACAGAAGCATCATTAGGACAGATATCTGCTAGGTAGGCTGTTTATACAGCTGATTTTAATGAGTGAGCCCTTGTCCTCTCCTGAGATCCTGGTTCGTTATGCCCACATTAACAAGGCTTTCTGAAGAAGAGAGACAAATCTCCCAGAATGCATCCTTCAAATGACCACACTTCTAAAGTACCTATAATAAATGAGAGTGTTTGTTCTTTTTGTTCTCCTCCTGTGTTGATTAGAGAGATTTACTATGCAACTAACCTGCTTTCCCCAACAGCAGGACACAAACAATAAGCAGAGAAGTATACAGACTGTAAAAATGCAATCAGTTTAACTCTTCTGTGCTCACTAAGTGGATGGTGAATCTATCACAAGTGACAACAGTATTTTCTTATTAGCACAGGAGTACTCTGCCACACTGGGGTATAATTACTTTCAACAGGAAAGATAAGAATAGTGTGGGTCAGAGAGGCTACAGAAATAAGGATCCAATTCAGCACAGGGTAATTCTAAAACCCATACCATCCAGCCAGAGTGCAGAGCTATTTAAGCTATAAAAACAAGCAGCTCTGCGCTGCCCTGTAACAAAGCAGACAGATCTTTTTTTCTGCTTTGTTTTGTTGGGTTTTTTTCCTCTCTGCTGAATCAACCCTCAAGACAAGCTCAGGGCATGAAATTATCAGTTGTCATTCTGCATAAAAGCACTACAGTTCTGTCATGACACTTTGTGGAGAGAAGAAAGTATCTTCTGGAAAAAAGCATCATGAAGACATTACTGGCAATATACTCCAGAGCTACACAGATAGCACCCAGCACAGAAAGAAGCAAATCACAAGATTTTCAGCTGAGACACATTAATAAAGTAAACCAATCATCCCCTGGTGCCCAAATATGCAATGGGGAAACACACACTGAGGGGATTTTTACAGCATTCCCCATATCCCTCAACATTAATAAATTCTTGCTGGATTTGAGGACTTAAAGATGAAAAATGAGAAACAGAGAGCAACCTTAAAGCAGGGCAGTTTGTTTTCTGGCCAGGAAAGAGAAGGTGCACAGGAATCCTCTGGAAGAGGGGCTGTAACAGAGGTAGGTCCTTGTTGTGCTAAAGGCAGCTTGGCAGCTCTGCAGTCACCAGGGAGGGAGAATCCCCAGTCCCTTTGGACAGGGGCAGGTGGGCTGGGAACAGCATCTCCTCCCCAGACTGCAGAGGAACGACTCAGATCTGCTCTGGTCTGACACTGCAGACACTTGGGGCTACTGACAGATGCAGATGGAAACACACACAGCAGCAGACACCACTTCAGAAATCTAAGAAATGGGCAGAAGAGTTGTTAAAGACTGATATAGATAGAGGGAAAACTCCCTCAACTTCTTCGATTTGCAAATTGTCAGAAAATTTGATTGAAGGGCTAAGAATTGGAAGTAATCCTCCCAAAATGGGAGGCTGAAAAGAGTGTGGAAGGAAGGCAAGATGACCTCTATGATATTAATTATTGCTAGACCATTCCCAGATCCTTATGTTAATAAACATGAGACCTCATTAAGCTCCATCTCTCACTGCACTTATTTGGCTGGGATAACATGGCACAAAAATTGCCTAACAGCAATCTTAAAGGTTTTATAAAAAACAGATCCTATCAGAAACACCAAACTGATCAAACAGCTTACAAGGACCAGACATGGAGATCTTCAAATATTTATTTCAAGCAATTAGTTTCCCAGTGAGCACAGCACAAAATATGACACCCAGCCAAGACAACTGAGCTGACTTACCTTTCATGGCAGTACAGTAACTTGCTAACAATTTTGTTTTCGTGTTCAGTTATTCATTTAGCTGAGTAAAATGAATTTCTATAGTCCCAGATCCTTCCTTCCTATTTTTAGGGGATATTATGCAATTCTCCTAATATGGTCTTTTTATGGATTTGCTGCAAGCAAATATTTTTGCATTAAGAAAGGCAGAGGAGGAAACAGAATACTAAAAAGCAGAGACTGAGTAAGTTTTATTAGGTTAATATCTCAACATCTAGGGCTGCCTAGGTTGTTGGGTTTTTTCTCTAGTTATAAAACTAAACATCCATGTAATCCAAAGTTGAGTTGTTTTGGATTTTATTATTAAAATGCATTTCTCAAGTGATTCACCACAGAGATCAACTTAGTGCCACGGACAGCAGGTACAGGTAGCATCTGGCTGCTGCACCTAAAGAAAAAGAGCAGGGACATAAAGCCATTGCAGTCCCAGTTAAGAGAGGAGAATTTTGAGGGAAGGTAAGTAATTGAAGCACAAGAGATCCCACAGCACTTCTCCAGCCTGAAGCGTGTGGCCCCACATGTCTGAATACCAGAAAAAAGCTGTTCAGCTTGGCAGCAGGTGAAGCTGCTGCCTCCTGGATTAGCCATGGTGCCCTGGAGAGTGGTGGGAGCAGCCCTGAGCAGCTGCCAGCCAGGGCTACTGCAGGACCACAGCAGCTCAGCCCTCTGGAGAGCCCTGCCCTGTGCTAGGAGCCTTGGGAAGAGGCACCAAACCCACGCAGGGCTTCTGCAGGGCAGCAACACCTCCAGGTGTGCCCAGGCAGGAGCTCCAGGGCAGGCAGCATTCCCTGTGCCTGCTGCTCACTGGAGAGCTCCCTCTCTGCAATCACACACCAGGACAGGGTGCAGCCAGGACTCTGCCAAATCAGAGCTGCAGGAGGGCTCAGGAGGCTCCAGCTGGGAGCTGTGGAGGTGAAGGGATGGAGCAAACAAGGTCAGGCACTGCCCGTGTGCCCCAGCAGCAGGACTGCTGCTCTGGGGCTCTGCAGCTGGAAGGGAAGATCAGGCAAGCTTGCCTGAACACCAGGCTGAGCCTCAGCACGACAGGAGGAAGCTTTCCCTTCGTGCCATGCCAACCTCGAGCAGCATTGCTGCTGCTTTCCTGAGCACTGCCCTCACTCATGAATTTTAAAAGGGAAGGCCAGGGAACGACCACGAGCATCTGCTTTTTGTTCAGTGCCTCAAAATGTTCAGGACTTTCTGTTAACAATACGTGTGTGCACGTGTGCATTGCGAGCACTGGCATGGTTACACAGAGACAAAAAACGCAGAAAGCCTTAAAAGGGTGAAAGCACTTCAGGTAAAAAGTGACTCTTCCTGCAATTACAGAGAGGCAAAGGCTACAATAAAGTAACAGTGAAGTAGAATCACACAAAAAGGGGAAAGATGCTCAGTTATCTGAGCATCCACCTATGCCCTCCTGTTTAGTTTGCACATTTCAAGCCCAACATATTAATTCCCAGAGTTGTGTGGTGGAGTACCCAAGTCCCTCTAAATCATGGCATGATTCAGAGGGTAGTTCTTTTCTTTTAAAATAATCCACTCCTGAACAGCTGTGATTTGGATTCATTAGCAAATTTCGCATTTTTGGCACAATCTGCTCTCCAGAAGTGCCACTGAAATAAAAAATTCAAGCATTCAGTCCCTTCTCTAATCCTCTAGCTGAATTTTGCAGGTGCACAGATGCATCCTTAGAACTGGCAGGGCTGCAATTGTGGTGAACTTGCTGCAGTACTTGTCTCAGTTTCTTTCTAGCACTGACAATACCATTTAGAATAAAAATATAGAAAACTTTTTTTTTTTAAATAGTGGAATCAAATCTAGCAAGGTGAGTATTTAAAAAAAAACCCCACATTATGGTGTATTGTGGCTTTGATAGGCAGCTATTCCTCAAGAATTTAGCTAGAACCACACACAAAACGTGAAAATTTTCACCCAAATAATTAATGTTTTAGATCTTTTTTAATATGAAATGTAAGACAACTTCAACCTCAAGCATAGCTGCTAGCAATGTCTATGACAACCTATTTTTATTTTCATTAGAATAAAAGCCTTTAGAAGCCTGTAGAAAGGTGTTCAAATTCACTACTATCATTCCTGTTTAATAATTCTGGAGGCATTTTAATTTCTAAAAAAAAAAAAAAAAGTGAATTAGTATCATACAATTTGGATTACTGGCATTTTATTTTCTCAGACAAGCATATTTTTCAACAAATTTAAGTCATGACTGCAAAAAAAATCCAATTGGTCTCATTCACAGATCTCCATTAGCTAAACTAGACCTTGGTTTGTCCTGTCAGCTTCCTAAATGTTATTAAAAGGCCCCTGCAAAATGGATCTTAAAACTCAATACTTGTGAAAGACTTTGATGTAGCATCCAACATTCATTCTCCCCTTGCTGAAGTGAGTGAGGGAAAGAAAAATCACCCCTTCTCAGAAATACTATCAGTGAAACCCTGACAGTAATTCTCTTTAATGGGTTATCCTACAGTGGACCATACTTTAATGGATGGTATTAGAGTGGCCTTCCTCATATCCCTGATTTACACATGAATGATGCTCTCACAAACAGCCACGCTGTAATTAATGAAGCTATTCAAAAAAGCACAGAAACTCTCGTAAGAGATCTCTGCAGAATCATGGCATTATTTGAAAGGTGCCTTATTTTTACTGCCTTGATCCCATCACGCTAACAGGAATTTCTCCACTTGCCAGGCAGTGGAGAAATTTGATTTCCAACTGGAAATCAAAAGCAACTTCCTAATATCATCTGCATATATGGCCTGAGAATTTGAGAAGTAAGAAGGATGGAGGATTTTTTTTCCATCACTGAAAAAAATTCTTATACACAAAAAAGTACTGTGAATGTCAGATGTTTAACAATTATAACCCACTAAAACAAAACTGGGCCTATAATAACCAGATTATGCAAATAATTACCAGATTATGCAAAACTGTATTCACAGGATCTAATCCTTCTTTGTTTCATCCCACAAGCTCTTCACAGAAGGACAGAAGGCTCAAATTTATGTTTACATTTAAAAAGCTGGAAAATAAAAACAGATGAATGCTAATAATGTCAATAATGCAGATCAACATCACTTTGGGTATATTTTGAAATGTTTCCATGCTAAACTGGAAGTAGCTTTAGAAGTTTAGTTGAGACTAGTCTGCCTACTTTTTGAAGAATTATATTCTGATAGACTGGACAGTTCAGGGGATTATTAATGAGACATACAGACCTAAATTCCAAGGTAGCTTGTTTAATCTAGCTCAGGTCAACACAACTATTCTGTTGTAGTATTGAAATGAGGAGGTGGTTCTGAAGCACTTTTTCTCTAAACAGGATAGGTTCAATGCACAAAAGTGGCACTAATTTGCACCTCAGGCAGTGAAAACTTCATCAGAGACTGAGGAATTAATGGGGTATAGGTTTATAATGTTGCAAAGCATGTAGGATGTTTCCCTATGCCCTCCACTTCCTCTTCTGTGAGATGAGCTGCTGTGTCAAAAAGGGACAGTCCAACTCTAACCTCAGATTTTTCTAAATCTACTGCAAACACTACAAGAAAAATCCTGAAGGTGCCTTGTGCTACCAAATTTTAATATCCTTTGGTGGAACTCAAGAGAGAGAAATGATAAGATTTCACCTAGAAAAACATCTTCGGAGTGCTATCTGAAGAGAATCTTGATTGATGATGGTTGGCAGCAAATAATTCCCTGAGTGCGTAATGGTTTTATTAATAGTTCTGGACTGAACTGAAGCAAGTAGAAAACAGACCAAGTGAGGGGTGGTTTTTTTGTAATCTACTTACTCAGATGCATCCAATGTCTCACTAGCATCAGCTTTTGTCTTCCTAGCAAGTTTCAGTGTCAATACATTGCCATCAAGTATCTAGAGAGGAAGCATTAAGAAAAAATACAACTGTGTGTGTGCCAACCATAGCAGCAGTCTGGCTTCTTGTGTTACTCCTACCTACAGATCAGAGGGTGGAAAGTCACAGGATGACAGCACTGCTAGGAACGAGGGATGGGTGTGATGCAGACAGAACCTACTCTATATTAACATTTGCTGTTGTATCTGGACACCAGTGCTGATACTGCACTACTGAGCTGTCCCAGTCAACAGTGAATTAAATAGGCTAAAATGCCTCGTTCAGTGGCCAGCAGAGGCCAAGCCCCTCTGGTGACTGAGAGCAGCAGCCTCAGAAGGGACCTGGGACATCACTGTGCTGCTCCCACTCAGTGACTGCAGGAGATGCCACTGCTGGGATGCTGAGCACAGCTGAATGGAGCTGCTCTCCAGCAGGCTCTGCACTGAACAAGGGCAGCAGATGATGAGCAGGGGCCTGCAGAGCACAAAAGAGCAGATGTGTCTCGCTGGCATGGAGATGATGTGGAGCTGAGGCTTTGCCATTTGCTCTCTTTAAAAGTCCACGGAACAGCAGAGTCCAGTCCCCTGTTATAGGGACAAAAGCCAGCCCAACTGGCATTTTAGGGGCTGTCCCTGTGACATGGACCCAGTTCAGCTCCCAGCTCTCTCTCTCACTGAGGGCACTCACCAAAGAGCTGCACTGATGCTAAATATAACATGAGCCACCAGCCTGAAGGTGAAAAGACTCTGCCTAATTAATTATTCCTAAGTATTCTCATTAAGCTGTTCTCTGGGTATAGACAGACTGTGTTTTTGATCTAAACCTGTTTAGTTGTGCCTATAACAATCTGAATTTCTTCTCTGCATATATCCATGACTGAGTCCTTAGGAATAATCAGGAAATCTTAATCAAAATTAACACGGGCTGGGTGAACTCCTGATGAGAGCAGGATTCTGCAAACAGTTGCAAGAATTTCTCAAAGTTCAAAACCAAGATGAAAAAAGGGATAATTATTTTCCACTGCATTTGCATTTGGATTCTGAAACTGTATACAAGCAGCTAGGTTCCTGCAGGAACAGACCCCTAAATTCATCCTGAGAACCAGACAATGGCAATGCATATGTGACTGAGGTGTGCAGAACAGTACTCCAACACAGAAATCACTATAGACCAGGCAAGATACATGCAACTATTAATGCACTACTTTTCCTTCCTTTTACAAAAGGTAAGCCTTTGTAAAAACCAAACTGAACACTATTCATCAGAACATTTCTGATCAAACAACCCTTTTTACATTTGTGCAGGCACAAATTTAGGAATGGGTTTTCACATATTCTTGTAACCACTTTGCTTTTGTCTGTGCACACCTGATTTATATGCCCATTTATCCAACCCTCTGCACAAACTAGGTACTTAGGGCTGCAGGTAGCTTTTTAGAGCCTGCTGGTACATGCCTTACCTGCCATGCACATAAAAAATTCAAATGCACACATTTCAAATCTGAGGATGAATTCAGAACATCCAAATGTTTAGGGTCATGTGGCAATGTGTAACTTGCCTTGAGTCAGAGGTTTCTTGAGGATTCTGAAAATGTCAGTCTGGAACACTATAGCACCATGTAATGCAGTACTTAATAAATTACTGCCTGAATACCTAATTCTGTTTTAAGAAAGACATGAGGGAGGATAATCCTATAATTCTTTAGGAAACATGCTGAGTGAACCTATGAAAACCATTCTGTGTTATGCACATCAGTCTGTTTACCCATGACTCATAAAAAGAGCTACACACAGAGGAGGGCTTAACCTGAGGTGGGATTATCAGGCCAAGTTCACTGATTGGGAACAGGATTTGGTGTGAAACAGGCAGGCTCTCCTCCAAAGTACTGACTAAAATAAGCATTTTTAACTCCTATTGATTTTGACAGCAAGGAGCTGAAATGGGTGACAGTGTCTCATGTTCTGGAACTCAACAGCAAATTGAAAAATGCTGTAGAGTAGATGGTTTGATGCAACATAAAGATCTATTATCCAGGTAAGACAGCTGATTAGGAGTCATGGGCATAAAAAGTATGAGATAAAGGGTGAGATTTATTCCCAGTATTTTATTACTAATGTACAGTGAAGACTGTAAGTAAAATAAGCAGAAAGGGCAAAAGCTGAACAAAAATTTCTCTTCAGCTGTTTTGCTGTCATTAATATTTTTTATTAAGAGTATAGATTAGCCAATTTTGTTAAAAGATTGTGTTTCATTTTCTGTCCTATCAACTTGGTTTGATTACTTGAAAAATTAATGAATGCTATGGAAAAGGTTCCAAATTTTAGCTCTTCAACATGGTACTATTTTTGCAGCTACGCTGTCTCTTTGGCATAGTATCGGTTAGAATGATTACTTATTATTTCACTCTAATTTCCACTGGGCTTTTCTATATTTCATTTGCTGGTGGTAACACAGAATAAAATATCCCTGAAAAATCTTCTTCATTATTCCTGAAATGATTTTGATCATATCTGCCACATGGCAACTGAGAGTCCGGGTAGTTTGTTTTTTAAGAATGTTAAGTCTCTGGGTTACACAGAAATATCAAAGAATGGTGTGCATACATGTAAGGTGTAATGGATAATTACAATGTACACTTAAGGATAATTGCAATATACACAACTGTGGAGTTATTCCCTTTTTACAAGTGTATAAACAAAAGCAGAAATTTGATTAGGTCGTGTGATTGCCTCTTTAAAATCAAATTACTTTATATGCATAAACATACTTCAGGTACTTGGGTTTGCTGTTGGCAGAGGAAGGCAATGTATCCTCCTTAATCAAGGATAAGGAAACAGGGTTGATTCACACATTTTACACAAATCAAAATGCAGACTTACTCCAATCTCAGTTGCACCCCAGTAGAGCCACAACCCCACTGTACCTTGCAGGGCAGCCCAGCCCAGCCCAGCAGGGAGATTACTTCAGGATTATACAGGTTCAACACCCTTCCAGCTCAGCCTGGTGCAGATTTTGGTGGGGTTTTTTTTCCTCTGAATCTGCATTTAGCCATTAAATCATGAGAGGAAGTACAGAAAAAGAAGATAAATAAATTTCATAGCAGATTAAGTCTATGAGGCAGTTGAGTGTCTAAACATCACAGAACTGATCTGCAAGAAGAATGGACCAAACACCCCAAACCACAAGGAAAGAAAACAAACAAACAAAAACCACACTAAAAGGAAAAACAACAAAACAAACAAACCAAACAAAAACAGACAGGGAAAGGATCTAATGAAGAATAACTGCTAGCTGGAAGCGAGGTTTCAGATGTTTCAGGTGTAGATATGCCAGTGAGCACAAGACCATGAACTCCAATCGACACTTTTCTGTAGGATTAGACACAATGTCATCAACCACTTGTCCCAAAAAAGAGCACAGGTTTGCTGTGCTCTAAGAAACAGATGGAAACAACGTGCTGATCATTAAGAAGTGTCCAGTAGTGTCTGCAAGACTTCAAGAGCCACCAAGGGTGATAGTAAATGAGAACATTACAGGACAATGTGAATGCAGTTCCCATCTGTGAGCTCTTCTCTACCCACTCATTTACCCAGGGAGTCACATAAATCTCAGGGAACAACATTTTTGGGAAAAGACTCTGGGGCAGGCAGCCCCACACCCCTACTCCAGGAGTATTTCTCTCACCTCTGCGGATTCCAGGGAACCAGAGAGAAGGCAAACCCCTTGACCCTGCACCAGCACTGTGCACAACCCATCAGGTCCCTCTCTGTTATTGAGCCTTCCCCTCCAGGGAATGAGGAGCTTGTACAACAAATTGCTGCCCTGGTCCCCTAAATTCTCACCCCCTCTGCACCATCCCCCTCCAAGGCAGAGAAGGCAGTTAATTCATGAAACTCTACGCATCTGTGACTAAAATGCTCATTACCCAGAATTATTCAACCTCCACACTGTCATTTGTCCTAAACCATCATACTGCAAAACAAAATTGTCAATACCACTTCAATAAGTGTTTAAAAGTACATTTCAGTTATAGAAGTCTTGTGAAATCTTTCAGCTTACCCAGGAAAGAACAATTCATTGCAAAAATGGCAGAACTGATAAAGATTTTATTTGTTAAATTTTGATCTATTCTGGCAACTGCTGAGCTATTTTCATACCTTAGCAAGAAACAACTCTCTATTGACAACTGTATTCATTATCTCATATATTTATATCTGATAAAGTCTTTTACTTTGATTTTCCTCATGAATCTTTGTGGGTATATATTTTTGAGGATAACCTAGTGTATTAACATAGTTTATAATAGTAAAGTCTTTACTGTTTCTGAAGCACTCAAATACACTATGTAGTTCTCAGAACAAACAGAGGCTATAAGGTGATAGCTGGACTGAATTTAACAGCAATTAATTGGGTTTTTAAAGCCAAGACTACCCTTTCATTATGAGTTTCTGGAATATCTAGTATGATGAGATTTTGGTATATAATAAGGACACCTTGAGAGCTATTTCTGTAAAAAAGAAAAGTATTCAGGATGTCAAGGTTTCTACTCTTGATTTCTGTTCCATTAAAAATCTGGTGGAAAAATCACTTTTGCCTACTCTTGCTTGGGAACAGGGTCAGCCTGCTGGCATAACCAGAGCTTCTTTAACTCTAGCAAGCAGAGATGGGAGCAGAGCCATGACTAAAACCTAATATTTGCTAATAGCAAACAATATGTCTTAAACAAAGCACTTTGTCAGGTCCCATAAAGGCACAATATATTCCAAAGACACTATGATTAAACATGTACCATCACAATGCAAAAAATGACCTAGAATTTTTATTGGTAGTAGTTATGCCTTAAAATTAATTTATAATACTGTGCTCCTCTTTATGGCTGTTTTTTGCAGACCATAGTGAGCTATCTGTTTTAAAAGGGAAATACATGATGGACTAGGTATTTGATTGAGAACTAGAGTTGGCTGACATTAGGAATACCTTCAATATGATGAAGAACCACATAAAGTAATAACAAGGGCTATGAATAGTTTGATTTGGCTTATCTGATGAGATCCAATTTTCTGATTCTGGTTTATTCTAGCACTTTGTAGTTCTGTTGTATTCTTCTAAGGATACTCGTGAAACACAGAAACAACTGTAGCTTAGGGGAACACTGCAAATGCAAATCTGCTTTTAGTATCAGTAATTTGCAAAATTCTTTCTGAGGATAAAAACTATAATCTGTCCAAAAAATTTCAATTTTCTGTAAAAGTGTGTAGTGCATTTTCATAAAGCTGTATTTTTTTAAGTCGTTAAATTGGTTTTTAGTAACCTCATACTCATTTTCAATTGAACAATTATTAAACTATAAAACAAAATTGCACAATTCCTAAAACTGTAGTCTGGAGTTTTACAGTCTGCTATAAAGTGCTGTATTATTATAATACACCAAAGACGCTCAGACTATTAAAACTTTTTTTTTTTTTAATGAACCATAAAATACTTTATCATTGATGAAATAATTCTGAAGTATTATGCTCTTCAACAGTATACATGCACAATATTTTGGTCTCATGAAAAGCATGCTAATCAGAAACCCACAATTTAAACTGTAATTCTAATAAGCAACATAAAACATGTCACTATCTTTCAGGAACAGGAGTTTATTACACCCAACTTCAAGCATTAAAAATCAGAGTATTGATCATTAAATATAAAGTCCAGTCTTACAGAGAGATCTCCATGCCAAAGAGACTGATTGTTAAGCACTGGTGATAACAACAGAGATGTGATTACTTTCCTGTTGTAAAGTTTTAGCCTTTATTTCACTCCACAAATCATAACTGGTCTTATAAGGGGGCCTGATGTTCAACTCAGAAGTTCAACCAAGCCTGGTAAATGAGAACAATTTCTTCCTGCCTGCTGATGGCTGCAGCACTGACAGTGATATGATGTGTCTGAGCTATTGGGTTTGATCCCTGGCCACATCCTCACACTGCTCCTCTCTGCTCAAAAGGGAGCCAAAGGATTCCCTGCATTAGACGTTCATCAGCTGCATGAATCTCATCTTTAACTTCAGCAGGTTTTCAACAAACCTGAAAACAACCTATCTTGTGTGCTTTTGAAACTCTTTGGAAAAGAAGGCGAAAAGCTCAGTCTTGCTCTGAGTGGGAGAACCCACACCACCATACCATGAACACACACACGTGTCTGTGTGTGTGTGTGTGTGTGTGTGTGTGTCTGTGTCTGTGTGTGTGTGTATGTGTGCACATTCCCTGCCAACCAGCCTCTGGCACTGGGATCCTCTGTCTGCACAGCAAGGCAGCTGGGCTGGGGCTGCTCTCCTGCCAGGATGCTCCCTTCAACTCCTCTGGATCTTGCAAGAGTCATGCAGTAAATGACTACAGTCTCAGGGAATTGTGCAGCCACACTTTCTGAGGAGCCACTCTAGCAGTGAAATTTTTGCCCAACGTCTGGGAAGAACGATGAGGAGGACTCCATGATATCAGAAGGCTAATTAATTACTTTATTATACTGTATTATTCTCTACTATATTACACTACATCTAAACTGAAACTGCACAAGCACTCAACTGAACAAAATCTCATGACTGTCTGCTGACCGACTGCCTGGACACGCGCTTGGCCCTGACAGGCCAAGGAAACAAAACACCCTCACTTTGGGTAAACAATCTCCACACTCTATTCAACTTTGGCACAACACAGGAGCAGCAAATGAGATAAGAATGGTTTTGATCATTCTCTTCTCTGCTTCTCTCCCTGCTTCTCTCAGGTTCAGAGAATGTGAATGCCACACCACTCCAGCATGGTGCTGAAGAAAACAAGGATTAGCCCCCCTGAAGCCAGTGTCAATGAAATCAATGGACAAAGCAGTATCTGTTGTGGCAAAACAGAATTTTGTTTAGTGCTCCCTAAATCAGAAGTATAAGATTAAAGATGAAACTTCAAGTTAGCCCTGGCTGTCAGATCTTAATCTCTATACACAAAGCACTCAAGACTTCTTTAGGTACAAGGGACTTGCCACTAAAGCAAATTAAAGACATTGCTTTTTTAGCAGAAAAGCTGCCAATAAGTGTTCTCTAAATCACTCTTACCAGCAGGCCGACCCCATTATGTCAGCTAATCCTTGAAATACAGGAGGTAGATTTAAATCTTTTCATAGAAAACATTAAGTCTTTTTTTTTTTCTTTTTTTTTCTCCTTTCTTTTGGTTCTGGCACAGCACTGGGACTTTCTTATTGTTGTCCATCTTTTGCCCCTGACTCTATCTTTCTGTGTAGCTGGAATGCCCAGAGGAAGAGGTCCAAGCAGAACTTTCCCAAGGGATGGAGCAGGCAAGGCATTTGAAAATCAGTGCTTGTATACCACGAAAAGTTCACGGGCTGTGTGAGGGTGCCAGGTGTATGGGTGAGTGAAGTGTGGTGCTCAGGGGATAAAACAAGCTTTGTCTCTACCCCAGTGCTCCATCCCAGCAGCTGTGCCTTTCCCTCACCTACACACTGCCTGTGCTTCCTGCTTATGCTCACCCACCACCCAATTACCAGCCCGTGGAGATCCACACCTGCTGTGTCCTGATCCTCAGAACGCTGCACAGGAGCTTTTAACCCTCTCCAAACATCCACATAATGCTTTGAATAATGGTATTTAGCACCTGGGAAGCAACATTAAGCAGTTAGAGAGGGTACTTAACCCACCAGATTAGCAGCTCCCTGCACAGTGCTGAAGGTCTGCACAGACAGATCTACATGGCAAAAGCAGAGTCATTTTCTGTCTCAGTCACATTTAAATCCTGCTCTCCTCAGAGTAAGGTGAGCCCTCTCTCCTGTTTTTGTCCTAGGATTCACCATTTTAAGTATTTTTTTTAATCGCTAGTATTACATGAATTTGTGGAAAAGTAGCTTGCATTATGACCCATATCTGCTATAAACATTCACTGATCTTACATGCAAATAGAAAGAACTGATATATTTCAGTATCCCGGTTTCTCTTTTCCCACGTTCCCCACAAAATATTTGATATTTTCAGTTTCTATCTCATAGTTTTTAATTTTGCTGCTGAGAGCATAACAGTATTTACATACTGGACTTGTCTTCAGTCCAAAGGATCATGTATCTCAATTATATCTGTCCATTGCTACATTCTTCAAAAGCACAAAAACCTTAATTCCTCTTTGAATCCAAAGCAAAAGCACAACATAATAAATATGGGAAAACAAAGTATAGAGCTAGCTAGCAAGACTTCGATGCATGTATTCACTTAAATGTCCTTAACCATCCTGACTTCTACAATTTTTGTATTTTGTAAAACATCCTTTAAAATATTATAGAAAACCCAGTGTGGAAGTCAGAGTTTTTTATTTATCTCTGCAATGACCCAGGAACAACTGGTTTAATCTATCACTTGAGGTTCATTTCATTATCATCCTTCAGGTCTATCTATCTCTCCTAAATGCAAAGGCAGCCTTTTTTTGAAGAATACATGGTGTGAGTACACATCCAAACTCATTCTTTTGTCCCTTTCAAATAATCCAACACGATGGCTCAGGCAGTGGGGGTAGGACATGAGACTGGAAGACCAGAACCATTTTTTGACTGGCATACTGAATGCAAGTTATGACTAAAAATGAAGGATTAACATATATGTCAGTTAAATAGAAAACATCAGAGTGAAGCCACCAGAAAAAATGATAGGGTTGGCAATTACTTAATAAAATCTGCCTGTATAAGGAACATGTTGTTGGGATTAATCTTCCTTTTTGTTCACAATACTTTATGTTATTTTTATATGGTGCTGAGGATTCTTTGCAAGATGTCAAGCACTTCAAATATACGTAAATTTAGCATTTCATATAAACCTAACTACTATTTACTGTGTTTATAGCAAACTCTGTCAGAAGTCAGGTTCATAAAAAGAGCTTAGAGGATTCTTGGCATCTTCCTGGCAAAGATAGAATGCTGATTTAATTGAGGGACAGAAAAAAAGAATATCTTACACAATCCATGCATATGTAAACATGAAGTAAGCAGATATCAGAAATAAAGATTTTGCTGTATCAATTTGAAATAAGACAATACCCATAATAGGATGAATTGCAAATTCTCATAGCAATGATAAGTTCAAATGAAGAACAACTAAGCAGCATCACTAAAATAAGTATTATTTTAAATTCCACATCTTCAACAGGTTTTTGAAGTAAATATTGAGTACAGGTAAAGAAAAAATATCTCATATTTTCTTCAGGCATTCACCACCTTTCTGATTCCCAGGTTTGCTCGTACAGGAGAACAGGGCACAGCAACAAAACCATGGGTGCACTCCTGCTCTTCACATGACCATTCTGAACAAGTCAGAAAGAAATGTATCAAAAACTGCTCAGTCAGTGGTGCTCCTGGCAGATTGGGTTAGTGCCCTGTATTTTACAGCCCCGGGAGGTTGGTATTTGCTCATTTCTGTGGCATATTATACTAATCAATCACTTCCTGCTCTTTCTTCCCTTGCTGTATTTCTTCCAATGGCAATTTATACTAATCAATCACTTCCTGCTCTTTCTTCCTTCGCTATATTTTTAAACCCACTAACCAGAATATGCAGCCCTGTTGCATCTCAGTGACCACTTCCTCTGCCACTGTCGTTCTGTGCTGAGACTGATGCTTGTAATTTGACTTTTCACAGCATTCAGGCTATATTGCCTTTTAGAAACCATTCAGCTCAGCTGCTAAGCATATAAAAAAGCTTTTGGCTGCACTAGTTCATGTTTTGAAAACACTACAAAGGCATATTTTCATGGGAGGAGAGGCTTGGAATGAATACCCTTCTCCAAGTGCAATATGAATACCAGTTCTTTTATAAAATTTGCATTAGGGTTTAAGTCTCACATGCAAAGTGGCACCATACTGTCCAAAAAAACATAGGTTTCTTTTTAAAAAAATTGTGGGCTTGTTTCAGCTCTGTCTGTAAGTCACTTTTTGAAAAATGCATTAAAATATTAGAGCTTTGTTCTTTGTATTTCAGTTCTGACAGAAGGAAGTGGTAGGCACAGAATATTGTGCTTCACAGGTATAAAACTGCTTGGTTCACATAACTTCAGTGATGTTTTAGTGCAGACTTTATCTACAGTTTCTACCAAACACCAGAGATCATTTATTTAAAGGAACCTATTTTCCCCACCAACCTTTATTTCTTGTGCCAAGTACATCAGGGGGTACCCTTGGAGTCAGAGCACAGCTTTAAACCAGAGCTGATAAACTCATGTGGGATGTGACTTCAAAATGCCGCAGTAACAGGAGGAAGGAGGGAAGAATTTAAGTCATTTTCAAAACACAAGAACATCTATTCAGGCTTAAGAAACATTTGCAAATTCAAGTGAATCCAATGGGATTTGTGATCACTTGGCATTTCTTCAGTTCTTTATTTATTATGTGTACTTTGGTAGCATCTGGAGGCCTGACTCTACAGGGGGCTGTACAAACACTGAAGGAAAATGTGATCTCTCCCATAACACAACTTTTTAATATAACATGAAGTGACTCCATAATATCCCATCAAGGTCTTGTTCTAAATACAAGATATTCCAAGTTTCAGGTTTAAAAGGCTGTGTTTCTTTCAGCATATTTTATTTGTTTAAATGACTATTGCAAATAGCCACATATGCCTCCAACTGTCTCTCTTATCAATAACTTACAAAGCTTAAATAATAATGAATGCACAGATGAGAAAAAGAGAACTAAAACAGAAGGACCTAAACTCAGCACCCTCCATCATTAACCCCCTATACTTTGTGACTCTGTAATGTCCCTCATGTTGATACACATACAACTTTCCAATGCAAAATAGATGCAGGAACTGGAAAAGGATAAAGGAGAGAGAGCAATGCAGAAAAAATTAAGAAGCAAAACATACTTCTCAGAAATAAAATATTTCTGGTTCAGTGGACATGGAACCATTTAATATTAAGAAAACAAAGTGAAAATTTTTTTTTAATAGGAAGTGAAAAATCAATGCTTTAACAGTGAAATCCAAAAATACAGAAAAAATTATCTTAATACCAGCTGAGACCTTAAAGCTTGGACATGTATATTTGTGTCACACAGCAATTTTCCTTCTGTAAAGACAAAAATAAACAGGACAAGCTGATCTATCCCTGCTTGACCTAATTTTGTATTTAAACCACCAGAAGTTTTTACAGCCCAATTCCAATCTGGCCTAAGGATGTTTTCATTTTACATTTCCTACTACCTTCTTCCTGCCTTGGTTCTGCTCTCTTCTCCTGCCCAAGTCCTTCAATCTTTCAAAGAGCTGCAAAAACTGTCCTCAGCAAGTGGTGAGCCTCCAAACCCAGAATCAACGATCCACTATCAATAGCCTAATTTAAGTGTCAAAGAAAATCACTAAAGCCACTGGCCAAAATCACATCATGACCCCGACCTCAGTTCAGGAGAGTGCCTGCTTCAAAAAAGTTTTATCTTTGTCCAGCTTCTTCAATGTGTAGCTTGCAGCACCATATGTTCTCTAATATACAGACCTACTCAGCCAAAAAACCTTCTTGAGTTTAATGCCAATAACATAAGAAAGAAGGCAGCAGGACATGCTAGCTCACATTAAGGGTTTCCTCTGAATTAGGAGTACTCAAGGGATTAATTTAATCTGACATATCCTGGCAGGATTTGGAGAGTGCCACATTCATATTCAAACCTGTGATAAGAAATTAAATACCATCCCCTGTTTCTGAGACAGCGAGGCAATAAAGTCCACTTTGAGATATGCAAGTTCCTGATTTAAAATAAGAGTGTCTGACAGCTCACAACATATGCAGCCTGTAACTACACCATGGGAATAAACAGACATTCCAGTTCAGGCAGGCATCTAGTTAGGCAGTGCGAGACTCCTCGACAGGTATCTGTGAAAAACTTTCATTTATGCACAACAACAAGCAGAAAACTCTCTTACCTGCAGGTTTGCACATGCTGGTGAATCATTGTGGGAGGGTATTTCGTTGTTGGTGGTCTCTGACCCTGTGTTTCTAAGTCTGGAAGCTGTCGTAGTTGTGGCTGTAGTGGTCTGTACTGGTAAGATTGGCTGCCAGACATTCACATCAGTGCCATTGCCAAAGGCCTGAATTGCATTTTCTGTGAAAATAAATTACAGGCAATTTTCTATTTCTAAAAAAAAAAAAAAAAAAAAAAAAAAAAGGCAAAACGCAGAACTGAGTTGTTTTTTATTGCTGTTATTATTATTATTACATTTTAAATGTGCATTTGTAGAAACTCAATTTTATGCTGAAAACTGTGTCTTATTTTTGAACCTATCAGAAACATGAATGGAAAATCTGGGGTTACATAATTATTTGGTGCAGCCTCTTCTTTGTAATGTTTCCAGTAATTCTT